>NC_135655.1:136925898-137271248 GCF_964188315.1 Podarcis muralis
GTTGGAATTTAGGAAGGCAGGTTGCAAATAAAATTATTGGTATCCTACTGACTTTGAAATAAACCGTGTTTCCTTCTGTGCCTCATTCCAAAGGAAACATGTACCCTGGGAAATCAGGGTAGTGTGCAGAAATATATATTTCTCAGATACAGTATAGCAATCTGAAAAAAGTTTTCCCATTTCACTGGTAATGTGTCTGTTTATGTTGCTGATTAATTAATTTGATGACACTAGGCATCTTTAGAAAAAGATAGCAGTGAGTAGAATAGAGTAGAATTTTATACCAAAAGCAAACAAATCAAAGAGAACAAATTTTAAACTCCACAAAGAAGTCTACTTACAATTATTTTTTATGCTTGTTTTGCTAAAGCTAACAATTCAATATTAGGATAAAATAAAGCTAAATAGGGGAGGTACGTGTCAAAATGAATTTCTATCCTTAAAACTTTCTATCCTTAAAACTAGGAGTCTTCATCACAGTTGTCTAAAACTGACTCCAAATATCTCTTCCTAAAACTGAAGACATTTACTGCCAAAGAGACATTTACTGCCAAAGAGACATATACTTCCATTCTTCATCATTTGATACAGTTCATATTATCTTTTCACACTGAGAAGCCCACATAGGAGATAGCATTCCCAGCTACAGCTGACTCTTTGTTCATGTAGTCACAATGTAGTGAGATAAGTGTTTGCCTTGTGCAATCAGATGCTTATCCCATCTTCCTTCTGAACCACCCTCACCCTGTCTGTTTCCTCCAAAATTAGTCTTCCAATGTAGTATAGTATATTTGCATATGCAATCAGGGCAACCAATGACAAAAGTAATACACCACTCAATTCATCATCTAATTGTTTCTACTTAAGTTTAGTGAGACTGTTTCATAACCATCTAATTGATTTTGCAGAATTTGTTTTGCTTTTTAATTCTTAATTGGCTAGTCCTACTCAGAGTAGATCCCTTTGGGTTGTATACAACTAAGTTTTATTCAGAGTAGCCTAGTGTCGGATACAACCCATCAAAACTAATGAACATGATTAACTTGGGTCCATTAATTTCAATGGGTCTTGAAGCCATCGCTCCTGATCCTCTCCAATGGCGGCTGACAGTAATAGCAGGAAAAACTCTTTGTGGTGGGCTCCAATTCATGCAAAGAGTTCAGGTTCACAATACAGCTGGTGTGTGGAGAGGGTCACCAAGGGGATGTTGAGCTCTTTGGTAAAGGTGATTATAGACCAGCTCTAAGAATACAGCCAAAATTGAAGAAAGGTAGTAGGGAAAGTGGAAGCTCGTAGTCCCTGTCTAATAGCGCTCATGTCTCTTTAGGCAGACCCACCTCCCGCTCTGAGAATCACGTGTTTGGGTAGTTCTGAAGCAGAGAGAGATAATCCATAACTGCATTTGATAGGCAGCTTTAAAACTTCAACAAAGAGAAATATTATCCACCATGAAATTCCACTGCCGTTTTCCATAAGAGTATTATATTCCGTTCCCCTTCACTCAGCCTCACAACAAAGAAAAATCTGCTGAGTCACACCTCAGAAATCACAAGTAGGAGGAATTAGGCTCAACTCTTATATTTACTTTCAAGAGACTATGGGAAATAATGAAAGATGGGTGCTAAGGGAGAAAGAGGAAGCACAAAGGATTAGAACGGCTAGGCCTTTTCCAATATCCCCCAAACGATATTTCATAAAGATGTACTTTATTTATTTTTTTCTATCTGGCATACCTTTTGCTGGCTGACCTAGTACAAATCAGAATGACAAAAGCAAAACTAAATGATATCTTCAAACGTTGGCTTTGGAATGCTGGCTCTTCCATACCCAGGAGTCACGGAAATATGGTATTGTTCAGTAAAAACATACAATGTAAGAATAATCAAAGGCTACATGACCCGCAGCAATTTCACACTTATTTCCCCTTAAATTAGTCTCTAGTAGTCAACATAAAAAAGGCAGCTGCTGGAGAACAACAGACTGGTGTGCAAAAGACATGTAACATTCATCAACTGTCAATGCTTTCCTATTTCTAAAGCACAGCCATCTGCTCAAATGCTCACATTAATTTAAAGTCTGCCAGAGTACGAAATACAGATTAATAGGAACAAATGGAAATCCATTTCCCGGTCCCAGCTCAGTTCCACGGAGGAGGCTTTATTTTCACATGGCAGAACATCTGGGTGTTCTAGCACATGGCTTGGTTCGCAGTCACCTGGAGGTCTTTGATCTGTTGATTCTAGGATTCAGGGGCCCTGATGTACCACTTTTGAACCTGGTGTCCATCTACTAAGCCACTCCACCATATTCTCAGCACTCAGGAATGCCTGCTGAATGCTGTTCAGTTTTCTTCTCTTCCACTGAGCTTCATTCCTCTGCCACTCTTCACCGACTCTTGCTAACCCATCTACCTAACATATACTTCTAGGCTGCCTTAGAGCTCTTGCATGAATAGAATACAAGCTCACACAATGGATCTATCTATCCCTTTCCCGTCGCACCACCCTGTAACCTCCTACCAAACATTGTGAACTGTGTTATACAAAGCTACAGTGGTGTGGAGTGAATTGTCCAAAACTGGGTGCAGAAATATTATACTCCACGTGCACAAGATTCTTCCACTAGACGTCAGGTGATTCCACGCTTCCACTGTGGCCCTGAACATCTCAATCCACAATGACTGGTAGGTCCCCTAAGACTTCTGCATAGGCTTTGGCTGTGGGGAGGAGGAAAATAAAGATCTGTTGTGTGAACTGCCTTGTTTTGTGCAGCGTTGGCAACAACCCTAACAGAATGCTCTCGGTTCCTGCTCTTTGCACTCTCTCCCAACTTCTAATTGCCTTTGCATTTTTTCCAATCTGGCTATTTCTTTCCTGCAAGCACCTGCTGAAAATGTAAACGGGCCTGAGTCTTGCCTTCCTAGCCTCCTTTCCAGAATCAACAGCTGGTACCTTTCAACAGAGCACCGAAATCCTGCTTGTGGCATACCATGGCTTACAGGTTGCTCTACTTCTGGTCTGTTCAATTTCTAATACGTATGAAATGTATGAAATGTATGAAATGTCTGAAATGGAATAGCGAGACGGATGTCACTGAAGCCAAACTCAGGGAGGTTTTGGGTGCAGCCATGTGTGCTGGAGTCAGGAAGCACAAAAGCCATCCCACTCTGAGATTGGCAGAATCCCTAAAAAAATCAAATGCAACTAAATCTACATTCCAGGTAAGCATGAGTTTCTAAAGGCTATTGAGAGTTACTACTGTATCCTTGTATGGAAATCTGTGATCATGACACAGGCATTACTTATCCCTTTCAGCCATTTTGGTAAGTTCTGAACCAGGCAAACTCGGCCCTCCAGATGTTTTCAGACTACAACTCTCATCATCCCTAGCTAGCAGGACCAGTGGTCAGAGATGATGGGAATTGTAGTCCCAAAGCATCTGGAGGGCTGAGTTTGCCTAAGCCTGCAATCACCACGCTGCTGGGGGTGGGGAGGACATGGCAGCAGCTGGAAAGAATCCAGAGAGAGACAAAAGCAACTGAAGGTATAGAGAATATGTTATAAATTTAGCAGGGCTGAAGGAGCCAGAGTAACTTAGAGAAGAGAGGGAAGGATGGGGACTTCTGAAAAGACTTCAAACACACAAAGGGAAGCCTTGAGAGTACCTGAGGAAACCCAGCCAGATGGGCAGGGAATAACTGTTGTTGTTGTTGTTGTTATGTTATAGGGAGGGCCTACCTCTTTTCTACCAAGGCCAATAATGATGATGATAACAGGCTCAAGCTACAACTGAAGCATTTTCTTGCTGTGTCCCAGTTGTACCATTCCGACACACACGTTAGTCTACACACATACCATGATATTTTGGCCCACCTGGCTTTCCATTCCAGAAGCTGCATAAGTTAGCTTTCTGGCACAGCAATTCTAGGTTCCAGTTGTGTATCACAAGCAGCAACCTGCCACAGGCTTTTCCCCTCCATAAACTGCTTGCATTAAAATTGTTCTGGTCATGCATCCTCTGTGTGGCCTCCTCTTCTTGATGTTACACAGGTATTGTTCATGTGCAGGCTTCCTTTTGCAGATGTCTGCGCTCCTTGTGCTGGCATGAGGAGGCAGGGGTTGCGGGGTATGCGATACCAGAGAGAGTGGAGCTATTATTCTCATTTGTGCAGCACCACAAAGCAGATGCTATTTCCAGAATGTATAATACTGAAGATAATACTTCAGTCACTAAGGAGAATTGGGAGGTTGAATAGCTTGGTTTGACTTCATCCTTGAAGGAGCACTCCACCGTCGTCTAGTGAGAGTGACAGTTGCCAACCAACCCAACCTCTGCTGCCTTGTGGCCATACTCATTCTTAAAAATGGCTTCAGGAGTAAACCCCAAGGAAAAATCCATACCTGCTGCCTTGCGGGACCTTCTCAGGAGAAGAAAAGGCTAAGGAGTAAACCCTACACAAATCCAGAGTGGAGTCCCGAAGATGATTGGATGGCGTCTTGTATACCTCCTTCTGGCAACTCCTGCTGCCAGGCTGGTGTGAAACGTTTTGCGCTGCTTTCCTTTGGACCACATCTTGTCATCTGGGCAGCACAAAACCTTCCTACACACTGCACCCCAAAGAGGTCACTTCCAGTTTGAAGGGTACTGCTAACACAGCAAAAAAAATGTGGGAGGCAGCAGTTACGAGTTGCCGGTCTCTGCAGCCACAGAAGGTACTGTGATTCTCCAGTGATTTGACTTCACCCCCAGAGGTGCACTCCATTGTCTTGAGACAGATGGATGCCAGCAACAACCCTTCAAACTGGAATTCTGTTCAATGGAAGGGAATGTTTCCTTGGGATCTTACAGAAATAGCAATTAGCATGTTGTTTAGGTAGCTGCTGGCAGACTGTAACATACAACCAGGCCATGCCTGATCTAAAGCGGTTGTGCCTGCTTGCCAAACATCACTGCTTCTTGAGAAGGGGGCAAAGAGAGGGTGTGTGAGAAGGAGAAAGCAGAAAAAGACATACAGAAACACATAAATATAGGGAAAAAGTCAAAGTAGACCCCATGTTAGAAGATGAGATTATAAAAATGAAGTTACAAAATGGCTGAATTAGAAAACAGCCATTCAAGTACTTTTGGCAAACAGAATGAATCTTATTTTATAATTAAGTATAGACATCAAATTAGGGTTTCATCAAGCATCTCCTCCCCACATTACAGGTTTGCCACTGCAAACAGCCACACATCTGAGTCCCCAAACCACCAAACCCCCCCCCCCTGTGAAATGGCTCCTGTTTGTCAGGAATTCCACCCCGGGAGACAGGGAAATCAGTGGGGGCAAACAAGCAACACATTAAGAGGTAATATGTTACAAAGAAACTAGTGAAAGTAAGGGACACAGAAGAGTTCTGGAAGACATACATTCAGAGGAAAGCACAATACAGTGGTTGCCTGCAAAAGGAAAACATTGGCTCCGCTTTGCTGCTGCTCCTGCTACTAGCAGTTCCCGCTTGGCTTCTGAAGCCCACCTGCTGCTCTGCTTATCTATAGCGTTAGGGACTCCATTGTTGCTCTGCAGACAGACGACACAGCTCAATAGCGCCCGACTGCCATGGTTATAATCTCTGAACCACAGGATTTCATGCAGATCTGATGGAGATTCAGGCTCAGACCTATCAGTCACTCCTTTGTCGTCTAAAAATAACTCTGGTTTAATTGCAACTAGCTACAGTTTTCTAATTCTTTGTGACCCCAGCCCTCTAAATCTATTATCCAGAGACAGTCCAAGTAAATCCCGAACAAAGGTGTGGGTCGCAGGCAGCTGGCCATCTGTCTGCCAGGTGCTCTGTGGCTTAGCTTGAATGAGTGCAGCCTCCCTGCACTCTGCTCACCACTCTAAGATCCAAGCGCAGCTCCTCTTTTCATTTGCTAAGATCAATATTCTGCTGCCACCGTTCCAGGATTGAGCTGACAGGATGGTGCTTTTAAAAGATACCATTTCCGATTATCAGCTTCGCCATTAAACCAACTTTTTGTTCCAAATGACGAGCTGTTGGGATTTGTGTTTGTTTTAGAATAAGCCCACTGCACATCACATAGTGAATGAAATAAACATCTAATTTAGGGTTGCCATGTTTCAAATTCCGGACGGATGGCAGTCCTAATTTAACTTAAGCAGCAGTAAGTACAGAATATATAAAAGGTTAAAAATACAATATTGTGGGAAAGGCCGTCAGCTAATTCAGATCCGGGGCTGCAGCAAGCCATTCTTCCAGCTAAGGTATCATATTCTTGGTTTTTCAATAGTTAGTGTCACCCTGGAATGGATTCTCGCCTTAAGTAAAGAGAATTAACATTCTTACTACATACAGGTATCTCTGTTGGTCATTAGCTTGATTAGGAACATCTAGAAGTCACAAAGCACTCAGCTAGTTTTCAAGTTCACTAAAATCATTCTGGGACTGAATTTGGGTTGCCGTATTCTGAGGAGCAAAAACCCAGGACCCCGCCCCCCCACACCACCCGGTATCTCTGTTGCCCCCTCCCTGCCGCTGACCCCTTCCTCGCCTGCCTGCTCACTCCCCCCCCCCTTCATCCCCCCTTATCTTTGCTGTCTTCGGCTTCCCGCTCAGGAGATTATGCCAGGCCTTGGAAACGTTGCGCCAGGCCTGGCGATTGCCTGAAACAGTAGGAGGCCTGGCGCAACCCCAGGTAGGCTGTGCAAGGTCTGCCAGCTGCTAGGAACAACACGAGGCCTAGCGTGGCCCCAAGGCTGCCCGATGTGGCGCTTCCTGTTCTGGGGCACATCACCTTCTGAGCATGTGCATGCCCCCCCCCCCATTTATATTTTTTATCCAAACCTTGGCATTCCATAAAAAATGCAAAAATCTGGCCTGATGGGCATGCTGGTCCCCCAAAATAGGACAAGTCTGGGACATCCCGGCTGTATGGCAACCCTAACTGAATGTAAAAAAATAAATAGAGGTGGGGGCACCAAGCCCAAGAAATAGATCTGAAAAAGTCAACAGCTTGCTCCCTGCTTTGTGATTTTTCAGCTACTTAGTATTATTATTCTAGTTATTAGTCACCTCATGCAGAACCTTCCAAATAATGTACAATAAAACAAAAATAAACTGTCAAATTAAATTAAAATATGGGAACACAACAAAATGCAAACAATTAAATGGATGCTTTAGTTGAGATTCTTGCATTGCAGGAGGTTGGACTAGATGACCCTACAATCCCATGAAATAAATAAAGACAAGCCAAACCACAATAAGATTATCAAAGCAAAAGTCAAGAAGGTCATTCCTCTTGGTGGTTATTCAAAACTAAAATAATAGAAACTCAGCTGGAGGGTAGCAGGATTAAAGCGCAGAGTCAAGGAAGCTGAATCCAGATGAAACTGAAGTTTTATATGTTCCAAGCTCTCCGATCTAGGAAGTGGGGAAGCAGCCTATCTGGATGGGATTACACTCCTGTGGGTAGCAGTTCATTAGCCTGGGGGGGTCCTCCTGGATTCAATATTGTCAGTGGAGGCTCACAAGGCCACAGTGGCCTATTTCCAGCTGTGGCTGGTTGGCCAGCTATGACCCCTTTTTGGACGGAGATGATTTGGCCACTATACCCCATTCTTTGGTAACTTCCAGACTGGATTATTGCAATGCACTCCATGTGGGGCTACTCTCGAAGGCGACTCAGAAATGTCAGCTGGTCCAAAATGTGGCAGCAAGATTGCTGGCTGTACTTGTTGCCAATTCATTTCCAGGCAGAATTGAAGATGCTTGCATTAGTGTTTAAAACCCTACATGACAGGAACCAAATATGTGAAAGATCTTCTCCTTCCCTACAGCCCCTCTTGGTAGTTCCACTGATCTCAGAAATTTATAGGGTGGCAGCCTGGGAGAAGGCTTTATCTGTGGTGGGCCCTAAGCTGTAGAATTGCCTGTCCACAGAGGTGCATCTGGCACCTTCATTACATAGTTCCTGTTGTACGCTGACAACACAACTCTCATACCCTCTGACATCTTGCTGATCAAAACTGGGACGCTTGCTTTTTTGGTCCCGAGCTCTCGCAGGAGCCAGCTGACTCACACAAGAGCACAAGGTCAAAAAATTAGCATCACTGGTCTAGCACTCTGGCGTGAATCAGCTGGTTTGCATGAGACCAAAAACGAGCGTCCTTTGGTTCAGCACTCTGACAAGAGCCAACTAACTGGAGTGCTGGACCCCAAAATGGGGCATTCTGGATTCCAATCACAAGCCAGGATGGCTTCTGTTATGCCGGTTATGACCCCCTTGCTCTGAACTTTGACAATTAATTATATGCATAGACCCACCCTGTTCCTTTGACTGTATTTCTCTGCAAAAGAAATGCACAACAGTAAGGAATGGGGTGGTGGAATTGAGGAGCCATTAAAAGCAACAATAAAAGATGATTTAAAGTACATCAGAAGCAGGAAACCAGTTAGAGGGACTTTTGGACAACAAAGAAGTTAAAGGAAGGACTTGTTCACACAGAGGTTTCCTGTGGAACTTGCTCCCTCAAGAGGCTGTGATATCCCGCCAATTTTAACTCCCTCCAATATCTGGGCAGGATCTGAATACCACTTGCTGGAGAACGTGAGTAGAATAGTGTTGTCGGGCAACAGGCCTCTTGTCTGATCTAGCAAGGCTCTTCTTGACACTAAGGCATGCATTAATTCACATATAATTTTCAGGACCTCTTTTCTATGACTTCTTTTTTCTTGAGGTGCTGCTGCCAGTCAGAGTAGGTAGCCATACAACAGGAACAGAATGCAGAATGCAATCTCTTGGGATTGTTTTGATATGAAGCCTTCAACCTTTTATGTACTTACTTGGGAGTAAGACACACTGGGATCAGAGGGACTGACTTCTGAATAGTCAGGCATAGAATTGCTCTACAAATATTGCTATATCACAATGTTCATAAGGAAAACCAGAATTTATAAACCTAGATAAATAATAAATCGGTTCTGCAATAGAAAGGAAAGCTTTTCTCCAGGGAACATGTAGGCTCAGAATTTACTTAAAAGGCAATGGAAGCGGCTTATGCACAGATTTATTTATTTATTTATTTATCTGAAAAACTGGCTGTGGGCATGCATGTTTGATCATCAAGTGATGCCTACTGATTCAACAGTGGGAGTAGAATTTGCATCTCCAGAATTCCCAGGAAATGGTGCCTGCTTGAGATCAAGAAGCAGATGTTTCCCAGTTTTCATTTCCTTACCTTCTCTAAACAAATTACAGCACAAATTGTGAGCCCTTTGGAATCTTATGCACTTTATAATTACGCCTTTTATATTTCTGCGTTAGAAGCTCAGGCAGAACAAATTTTTGCACCGTGTCACACTCCCACTGTATTAATAAACATGTCTTGCCTCATGCTGAATGTCGCTAAGCAAATGGGGAATTTTGGGGGGAGTTCTCAAAGCTGGCAGAAGATTCATGAACAAATCTACATTTAGAATGTATTTCCAAAACAACTGAGCAGTAATGGATTCACACCACTATTTTTGTACCTTAATATGACTTTTGGTACCACGCTGTAGTGGAGATCATGGAGATGGGAATATGGGGGAAGACTGTCTTGTGAATGAGCTCTAAATACGGCCACTTGCTAAGTCCATGGACTTCAAGCTCCATGTGGATTGCCCCCATGGTATACTAATAAAAAGTGTAAAGAATTATCTTCTTGTTCACCAGAAGGCATTATAAAAATTGCACAGTATTACCAAAGTACAAATGCAAACTCATAGCTATTTTAATATATTTACCATATACAGTGGTACCTCGGGATGCAAACGGGATCCGTTCCGGAGCCCTGTTTGCATCCTGAACAGAACATAAGATGTGACGGCACGTCTGCGTGGGTCGCGTTTTGATGCTTCCGCGCATGCGCGTGACGTCATTTGAGTGTCTGCACATGCGCGAGCGGTGAAACCCGGAAGTAACGCACTCCGTTACTTCTGGGTTGCCGCGGAGTGCAACCAGAAAGCACTCAACCTGAAGCACTTTCAACCCGAGGTATGACTGTATTCAGCAGACCAGAAGGGGAAAGGAGAAAAACACGGATTACATTTTATATAAGCTTCAAGTTTTTACAGAATACATCTCAAGAAACAAGATGATGCAAAGCAAACTCCCTGTATCAACCCATTCTTGCCTTGCCGAGTTTGGCACCATCTTTGTCAGTCACAGTTCATTATAGCAAAAGAAGCTAAGCTCTCCTTGCTGCTGCTGTAAAATGAAGCACTGGTGTATCATTGAGAAACATTTCTTCCGGTTCCCAGCTGGAGGTCACAGTGTGCTTTGAAGCATGGGAATTCGGGACCTCTAAAATGGTGGCTTTGGCAAGCTCACCGCAGTGTCCTGGGTATACAGATTAATCCTCTGCAGCAGCAGACATTTATACACACTAAATAAACCGAGAGCTGATGAGTGGCTAAAAGACTGAGCTGAAGCTTAGGGAGTCTCCAGTTGGAGTTCAAGCACGCAGCGAAGGCTTACTTCTACATTCTAATGTATTAGTGCCTATTGAATTTTTCAACTTTCAATTTCCAAAAATAAGGGGTGCAGAAAAGTTGTAACACGGCTTGGGAATTCAAAAGATATTTTGGCTAAATTAATATAATTTAGTTTTGCTTTGAAAGTAAAATGTGTGTAAAGGTGCATAAAAATCATTTCAATGATTGCCAAGTACTTATATGTTAATATTATGTCATTTATTTATTTATTATTTAGCATTACCTGACATTTTCAGAAGGTAAAAGTAAAATTCTTTGCTTTTCCAAAAGCAGTTTAAGTGCCTCTTCATCAAATGTAGACTTATCAAGCTAAATGCTGTCCAGTCACAAAAAATAATAGCAGATTTGAATTCCTCACACCCAAAACCACATTTTTAAGACCGCTCACTGAAGAAATTTACAAAAATTAAGTTTCACCCCTAAAATGGCACACCCTACTAACATATCTAACAATGGGATCAATAAAAGCTTCTTTTCTCCCTTGCTGTTGTAGCATGCTAGGAAAATGATGTACCTTCTAAGCAATCGTGGCTCGATAAAATATGAGAATGGTAAAACAGCATACAAAGCCCAAACAACTAAGAACATAAAAGCAGGTCAGTGGGCTTTACAAAGCAAGGCAAGGCAGATTAGGGGTGGGGAATTGGGTGTGGCTTAACTTTGATGGGCGGGTCCATCACGTGATGTCATAATGGCATCAGGTGTCAACTTGAAAGGGGCTCACAGAGCCAAACAGCTGGTTTGCTCCGGCTTTTGGTGCCGATCAGCTGCTACATGTTGAAAGATACTTAGTGCAGCCTGATCCCACTGGAGCTCAGGTGGTCAGCACTGAGCAGGATTCCTGTTTGCCAAGATCAAAAGAATGATTGGGAGGGAACTCCAAATTCCCCAATGTTCCTTTGCAGCCATGTCTTCACCTGCTCACACCTGATGTCACATGTGATGTCAGGTGTAGGGCAGATGGGTGTGGTTTTGGGAAAATCAGTCTTGTGGGTTAAATTAAGAGCCCTGCCATAGCTAATTGTTGTTTAGTCGTTTAGTCATGTCTGTCTCTTCATGACCCCCTGGACCAGAGCACACCAGGCACTCCTGTCTTCCACTGCCTCCCACAATTTGGTCAAACTCATGCTGGTAGCTTCGAGAACACTATCCAACCATCTCGTCCTCTGTTGCCCCCTTCTCCTTGTGCCCTCCATCTTTCCCAACATCAGGGTCTTTTCTAGGGAGTCTTCTCTTCTCATGAGGTGGCCAAAGTATTGGAGTCTCAGCTTCAGGATCTGTCCTTCCAGTGAGCGCCATAGCTAATTAGACCCTACCTTTTATATAGACCACTAGTCTGCTTAGCCCAGTACCACCTCCTCCAGCTGGCAGTGGCACTTCCAGAGTGTTGGGCAAAAGCCATTCACATTGCTGCTAGCTGGGATCCTTTGGCCTGGGAGGTTATCGGAGCATGGAAAGCATCCACTCTGACATTGAATTGAATTGTGGCCTCTAATCTATTTGAAGTTGAAGATTACAAAAAAAACACCTGCTACTTTAATTTCATATACATTTTGTGTAATAGGTGCGATGTGCAAAACAAGAAGCTGCAAATCAGCATAGTACATGCGAACATATGTATTTGTGTAGCTGCTGGCACTGTTATTGTTAGCATGGAAAAATTCAAAAATAAAACCTTTTCAAAATTTATGTTGTGGGTTTTTTGTATTCTGTCTACATTTTACCTTCTTGGTCTAAACATTCTGATCCCTTAGGGTAGGGTATTGTGCTCAAATACAATGTGGCCATGGGATGCAGGTGAGCCAAGTGCATCATGAGAAACAGGTGAGAGGTCCACATCTGCTCTCACTGCTTAAGAGCTTTAAAGCTATGGGCATGATTGTTCAATCTCATTCTCTGCTGTTCCAGAAGACAGGACTAGAACCAGAGCATGGAGATTGCATGGAAGCAGATTTCAGCTGAAAGTTAGGAGAACCTTCTAAACAGGAAGAGCCATTTGGCAGTGGAACAGGCTGCCTTGGGAGATGGTGGGCTACTTATATTTGGGTTTTCAAAAGAGCATAGACCTCCCAGGGTCCCTCACCACAACATTTCTTGATGTCCTGTGCACTGTGCCCTCCTTCCATCCATCTGGGCTTCAGAACAAGGAAACCCAAAAGCTTCTTGCCCTTTGTTTTACTTTACTTATATATTTAAAATATTTTGAGACCACCATTCATACAATTTTCAAGGTGGTTTACAACGTGCTTTTGCAGAATAACCAGAATCTCTTCTAATTTGCTTGGTCGTTTTAGAATAATAATTTATTTGTTGCTGTTGTTGTTGTTGCGATTAATAGAATAGTAATAGTTTTGAAAGTGCCATGAGATTCTTCTGTGAACTAAGTGAAAATACTAGTCAGAAAATATAGGGTTGTCTTTCCAACTTTATTATGGGTTATGCTTTTCTAAAGAATGATGTCCAGACTATTTTTGGAAGATCAGAAACTTCTGAGGGAGCACTGCGCAGATTAGAGGAGAGCAAGAAAATCGTAAACAGAATAAAATCCAGCAGTAAGCTGCTGCTGCTGTTTTAAACCCTTGTTCAACATATGGGCTGAAACCCAACCATGTCAGCTTGAAAGGAAAGCTCTTTCATAGTTCATGAGGGACTATGCATTTAAAATGAGTTGGGGAGCTTCTAAGCAGGACAGTTGAAAGTATTTAAATATTTAGTTAATGTCTCTGGCCTGTGAAGAAATGGCTCCGTGTTGTATTGATGCGGATTTTAAAAATATTTGCTTGAGGGTGAAATTCTTGCACTCATTATTTCTTGTGCTCTGGTGGAATACTCTGCAGTCTTTATATGTGTTTCACAAAGTTGCTGGAAGGCCTGCAACATTCCATTATGCTTTTGATTATCACCGCACTACCCCCAGCAATCTAGAGACAAATTTCATTCTGTGATCGCCCCCCCCCCCCGGTGGCTCTTCAGATGTTGCTGGTCTCCCTACTCCCATCAGCCAAATGTACCATGGTCAATGGTCTGGGATGATGGGAGCTGTAGAAGTCCAGCAACATCTGGAAGCAGGCAGATTTCCCACCAATCTCTTAGCCTCGTGTCAAAGGTCATGGTGCAGATCCTCAGTGCCAAGAATAGGCACAACTCTAAAAACAATAGCTGGAATTCAATGGACATCTACTAGGGAGGAAGCCACAATGCACTTAGGAGACATAACTTCTAAATAGTCCTGCATGGGCCCAGTCAAAGTCCTGAATAGTAGAAACATGACAGTATTTTGGTCTTCACTTGATCCGTGCTGATTACATCAATAGCTTAGAAACTCTAAAAATGGACAGCTGCCATTTGTTTATGCAACACAAAGATTCTCTCAAATAAAAGGAAATGCTTTGCTTTTTCAAGTGTCCCATTCAGCAGAAAACTCCGTTTTTCATTTTGTGAAATCTATTTGAAAACAAAACAAATTGCTATCCATATTGAGCTGACAAGGAAGCAGCTTGAATAATATTACTAAGACATTTCAGGCAAAAAGGGCAAACATTTCAGTGTTTTCTTCTCAAGGGCATAAAGAAATACTCTTAGAAAGTAGAGGGTTTATTTTTTTAAAATAACATTTCAAATGCTGTGAAGGACTAATTGCATTATTGCCTGACCCTGTGAAGTTCGCCTAAAAGTTTCCACAGAGCAAAAGGCTCACATGCGATCATTTGCAGCACAATCCTATGACCGTTAACTCAAAGCTACTCTTCAATGAGTTGAATGGGGCTTACTTCCACATAAGTGCATACAGAATTGCATCCATAACATCCTAACACTTCAACAAGAGATGGGTTGATGTGCCATGTACAGGCCTGGCAATAGTGATTGGCCAAGACCCCCCCCCCCAGGGGTTCACAAAGGCCCCTCACCAGCCTGGCCTGGCCAGACTATCACTCGCCACTCTCCCCGCTAGCTCCCTGGGCAGCTATTTTAGTGCTTGGGAAGTGGTGGTGCTGTTTCTGAATAGGAGCTCTGCTCTGCTCTGTCAGTTTGTGAGGGGTTATTGGATGGGTTGTCCTGATTTTAAAGCAGGAGGGTGGATTGTAGCACCTTCTCTTCCTCCTAAGCACTGTAATTCTAAGGTGTATTCAACAAATCACATTCAACAAATCATATGGCGGTGTCCTGAGACTGGGCCACTTCAGTCAACTGGTGGAGGTGCATGATGTTTCTAAATCCTGCCCCTTTATTATTTGTTAAAGAACATTCCCTGAATGTAGGAAACTATGTATATGAAGGGAACTAATATAGCTAGGACTTTTCTTCCCAGTTTATTTATTTTGCACATAAAAAAGCTATTATAGGTTTGTCTGTTTTTTTCTTTTTTAATGATGGAGCTTAAACAAATTTAATGTTTCTCTGTTTCTCCTGCAATCTGAAATGGGGCAGTCCAGAATAAACTCCTTTATGAGCATTTGATGGGCATAAAATATATTATCGCTGAAACAGTAACTGGCAATATAATATATATTTTTACACACTCAGTGAAGCAAAGAGCAAGCTGAATTCTATATAAACTGTAAAAGATATCTGAAGTGTGTATAGGTCAGCACCTCAACCAGGGTAGATCGGTGAAAGTCCACAGAAGTCAATGAACCTAACAACTACTTGATGTAAATTAGTGGCACTCCACTGAGAGCAGGAGGGGCTACGCTGATTTATCCGTGCAGAAGATCTAGTGCTTTTAACCTGGAAATATTTTGTTTTTAAAAAACACTCAGAATGCCATTATTGGGCAAACTATGCAGCACTGCAGAGCCATAGGGCATCAGCACGTATAATTAAAGGGAACAAGAAAACACGTATTAAGCATATTCCATTGGGTGCCAGTAGCTTCAAACTGTCTGAACAGAACCCAAGAAATGTATTGTAATTAATCTGGCAATTCTTTTTTTCACAACAGGCCTGCCACAGACATTAATTTACGTAGATTGGCAGCATGTTCTTGGAAGACAAAGGCATTATAATTTCATTGCCTGGGAACCTCGTTATTAGAATCAAATATTTTCCTTCAAATGTTAATCAAATAGAAGAACATCCATGCATCATGACCCTGAAAGCTTTTCAAAGCTAAGGCAGGGAAGCCTGATGTTGGATCTGCACCCTTTGCTGTTATAGTACAAACAAACAAAGATCCCTACTAGTGTCACAAAACCATTGACTGGGGTCCCTGGAGGTCTCATCCAAAGTCTCTGCAAGTGGTGCAGAATACCTAAGAGGCAGGGCAAGGGAGAATCCAAGGAGGAGAAACCATACACTTTTCCTGGCCACATAAATATGGAAAGAGGGCATGGGTGTCTGAAGGAATTTATCCAGGGGTGTGGTGAAGAGGAGAAGAATACTTCAAATAAACAAACACAACGAGCATCAGAGAACAAGTCTACCATTTCCAGTAGATCAGGTGACACAGCAGTGGCGAGACTTTCAGAAGTCTGGCTCCTGCAAAGTAGGACTACCCTTCCGCTGGTTCTCAGTGGGTAGACCGGCTGCACATCTATGGTTAGACCCAAAGCCCAATCATCTTCTCAGTCACTGCTGAAATCCCCATCTTCCCCCTGGCTCACTTCATCAGCATAGTTAATTGCACCACTACTACAATAAACTGCACAGCTACCTCTTCACTGCATCTCCCTAAAATAACACACTGGATATCAACACTGGACTACACTTCAGGGCTGCCAGACACTACTCCAACTCCCCACCTCACCGTCACCCCAGCAAAATGGGTACTATGACAACAATGGGTTACTTTGCAGGACAGACATAACTCACAATCTCTCAGCCTTGCCCTCTGCATTGTGGATATAAATATGATGGGTTTTATCCGCATTGGCTTTAGCAGAGTATTTATTTTTTTAACAACACGGGTAACTTTTTTCTTTGTTTTTGGTATGAAATGAGACTTGAATTAGAAAGATTACGAACTCCTGTCTTTGTTGTGGCCTTTTGTTTTGGGAGAGGCGTCCTCCTGCCTAGTCACACAGGCAGCACCACAAAATCCCTGGGTATCTAAATTGTTTTCTGTGGGGCATCAACCACTTCTCCTCCACCAGGGAAGACGAACTGAAAAGGCTTTAGATTTGTTGACTTAAAGGCAGCGGAAAGTGGGAGCAGGCTACTATCAGAGTAAGATTCTTGCACACCTGGAGATTAATTTTGAAACACGTGGGCATATCATGTTATGATATATTTGCACGTCTGACAGTCAAACTAGATATGACATTTGCCACATAGTGTGGTGATGTGTAGTCTTTTTTTTTCTTCAAATAGCTGGTGTGGGCAGGCCATGACGCAGAGGGGAGGGAAGGAGTAGGGGCTTTAATCCTTTCTTATCTTCAGAAACCAATAGGAACTTTCTTCCAATTTCAAACAGGACGTATGAAGGGCCAATTCCATTTAGGACCACAGCAATGGGAAAGAATGCAAGGCCCTTGTCACTTGTCCGTGGCACCAGGTTGTTTTTTTTTGGGGGGGGGGTCCCTTTTAGAATTGTTTGTGTGTTTGTGTGTCAGTCTTCTTTATTCTCCTAGCAAATCTGCATGAACTTCATCAATAGCACAGTGATCCCAGGGGGCTGCCCAACATTTCCTTTCTTCACTGCCTTTCCACCACATGGCAAATCCTTCTGTGCTTTTTGTTCCCTCTTCCAGGCATCTTGCAGGCCTTTCCTCACCTGGCCTGGGAGGGACGGTGGAGCCCTGACTGACTCCAGCTACAAAAGAGGAGGTTGCCGAACAGATTCTTGGGCTGGGGTATTGCTTAACGGGGATTGTTACTGGGGGGTTTTGTTGCTGTAATTGATATTGACTGTTTGTATCTTTTATTTTAGATCTTATTATGATTTATTTGGAAATTGATGTTGTCAGGGCTGCCTCAGGTCCCAGCTCACAAAGGACCAACGCCAGTATCTCTTTATATACAAAAGTCTTTATTGAAGTTCATTGTTGGTTTTACAGCCGTGGCGCGCAGCCCTACGTCTGTAACTCTAGACCGTCGAAGCTCCGTCTGAGTCTCCTCCCCCCAGACACCAGTTTAAGACCCTAGCCTTGCTCCACCTCTTCCTCTGCTCCCTTTTCCTCTGGGTCCTCTTGTCCGACGAAGTCTTGCCCTTCCTAGACTCTTCTGAGGCTGACTCCCCTGAGTCTTCCCCCTCCCTCCGGCGAGCTTTAGGACCTGGTTCCCAATCCGTGCTTTCTCCTGTCCCACGCGCCTGTACATTTGAACTTGGCGCGCGCGCCCAGCCTGCCACTTTCCTCCTGACCGTTATACTGCTCCTGTCGCTGCTTCCCTCTTCGGGGATGCCAGCTGGGCTAGACTCCGCCTCCCTGCTTGCCGGAGGAGATGCTGACTCTGACCTATGAGACTCTTCCCCCCCACTACGCTCCAGTGGGGAAGCTAGCCCTGATTTCCAGCTACTGCTCTGGGAGTCCCCGCTGGCCCCCTGCTTCTGGTGTGTCCCCCCTGGGACCCCCCTTGCCCTGGCCACCGGCGCTCCCTTCTGGGAATCTTCTGATTCACTGGAGAGGCTCATGGAATCTCTCGGGTCACTGTCATTCTGCCCTCCGCTGCCCTCAGATTCTTCCCCTTCGCTCTCCATTTCCTCTCTCCTCTGCGCCTCTGCTCCTGAGCCCCTGACAGATGTGTTTTGCTTATTGTTGATGACAACCTTTGTAATTATGTAAACCTTGAGTTTTAGCTATGGAAAGGTGGCATATAAATAAAATGATGTGATTATCTCTGTCCCAAATCCCATTTACTCTGGATGTGTGAAGCTGCCCTTATACCAAATATGACTCTTGTTCAATGATCTACTCCATCTAGCTCTCCAATGCTTCAGACAGAGACATTGCTACCAGTGAACTTTTTACCCAGAGACACCGGAGATAGAACCCAGGACTTCATGCAACAAAGCATGCACTCTAGCTGGGGCCCGCTCAAGTCATTTTGGCACCCAAAGCAGACCCCAAAATGGTGCCTCCTCCCCACCAGGTAAGAAGGGATGAGGGGAAATCTACATCAGGAACAAGAGGGGAAGAAACATTGGGATCTGTTGCCCCAGTGAACCCTGCAGCCTGGGATAGTGGCTTCAGCTTGCCTCATGGGTGGGCTGGCCCTGGATCTAGCTCTGAGCTGTGGCCATGTATATGCACAATAAGGACTAGCCTACAACCATTTTCAGTGGCCTAAGAGCTGCTTGTGTGGCCTAAAAGGTGGGGGGAGTAGGGAAGGAAACTTCTGTATAGCTATTCTGCTTGGTGAGCTGAAGACTCACCATAGGTGACCAGGTGATAAACTACATAGTGTCCAAGGACTTATGTAGAGCAACCGCATATTAAAAAATAAGCAAAAATAACAGCGCTCACATGTGGAGGTGCTATAGTCTGTCCTCAGTGCAAGTGCAAACACACTTGTGTGACCAGGTGTTGGAGGAGGAAGCCCCTCCTTTTTCTTACTGGTCCTCCACACCAGAATCGCTGGCTCAGGGTTGAAAGAACGAAAAGACATTTTAGAATCGAACAGCCTCAAACCTTCATGCTTTGTTTTTCCTGAGAAGCAAAGAACCAGGGTGGGGGGAAATGGGTTAAGGAATATTCCATAATCTGCTAAATGGTGATTACAGGGGGAGTGGAAATCTATACTAGCAAGGCAGAAAACGCTAGCTCTTTCTTCTAATATATCTGAAAAGCAATTATACATGTCATGTCAAATCTCCTTTTCACAGAGTGCTCCACAGTTTAACGGCACAGCTGGCGACTAAATCTACCCTCTCTTCTATAGAAAAGCCCTTTGCTCTGTGGAGGCAGATGGTTTGGGAAGACACCCCTATTCACATCCCAGACATTTGGGCTGCTGTACCCAATGCAAATCTAGCCTGTGTGTCTGCGAATTCTGATCTGACCACATGATGGGTTTGCTGCCTATGAGACTGCCACTGTCTTCTCTACAGCAGAGAAGGAAGAAAAGGAAACAAAGAACTGCAGAGAGCAGAGAAAGTTAAAGGCAAGAGTTTGTCTCCATAAGCACAGGGACGGAGCACAGGTCACTTGTTTGGCCCCAGGATTGCAAGCGGGTGACTACGGCTGTGTCGATGAGCTGTGGCTCATATGCATGTTTTAGCTACAGATAATTTCAGCAGGCATTGGGTGGCTGGATCAGCACAAGAAGCATTTCTATTATGCACTTAATTATGTGCCATTTGATTTCGTGGTTTTAAAATATCACTGATCCAAATGCTACGGTCCATTTATGCAAACCAACCCTGAACAGCGTCACCCCTCTGGAAACAGACACCAGCAAATAAATTATTGCCCAGGCTTCAACCCTACAGTGGCTCAGAAAAGTGATAGCAGGCCCTGTTGCTGCTATTTTACATCAGGCAAGGGTGACGCCCGTTTAAGAAGAGCAACAGTGTGCAGAAATGTCAGCACCCGCTTCACAGAGCTTATGCTCTCTCAGCACATTCTCTATGGCTTCTGGAGCCAGGTTGCCAGAATAACACCTTCAGTTAAAGGAGACCAGAGAGCAGCTACAGAAAACCCTATAGTCCTGCAGCTGAAACCTAGCTCCTCTTTTCGCTGGGTAGGCTCAATACAGAAGTCTAGACACAACAAGAAGTCCAAATTGGCACAGGTGAAAAAAGAGGTCCTGTCACAGTTGGTGTGTGTGGGAAACTAGATATAGAAATAAAAGGGGGTGCTTATAACTTGTATGAAATGACAGTCATGGGGGTGGGGTGCCTACTGAGAAAGAATGAAGGCATGCAGTTTACACAAATAAAATAAATGTTCTCAGAACAAAAACAAACAACCTTTGCATACAATAAGCAAGAACCACTTCCTTAAAGAGAGAGAGATGACTACACACAATGTCTACAATGTCCTTGAGGAATTGCACTTCTAAGAGGTCATGAGAATTCTAGATGGAAGGCGAGAGGCAGGAGGGACCCTGCATCCTTTGCTGAGTTCCAGAATGGAGGAAAAGGTTCTGGCTACCCACAAAGGCACACTCCCTCCTTTCCCAAAACCTCCACAAAAACAGCCTTCATTTAAATGCTTAGGGTGTGAACAGCAACCCAAACCTGTATGCAAGTGAGTCAGTGTGTCTTTATTTGGCAGATTTTTTTTCCACCCCTGAAACACAAAAGGCTGCGCCAGACAACTGGCCTGGCAGAGGGTTTCTGTGCCATTTACCTGCGGCAGTTCAAGCATGGAACGTTTTTTGCATAATGTTTCGCTCACTTCAAAAGGCTTTGTTCTCCACTGCCTTGCTGCAGTTACAAGCCCACTGTCTAAGGCGTCGCTTTTCCAATAGCTAATTATATTAATACTGTACCCCCCAAAAAAGGGGGGGATAGGGAATGCAGATGGACATATATTTGCTCCTTCTGTGATGCATCCCCATTTCTGCCCTCCTTGTTGGTCTTCTGGCCTTGCAGATTTGTTTACTGGAGCTTAAGAGTAGAGTTACAGTCTTAAGGGCTTTTGTGTCTGAATGGGGCTTGCCAAAAGGGATGCTCCATATCCAGGAATGAAGGAACGAAACAAAGCTTTGCCTCATTTCTCAGGCTCCCCCAGCTGCAGGGCTGCTGGTGAGGAATTTACTGAAAGTCTGCTCACCTCCTTCCACCCCTCCCAATGTTCTTGAAATTTCCATCCTTAAACAAAAGAAGGTGAGGAAGTTAAATGACCACACCTCATGGGAAGCAATTTTAAAAAGAAAGATAGATGTTTCTTTTTAAGTCAATGGTGAAAACTCGCCTTGGTGGAGATGCAACACCTTCACAAACCTGCTCCATCCCATAAATATTAAACAGCTTTAAGCTACTGGTTCCTGTCCTCTAACTGCATCTCTTCTTCTTCCCTACCTTTTTCTATTTGCACTTAGACACACACCTCCATCCTCAAAACACAAAGCATTTCCACCTCCTTCTAGGGAGGGAAAGAAACCAACCCCTTGGCTCAGACCCCTTGGCTATTACCCCTGCCACCCTGCCTTCAACCAACTCCAAGAGCTCTTTTATTTATAATGTTCCAAGTCATCCAGCAAAGCTTAATGGCACACACACATACATGTACATATACATATACATATATATATACACAGAGAGAGAGAGCGCGTGCAGGCTTTTCATACTATTGCCGGAAAGGAAGCTGGATGCAAGCCCACCAGCAAACAGGTCCACTGCCTACAGCAGTTCCCCACAGATGTTTCTGACATTTGACTTTGTCATACTCCTGGAGTCTGTCCAAGGGCAACCTTAGTAGACTATGGGAAAAGGGTAAATGAACCACAGCTGGGATTGCTTCTGTTATCCTCCCCCCTCTCTTTTTGTGATGGATCTCTACTTCGACCTGTTATTGTTGTTATTGTTGTTGTTATTGTTGTTTTTCTGTTCTCCTTTATCATTTCTAATTCATTTGTAACTGACAATCAATAAAATGCCAAAGGGGGGGGGGGAGGACGAGCTCTCCGGCACCTGCTCAACTCCTCTCTGCAGGTAGGCAGGTGCGAAGGATGGCTCCTGCAGCCAAGCAGGGTTCAAATGCTAAGTGTGGCAGACAAACAGACAGACAGACAGGCGAAAAACAACCCCCTAGCCCTCGTCTGGCTTTCTTCCAGGCGAGGGTGAGGTGCCAGGATTTGGAGCTGCGAAGGAGGGATGCCCAAGGCGCAGGTGCGCCCGGAGGAAGAATGCAGCTGAGCATCTGTGAAAAGCACGCAGACCTTACCTGCTGCTGCTGCCTCCGATCCTGCAGCTCACAGAAGAGAGGAGCCCCCGAGCCCAGCCGCCAAGGAGCTGCTGTCCCTCTCCCTGCCTGCCTGCGCGCCTCCGCCCGCGCCGGGGACCCGCCCCTTCCCACGTGCCTCCGTGCAGGCGCCTGAAGGGGCCGCTCCCGCAGCTGCTGCAACCTCTTTCGCCCAGCCGAAAAGTGGACTGGGGGTGGGGTCCTGGAGGGGCAGGAAGAGGGGGTTTCGGCTAAACGGCGGGGGGGGGGAGCACGAGGTTGATTGGGCTTGATGATATTGGTCCAGTCCTCTAACTGCATCTCTTCTTCTTCCCTCCCTTTTTCTGTTTGCACCTAGACAAATGTTGATTGATGATGATGAGATGCTAAGAAGAATAAGGAAGAATAAGGGGAAAGTGGGAATGGGGGTGGTCCCCCCCCCGCCACTCGTCCCTAACCCTCCATTTAATTGTTCGTTTATTTGCCCTTAGCCCGAAGATCCCAGGGAGGTGTGCAACATTAAAAACATAATTTGGATAGCACAATAATAAAATAAAATAGAAACAGAAAGAAATATTGCTTTAAAAGGCAATAGATTGCTTAATGGCTGAAGACCTGGGTAAAGAGGACTGTTTTTGCCTGGCACTGAAAAACATTGGATCATAGGTTTGGAAGGGGCGACAAGGGTCATCTAGTCCAACCCCGTCAATGGAGCTATCCACACTCAACATGTTAAAAAGGTCAAGGAGCCTTTGTGGATTGCATTAGGTGAATTAACTGGAGTGACGGTTTCTAGAGGATCCTGCTTTAAGTTAAGTAGCTGACTAAAATAACCAGTATTTAGACAGCATTTCTGAGAATTCAAAGCACTTTGTATATGTTCTCATGTTGTTCTCCTTCTAACACAACTGTTAGGTTAGTCATATGGCTAGTCACCATATTGTAGAGGACGGTGACTGGGTCAGAAAGAGAGGTAAGGTTGCCTGTGGCAATCCTATGTATGTATAATTTGGGGTTGGGGGGAGTCCTGCCATGTTCAGTAAAGTAAGTAGGCATAGGATTTCTGCCTTGGTGAGTTCATGGCAGAGGAATGATAAACAAGTTACCAAGAAGTAACCTAAAGTGGATTTGCTGCTCTTGTGCAACAAACCCCATGTCCAAACGAAAGGGACTTTTTCAGTAAGGAAAGTGACAGGGAAAACACACCAGAAAGTGTAAGAATAACCGTCTTAAAAATCTCCCCACAAACAAATCAGAATTGCTCATAAACAGTCTCCGAGTTAAGATGCTCAATGCATTTGTAATGCCAAGGGAAATCCTTCACTGGCCAGCATGCTCATTCACATTACAAATGCCTCATTTTCTCTGCTACATTAACTATGATCCCACAAATTGAATCTTCATATACAGAAAAAGTCCCTTAGCAATAGGATCTTTCATAAGGTGTCTGGCCAAGGCACTTGACACACAAGACTCTGAGTTTGATGTCTGAACCTTCTCATAGTTTTCCAAGTAATGTTCAAAAGGAGGGATTTGTATGTGTCAAGAGAGCTGCACACCTCAGTTTCATCACACTTCTTTTTTTTTTCTTTTTAAGCACTATTTAGTGAAAAAGCATTGCACGGTAAGCAGTGCTATGATGAACCATCTGGAAATGCTGAGCAGCTAAAATGCCTCTTGGCAGATCAGGGATGCAAATGCTTACAGATTAAAAATTGAGGGATTAAAAATATTTCCTTACTTGAAAATATATTTGAAGCACTTAGTACAGCAATGTTACATGCAGAAAGAAGAAATATAGTAGAAGCAGTATATACATTTATTTTTAAAACAACAGCACCTTGATCTTATATATTTGTGTCTTGTCTGAGATTATTCCCCCCACCCCCAAAAAATCCCAAAGGTAGTGCCATATCTTCAACAGAGATTGGGCCTTTGGCACCTCTTCCCTTCCTTCTGTATGCTGAATGTGTTGGGCTGAACTCCCTGGCCCCCACCTTCAGTCCCTGTGTGTCATAATTTCATAGAATTGGAAGGGAACCCAAGGGTCCTCTAGTCCAACCCCCTGCAATGTTGGAAGCCTGTCCACAGCCATTCCTGGGTGGGCTTGAACCTCCACTGGCCGATTGTGCCTCAGGAGAGCCATGGAAAGTGGGAAGGAGACACCTGTACACCTCCATCTGTACATACATAGGTTCTTCCATACACCTGAGAACAGAGATGTGACCCAGCCATTCTACTTCTCCTGGGTTTCTTTGGGAGGAAGGGCAGGATATAAATTAAATAGATATATAGTAGAGTAGAATTTGTTTGGCCTCCATTTTCTTGCAACCATTATCATGGCTGCTGAGGAATAATGGTTCCCTTATTTCACACATTTGAAACAATTAATTAGAAAAATTCTTTCTAGTCATCTAAGAAACCTTTATGCAATGCTCAACTATTCTTTTTCATGCAGTAAGGTTGGGTTTTGATGCAGTGCTACTAAATATGCAAAAAGTGACCATTCCCAACATACCTCTAATGTGTCGTCCACAGCTACAAACCCACAAACATTTATCCGAGAGTAAATCCCTATTTGACTTATATGCAGAATTTATCATGCGAAAGGCTGGGCTGGATGAATCCCAAGCCGGAATTAAGATTGCCGGAAGAAATATCAACAACTTCAGATATGCAGATGACACAACCTTGATGGCAGAAAGTGAAGAGGAATTAAAGAACCTTTTAATGAGGGTGAAAGAGGAGAGCGCAAAATATGGTCTGAAGCTCAACATCAAAAAAACTAAGATCATGGCCACTGGGGCCATCACCTCCTGGCAAATAGAAGGGGAAGAAATGGAAGCAGTGCGAGATTTTACTTTCTTGGGCTCCATGATCACTGCAGATGGTGACAGCAGTCACGAAATTAAAAGACGCCTGCTTCTTGGGAGAAAAGCAATGACAAACCTAGACAGCATTTTAAAAAGCATAGACATCACCTTGCCAACAAAGGTCCGTATAGTTAAAGCTATGGTTTTCCCAGTAGTGATGTATGGAAGTGAGAGCTGGACCATAAAGAAGGCTGATCACTGAAGAATTGATGCTTTTGAATTATGGTGCTGAAGGAGACTCTTGAGAGTCCCATGGACTGCAAGAAGATCAAACCTATCCATTCTTAAGGAAATCAGCCCTGAGAGCTCACTGGGAGGACAGATCCTGAAGCTGAGACTCCAATACTTTGGCCACCTCAGGAGAAGAGAAGACTCCCTGGAAAAGACCCTGATGCTGGGAAAGATGGAGGGCACAAGGAGAAGGGGACGATAGAGGACGAGATGGTTGGACAGTGTTCTTGAAGCTACCAGCATGAGTTTGACCAAACTACGGAAGGCAGTGGAAGACAGGAGTGCCTGGCGTGCTCTGGTCCATGGGGTCACGAAGAGTCGGACACGACTAAACGACTAAACAACAACAAAATCCCTCTGAACTCAATGGCACTTCCAAGCAGACATGACTGGGTCTGCACTGTGATGAATGTTTCCTGAAGTTTGACAGTGAAGGGCATCATTTTATATAAGCAGTTCATATAACTGGTTAATCTCGACTTGAGGTGTGATTATTGCTAATTGAAAACTAACTCTGCTAACTTCAGAGGAGTATTTTAAAACAGCTGCTAGCTCTGTAGTTCATTCCTCTTCAGTCTCTTTCTTTAAATACTGATAAGATGAAGGCCTGAAAAGAGCTTCAGAAAGAGATGATCCCAAAGGACTCCAGATGCTAACCAGTACTTCTGTGGAAATATTGGGAAGGCCCACTGAAGAGGAGCAGTTATGGCACAGCCCATTATTTGCCCAGCAACAGAAAAGAGACAAAGGGAGGCCAGACTAGTTTGTGGCTCAAAGACTTAACAGATTTATTGTTGTACCACATGCTTTTGCCAGTAGAATCCACTTCAATTGAATAAAGTGGCATTTCATTTTTTTATTTTTTTAAACAAAGGTTGCAACACAGATAAGCTGCTGCATTTTTAAGAGCCAGGCTAGATGCATTTGTTTGTTGATTCATGAGTCTGTCCCCAAGGGAGGCTGCAAGACTAATTTTTACGACACATCTTCATCTCAGTGTACTGGGTTCAAGCCCCATGTTGGGCAAAAGATTCCTGTATTGCAGTGGGTTGGACTGGATGACCTTCGGGGTCCCTTCCAATGCAACAATTCTATGATTTCACGAGTACATGCAACAATACTTGGAGACTTAATAATTAATAATAAGGCTGTCTGACTTCCAGGAGCAACATGGGACCAAGGACCTGTGGTGGCTATTTGTGTTTTTGAGAAAATGGCTTACTGTGTTTTGGTGCTAGACAACTGCTGCATAGCATACTATTGCATAACAGACTCCCTTGGGAGATTGTGTACTCACCTTCCTTGGAGGTTTTTAAGGAGAGGTTGGATGACCATCTGTCATGGAAGCTTCAGCTGAGATTCCTGCATTGCAGGGGGTGGACTAGATGACCCTCGGGAACCCCTTCTGTGGTAAATGTAGCATAAATAAATAGTTACAGATGGTTAAGGTCTTTTTTAAAAAAGAAAAAGAAGTATTGTTCAAATGCAGCACAAAGCTAATAAATAAATGGTAAAGTTCTTTTAGTAAGTTGCAGCATCTGCACTTCCTGGAAGGTTCTACCACAGCAAAGAGCTGCATGTGTGAAGGGAGCTGAGCCCTCCCCTCCTCCAAGGGCCCTGAAAACCTGCCAACCCAGGCAGCCACCCCAGCACCCTGCACAAAGGCCAAATGAAAGACACACCCAACGAGTAACATTACATCCCGATCTGATTAGATGCTTAGCCTAAAATGGAAACATCAGAAACTCATCTTGCCATCGTCCTGGGGGTCCACGAAGGTATGTAAGCAGTGCTTTTTTCTCAAGGATAAACAGTTACCAGCATCTTTTTTTTTTTCCCTAGAAGAAACATACTGGTTAAAAGTGCAGCACTTACTGTAACAACTTCATGGTGCACCTTTTTTCTAGAAGAAACACACTGGGTGTAGAAAGGGTAGGGAGGCGGGAGCGGTAAAAAAAATGCTTGTCAAGAGAGACAGTGAACTGAAGATTTGGGGCCTGATAAAATGAGCTGGTGGAAAGAGAGAAGCGATATGCAAAGAAATATATATATACATTTTGTTCTCTTTATTTGAAACCACATGGTTTTCTGCAAAAGGCAGAACTGCTATAGGACATTGCAAGAGAATTCATGTTCAGCGCTTTCTACAGAGCAAGCGGTCGCCATGGAGACGGCAGCCATGCACCAGTACTGGAGCTATGGGAGACATGATTATTTTCAGAATCGGCCTATGAGAAAGGAGAGACACATCTGCCAGCATCTTGTCATGTATGTCAAGATGCCAAGATGCTAGATGATGATGATGATGATGATTAGATTAGCAGAAGATGGGACAGAGCAACGGAAACTCACCCCGCCGCATGGATTTGAATGGCCAACCTTACGATCAGCAAGCCCAAGAGGCTCAGTGGTTTAGACCACAGCACCACCCATTCCCCTGAGTTATAGTAGTATTGAGGGGGTTTAGGAATAAAATTTGTATTTGTTTCAAAATTTTGAAGCATGGAGAAAGTCACCAAGCCAGTGGTGGGCATGCTGTTGCTCTGACCTTGACCATCCAAAAAAACAAGTAGCTCTCCTTGATTTAAAAAGCCTGTTAGGCTATTACAGTGAGACACGTTTCTGCATAAAATGTAGTTTGGGTCTTAATCTGGAGCAAAGATGACCGGAACCTGCCGAGCCTGCTTTTGTTCAAGGCCCTGTTTATACTTGGATTTGCCAAGATGTTTGAAACTTGACAGCTACCCTATTTAGAACTTTAATCTAAATAAAACCTGGGCCATGAGTCAGTTTTGTAGTGTGGAAACTTGAAAGTCTGCATGTTCTCACACTGGAATATATCACTGTATCATTTTGTCAAAAGTCTCTTACATGCTTAATGTTTTAAAACAAGCAGTGCCCTGAGGATAAACAGTGGATCCTTCCCCAAATGTTAATTTCTGGGCAAGTGCTAAATCTATACCCAGAGCTCTCAATTGCATGAATATTGTGCAAAGCTGCACTTTGATTTCACAAACTGGCAGTTGTCCAGCTTGCACATACAAATGCCATCCCTCTTCCTGTAAAACTGTAACAGTATTTCAGTGGAGATTTACTTCAGCCAGCTTAGAAAACATAGACACACATTTGGACACATCACGCCACGTGGAGGCCAGTGTTAAACTGAAAAACCAAAACACACTTGGCACATATGTGGCCAAACTATATCCTGCCTTAATTAGGTTCTATGTGGCAAATTTCATAAACAGTCAGCATCCAAAATAGACCAAAAAAAGGAGGGAGAAAAATCTCAATACCTATATGCAGTATAGAATTTTAGTAGCAAACAAGTCCAATGAGTTTTCGCCTACATCAATTTTAGGCCTTGATCAGGAGTCAAAATGCAAAGTTGAAACTAAAGGTTAAAAGGTACCCCTGCCCGTACGGGCCAGTCTTGCCAGACTCTGGGGTTGTGCGCCCATCTCACTCAAGAGGCCAGGGGCCAGCGCTGTCTGGAGACACTTCCAGGTCACGTGGCCAGCGTGACATCGCTGCTCTGGCGAGCCAGAGCAGCACACGGAAACGCCGTTTACCTTCCCGCTAGTAAGCGGTCCCTATTTATCTACTTGCACCCGGAGGTGCTTTCGAACTGCTAGGTTGGCAGGCGCTGGGACCGAGCAACGGGAGCGCACCCCGCCGCGGGGATTCGAACCGCCGACCTTTCGATCGGCAAGCCCTAGGCGCTGAGGCTTTTACCCGCAGCGCCACCCGCGTGTGCTTCTTCTAAGGCATACAAAGTAAAGTGATGGATGGACAGGGTGCTACAGAAAATCTCATGCTGGTGTATACACCATACTCTTAAAGTATACACCCAAAAAACCAGGGGAACCGTAGTTTACCCCCATGGAGCTACAATTCCCAGCACCATTAACAACCTACAGTTTGCATGGTTCTTGGGGGGGATGTGTTTTGAACGTATAGTGTGCATGGAAAATCAAAGAGAGAGAGATAAAAAGGAGGAGCTGCATTTCAAATTGATACGACATATATATTAGATCTGAAAGAACACCCTGTTGCTATTTGATGCTTATGAATGCATCTTCACAGCCTTGCGCAGTCTGACAGGTTGCCATGGAAACAGCAGTGTCAGCATCCAGCAGTCCATTTGTAAATGGACGGCTCCATGTTCTGTATCTCTAAAGTTGAGTGTGTGCATGTGTAGGTGCTGAAATAAATTGTTTTAGATTTATCAGGAGTTTCACCTGATAACAAGCAACTGAAGATAAAACAGCAGTAAAGAAAGATAAAATGATACTCCCCAGAAAATGTTACTTGGCCCAGAACAAAACACCCTAAACACAGAGCAGAGGCAGCTCAGGACAATCTGCTGCCTTGGGCAAGATGGTGCCTTCTCCTAAGGCACAGACAGAAGCCAATTTGACTGGTAGTTTAATCTTCAATACTGGTAAAAGGACTGCATCCTGAGGAGAGCAGGCTAATGCAAGGGGTACAGGCCAGACAACATGGCACTCACATGGCACTGTCCCCTCCCTGCACCTCAGCACCTGTCACCTGAGGCAGCTGCCTCCCTCTGCCTCATCGTAGGGCTGGCCCAGAAGAAAGGTATTAGTTTGGTGTTAGGAAACACAATCAGCTGGTTTGATTTCACTCCTCAATATACAGCTTTACAATGCAGAGAAATAATGTTTGGTTTCATTTCTTTACACACCTGCCATATCTCCTTCAAGCCCTACCCATTCCTCCATGCAAATTGATGCTAGCATATCCTTAAAGTCCTTCAGTGAGGGAAGCTGTTAGCCGTCCTATGCATTACATGTGGCCGTTGTCTGAGGAATTCCTGACTGTACCATTCAGGTGGCAGCAGGTGAGTCCCTCTTCCTGATCTGCTACCATCTGACTCACCTAGCCACTCCTCACTTCTGGGCTGGCCTCATCCTCAAGTGCAGGGCAGGCCCAATATATTTTGGCACCTGAGGCAAACCACCAAATGCTGCTCTCCGCCTGCCAGGGAAGAAGGGCTTGGTAAAGGCCAACATCAGGAGCAAAGGGGGAATAAAGATCTGCTGCATCAGGACCTGCGGTCCCTGTGGATCCTGCCATCTGAGGCAGTTGCCTCACCTTGCCTCATGTGTGGGCCGGTCCAGCTCAAGGGTGCAGCAGCAAAGAAGAAGGCAGGTCTGGCTCTACCGGCAGGCCTCTGCTAATTGCTTCTCTTTCTGCCTTGTGCTGGACCTACACGGACCTGTTTAACCTTATTAGAATGATATTAGATATGTCTTTCTAAAATATCACAGGGCCTACTTGTAAATTAAAACTGTTTCTTTGTTTTCTCCATCAAAACAGTTTCCCTGCTGACGGTTGCTGGTTGCTCTGCAGGGCCCTCTGGTGTCACATTTTAATAATGCATTACGAAGGTTAAAAGTAAGATGTCATGTATACTGTACATCTACGTTGTGAAAACCATAGTTGTTTAGTTGTGTCAGACTCTTCGTGACCCCATGGACCAGAGCACGCCAGGCACTCCTGTCTTCCACTGCCTCCCACAGTTTGGTCAAACTCATGCTGGTAGCTTCAAGAACACTGTCCAACCATCTCGTCCTATATCGTCCCCTTCTCCTTGTGCCCTCCATCTTTCCCAACATCAGTGTCTTCTCCAGGGAGTCTTCTCTTCTCATGAGGTGGCCAAAGTACTGGAGCCTCAGCTTCACGATCTGTCCTTCCAGTGAGCACTCAGGGCTGATTTCCTTAAGAATGGATGCGTTTGATCTTCTTGCAGTCCATGGGACTCTCAAGAGTCTCCTCCAGCACCATAATTCAAAAGCCTCAATTCTTCGGCGATCAGCCTTCTTTATGGTCCAGCTCTCACTTCCATACATCACTACCGGGGAAACCATGGCTTTAACTATACAGACCTTTGTTGGTAAGGTGATGTTTCTGCCTTTTCTTTTCTTTTTCTTTTTCTTTTTTTGCTTTTTAAGATGCTGTCTAGGTGAAAACCGTTACTTAATGTTTAAAACCATGAGTGTCGATCTGCCCTTGGTGCTCCTCCCCTTTCAAATAGGAGCCTTGTTGTGAAATGTGATTGCTAAGAGATGACCAAGAGGAGCCGGTGAAGATGCCAGACTAAGGACCTGACCAAACCACAGGCCCATCTGTCTTCAAGTTTAGTAAACGTACAAACCACTTTTTAAGAAAACATTCTTTGCAAAGCAGTGCATAACAACCAAACCAACCAACATACGCACATCTTTAAAATAAGACCTGCATTTCATAATCATATATATAAAAAAAAATTCAGCAGAAAAATCAATCAACCCAGCAAAGACTATAAGCCACTTAAACTTCCATCTGCGCTCAAGGGAAACTGACTATAAATGTGTTATCTGACTTGAATGGTTTTGAATATAACTTTTTAATGAAAAGTTGATAATTTTTTATTCTGATGTTTATTCTTTGTCTACTTATGGATTAATTAATTTAGGGCATATGCCCCTGTTATTGCTGGTAAACAATATAATTATAATTACATAGCATTCTATGCACAAATCAGACTTCCCAGTTTTAGTTTTTAAAAGGTGAGCCTCCCCCCTCAGTAATAGGTTTATTGTATCATTTCTAAAGCTTCAGGAAAACCATGGTATGTGGGGCCAGCTTGTATAATAGAATCAAGCCCCTCAGTGTTTTTTGGGCCAATCCATTTTTTGAAAGACAACAAGTTTACATATGGAACGAATGGATGGCAGATAGAATTTGTTAACACAAAATACGTATGGACTTTTCCCAATATAGAAAAGTGTTCACATTCAGATACCAATACAAATAAAACAAACTGCTTGACATCTTCCCTAGGCTCTCATGGTACCCAGTTCAACGGCTGCTGAACTTCTTTTGCAAAGCTTTGCTGCCAGGCAACCGAAAATTTGATGAGGCAATGTGAGAAGCTTCAGAAGCATGATGTATATTAAAGAGTCGGTCTCTTCTGCCAGAAACACTATTTGGCAAGCTGCAGGATTCCTTCTGTGTGATCATTCTGAGACCTGTTTGACTAAAAGAAGCTGTTAGATGAGAAACAGGAATAGCAACTGGTGTTAATAGCTGCTGGTAAGCAGGCTGCATTGCAGCTGCTTTGCATGAAGGATGGCGAAAGGGGAGGTGGAGAATAAGACACAGAACCATGCGATACCTGCTGGCAGTCCAGTGGTACGAGGAGAGCCAGAGGGGAATCTGAAAACGCCTTTCCTACTGTCAGCTTTGACGCAAGAAACTGTGACAAGAGAAGGGGTGTCTATTCACCGAGCTCTGATTCCAAAGTGGGCTCTCGTGATTTGATCTGGGCAGGTTATGACCCAGATGGGATTAGGAGTCTACTTCAGAATTGGTGGTCCTTTTAAGAGCTGGTCTGAAGGCTGTGGCCTTGTCTCCGTTTCTGTACAATTTCCCCTGAGAGTGTTGGGATGTCACCAGGATGTGCTAATGACATCTAGCTCTCTTTATCTGACACACCTGAATCAGGAGGGGCTGGGGCTGTTTCAAACTGGTGTCTGTGCAGCTTCTGTTTGGGAGGGAGTGCCACACCATCTAGATATCTGTGTCATGCCTGATTTGAAGCTTGCAAAATCAAAAGCTGTTTATTCAATAATAATTTTAAATATGTACCTGGTTAACATTAAAACAATTATACAAACAAATCTATAAATTAGCCAACAATGGAACAAATACAGGGAGCTAATCTGGACCAATAATCTTTCCCTCCAAACCAGTAACAAACAACCCACACAAGCCAATACGGCCTCAAACTAGTACTCTTTGCAAGTTTCTGACTTAGCCACACTGGCACTTGTCATGAGCCGATAAGTTTTCTGCTTGCCCCGTTGTCAGGGAACTGCCATCGGCTCAGGGGGGAGAGGGGAAAAGCCGGATGGATTACAGAGAGCCCCCAAAGATCGTGGGAAGCAGCTCCTCCTCAGCAGAGGAGAGTAACCACGCCTCCAGTGGAGAGGAGCTTCAGGGCTCGGAGGAGGCGAGGCGGTACCAGGACACCTTGCCTGGGCAAAGCGGGGAGGAGAGAGGTCCTCCATTACCCACGCCCTCCTTGCGCAGTAAGCTTTCCCGCCGAGAGGGGAGGCGCAGACTGGGTGTCAAGAAACAACTTTACTGGGGAAGGTTTAAGGACCGGCCACTCACGGATTCTGCCAGTGAATGAGCCAGCCACGGGAGAGTGGCGCTCTGGACAGATAAGTTTATTTTGGCATCAAAAGCAAGGCTTCACAGCCGAGCAGGGAGGCATTTGCCTGCTTGCTCTCGAGCAACCCCTTGGAACCCTTACACCCGTGCTTTCCAGGCATGAGTCCAAGCTGCGTTTCATTTGTCCCAGGAAAACCTGTTGTTTAGCACTAAACTGGAACAAATGTCAATCTGCAGAAAACACAACAGGCGTTCGTTGCAATTCCGCAGTAAACAGCAGGTTTTCCCAGGGGAGAGCAGCGGGAGAAATGGAAGTGTGGAAGAGCCCTGAAACTCCCATCATCCCCAACCATTTGCCCTGCTGGCTGGGGCTGATAGGAGTTGTTCAGAAATACTGAGAGGGAGGAAGGAGTAGCTGGGGGTGAAGAAGACTGGCCTTGATTAGTGCCAGCCTCACTATAGCCTCCATCCAGACTGTAGGGATCACTGTCACCCAACAAGCAGAGCTGAGCAGCCAGGTAGGTGTGGACAAGACTGGCCTTCTCTCTCCAAAGCTCTTCTCCACTCTCCACATCCACAGGACTGAAAAATATCCAACAAAAAAGCACTTCAGCACACAAAAGGATATTTCGGATACCAGCTTGTCCCAATGGTCCTGCAGGATCCCACTTAGAGCTCCTACATTATCAAAGTGCCACAAATACTTTGGGGTCAAAAAGATCAATGAATCAAGTACTTCTGCCAATGTGATAAAGAGCAACGTTTCTCTATGAATATCATACAAAAGAGCCTCACAGTTGATTCCTCAATACCTATGGAAACCTATGAAAAAGTCTGAATGTATTAATGGGATTAATTGTAAGATTAATCAGTAAGGTTGTTAAGTGTAGCTTTACAATGTGGATTTTTAATTGGATTTTAATTTCAACATCCCCTGTGAAAGGTTCCTCATACCAAGACATAAAGCCAAGGCTTTTTGTTCTATCAGCAGTAATCTAATGGATCAAGGGCTGGAACAGAGTTCTTGGAATACCTTGGAATTTCTCATATCTGATGCAAAGAGGCAAAGTAGTGGTCTCTCTTTCTCCAGCCCCAGAGGATACACAGAGATGAAGGCAGGAAAATGGCACCTGTTGCATTGAGCAGCAGTTTCGTCCCTTACACTCTGACCATAAAGGTAAAAGTAAAGGTAGCCCTGCCCGTACGGGCCAGTCTTGCCAGACTCTGGGGTTGTGCGCCCATCTCACTTAAGAGGCCAGGGGCCAGCGCTGTCCGGAGACACTTCCGGGTCACGTGGCCAGCGTGACAAAGCTGCATCTGGCGAGCCAGCGCAGCACACGGAAACGCCGTTTACCTTCCCGCCAGTAAGCGGTCCCTATTTATCTACTTGCACCTGGGGGTGCTTTCGAACTGCTAGGTTGGCAGGCGCTGGGACCGAGCAACGGGAGCGCACCCCACCGCGGGGATTCGAACCGCCGACCTTTCAATCGGCAAGCCCTAGGCGCTGAGGCTTTTACCCACAGCGCCACCCACTCTGACCATACATGGCTTCAAATCTCACATCAGAGCACTCATCACATGGGCAGGGGCACAAAAATTGCTATCAATCTCCAGGGTATTTTTTTTAGTGTGAGGTTGGCCACAAAACTGTGCAGCAAGAAAGCTAATAATGTGCAGTTGGAAAAATGGAGGTGAGGGGAACTAGGCACCTTAGGTGTATGTGTTTATTAAGCACTTAAGTGACAGGCAGTGTCAGGGACAGTATGTACACCAAATGTGTAAAAATAGAATGTGCCCCGTTTCCATACCAAGGGTATGTTCACATTTCCACTTACTCCCCATCCAGTGCTCTCCTACAGGTGGTTTTTGAAGTTGTGCTCACATGATGTTAGCCACAACAATAAAACCTGCTTCTATGTGCAGTTCTTTACAGAGTCAGGTCTTTTCAAAGTAAATCTCCACAATGCACTCCTGACATCTTCTGGACGATCTCTGAAATTACAATGCGCATCTTTGTACTTGGAAGTCCAGGGCAGTTTCTGCTCTGCATCAATGCTGTTAACTGCAGGCTGTAATTTGGAAGAAAACTCAAGTGTACATCCCTAACAGTGCCACTTTTAAGCCTGACATGTGGAAACAACCCAAATTTCCTTTCAGAATCTTTAACAGGGGTTGTCATTTGGGGGGGGAGGGCAGGATTTAATACATTATTGTAATAATAATAGCACATCCGTTTTCTAAAGAACTAGTTTTTGAGATTTATTTGCACATGGCAAGCCCTGCTACTTGATTAAGCATTGAGATTCACAACATTCAGAAGCAGTAAGGCTGCTGCTGTCCTGCTAAAGGTGGGGCTCCTCCCAAGCAAAAATAAAAAAGGTTAGTGACTCCTCAATGGAATTTTTTTCCAGATGGAAGAGTCAGTAGCTTCTATGGCTCTGAAGATAAAGAGAACTCTAGTTTGTTCTGCAAACAGAAGGCTAAAATAAACATGAGGAAGTAACTAAGTTGAAAATTGGTAGTGAAGCAGCAGCAGCAGCATCTCCTGGGTGCCTCCTGCACTCTTATTTCTTTCCATGGCAAATAAACCTTGCAGTCACTTGGGTTAACTTTGCCTTAAGCCCTCAGAATGGCCAGGCTTCACCTCTAGCCAATTGCTCTGAGTTTTAGGGCTTTTCGGTTCTTCCTATGGAAGACTGGAGGCTTTGTACCATGATCATTCTTATCAATCCTGCACATTAGGATTATATTTCTTAACTCTGGTGTTTTCAAAGCTTTAGAATACTTTGTTGGCTTCTGTTTGTCTCAAGAAACAATGGAGTGTGCCTCCAGGGGTGAAGTCAAACCGTTGCGTGAGCAACACCGAAATGACTTCCCCAGGACGCAAGTCTGGGCAGTCTGTGTGGAGGTCCTGCGCTGCCCCGAAAACATGACCCCCATTCTCAGCCCCACAGATGTGGTCCAAAGGAAAGCAGAGCAATACGTTTGGCACCATCTTGGCTGCAGTAATTGCTGGAAGGAGGCATACAAGGTGCCATCCAGCTGCCTTAGGGACTCTGTTCCAGATCTGTGTAGAGTTTACTCCTTAGCATTTTCTTCTCCTGAAGATATCCCACAAAGCAGCAGGGGGTTAGGATTAAAGTTTTCCTTCTCCTAAATGGGCTACCTTCCCAAGTGGACTCTCACTTCCCTCTGCAGCATGTGCAGAAACTGCCTTCTGGACCATTGGACCCAATCCACTGGAGCCTGTCTTCGCATGCTGACGGAAGTCCCAACTCACCAAGGTTAGGGTTGCTAAGGACTTGTAAAATGGTCACCATCCCTCTGCAGCCAGAGGGTATGCAAAGAAATGCTCCCATGAGAGCTGCTAAAATGGAAGATGCTGGATTTGTATCCAGAGTAGGGATGCTGTCCCACTTTGGTTGTCAGTTTGCTGAACTGCCAGCTGATTATGGTCTGCTGCACTTCTCACTTCATTATATTTTGCTATTCCCATTTCAGTCTCACTCATCAAATATAATGTTATTGTTTTCAAAAAACCCTGCCCAATGAGTGTCTGATTCTATCTTAATTGTCCATCAAGCAGGCATATTGCCTCAGGCTTTCGTAGGCCTGAGGGGATGGTTCCTCCTTCTGCTTGCAGTTGAATCCACACACACCAGCTACTGTGGAAGGTGAAAAACTGAACCCAATTTAGCTTCAAACTTTGAGTGCTGTTATTGATCTTGTAGTTACCCTGTCTGAAGTTAACCACCCCAAAACTGATGGCTCCACGACTGCCACAGCAGCAGACTTTTTATGATTTTGAGACCTTCCTTCCTCTCCCCACACCACCACAGTCAGTTTTTCAGTGAGATGCTTTATTGTGAAGCAAATAAGTAAGGCAAATATCAATGTTACCCTACCAGATCTTTCCTTTCTCTTGTCTGCGTGTGCAGAGCAGTGGCAGCTTCTCGGCTCTCCCAGCTCCATCTCGGATCAGCGACTGAGGGTGGAACCATGCAGCTCTTCCTTCTTGCTCAGAATCTGCACACCCTTGAGGTGTCTGGGCAAGAAACAGCAGCTCACCATAACGCCCATGTTGAGCCCTTGGAGGACATTGTGCCTGAGGATCAGGTGGTCCTCCTTGATAAGACCCCCCGCCCCCGGTAGATGATGGGCAGTGTGGCATCAGTGACGTCACAACTCTAGAGGTTGCTGCATGCATGCTGGGTGGTAAGGGCCATGGATCCCTGACTCGTGCTGCCCAAGTGAGAGGCCAGACTCCAAAGCAAGAGAAGAAGAAGAAGACTGGCCATGCCAAGAGGCACATACAGTACAACCGCCACTTGGTCAACATTGTGCCAGGCTTTGGCAAGAAGCAGCAGCACCCAGTTATATAATAAATCTGATATGGGGGGGGGGGATATATTATCCTACCCAGACACACTGTATGAATGACTGCTGTGAATTTGGCTAATTTGGATGGGCAGGTTAAGAATCAAACAATGGATGTTAATGGTTACCATCATCACCTCAGAAGTTAAAGATAATACACTTTTCAGTAGTTAAAAATGGACAGTAAGGCAAAATAATTAAAATAACTATGGAGATGTTAACAATAGTTGAATAAATCATCATCAAATTCAACCATGTATTGAAAACAATGTTATATTCACCACTGTCTCTTTTTTTTTAAGGCAGTATCGGGGAAAACACAGAGGCCTACTGTCAGGGAACTGCCATCAGTGCCGGAGGGAGAGAGCAAGCTCCAGAGGGATCCCAGAGAGCGTCCCGGGATTGGGAGAGGCAGCCCATCTTCTGGGGAAGGGAATCAGCTTAGCTCCGGTGGAGAAGGGGGGCAGATGGGGGAATCAGAGAGGCGGTCACATGACTCCTTGCCGGGGACCAGCGGGGAGAGGAAGGGTCCTCCGCTGCCTACGCCCTCCTTGCGCAGAAGGCTTCCACGCAGGGAGAGTAGGAGGAGACTGGGCGTCAAAGAACTTCTTTGCTGGAAGAAGTTTAAGAAACGCCCACTGACAGATTCTGCCAGCGATTGAGACAGCCACGGGTGAGTGGCTGTCCGGACAGGAAAGGTTCACTTAGACAACCCAGCCTGGTGTTGGCACCGGCTTACGCACGAGCAACCCCTAGAACAGTTACACCTACCTAGGCTCTCTTGCTACCTAGGCAAGGAGCTGTATCAGCTCCTCCAAACCTGGGAGAGGCCATGGACCAAAAGTTTGCTTTTTGTCACCTTTCGCACTCTGCCAGTGACTTCCTCTGCTGCCATCGGAGTCAGGACTGCTCTGCTCCTCCTCCTCCTCCCTCAGTCCATCTGTCTGCCTGCCTTCCCCCTCCCTCCTCTCACTGCTTTCCATCCTAGCCACTCCTAGCCAGAGTGGAGAGGCACAATTTTGTCAACACCCTCCCCGCCCCCGTCTGTGTCCTTGTTAGGGGCCAGCCTGACCAAACTCTAAGTTGGAAAAGCCACAGGAGCTGCTAGCAAAGACAGTGAACATATGGCCTATGGGACAGTTCAATGCACAGTTCACCAGGTTCCCATTTCTTCCCCCTCTCGAGCCCAGAGTGACAATTGGAGGCTCTCTTTGTGTTTCCAATAATGTGTAGGGCTAAGCCAAACATGGAGTTTTCTTGGCAGGGATACTGGAGTGGCTTGCCGGTTCCTGCTCCAGGTGGATCACATGTAGTCAAATCTCTCCACTATGACCTGCCTGTCTTGGGTGGCCCTGCACGGCATAGCTCATAGCTTCTCTGAGTTATTAAAGTCCCTTCGCCACAGCAAGGCAGTGATCCATGAAGGGGAAGTGAGAGCTAGACCATAAAGAAGGCTGATCGCCGAAGAATTGATGCTTTTGAATTATGGTGCTGGAGGAGACTCTTGAGAGTCCCATGGACAGCAAGAAGATCAAACCTATCCATTCTTAAGGAAATCAGCCCTGAGTGTTCACTGGAAGGACAGATCCTGAAGCTGAGGCTCCAATACTTTGGCCACCTCATGAGAAGAGATGACTCCCTGGAAAAGACCCTGGTGTTGGGAAAGATTTAGGGCACAAGGAGAAGGGGACGACAGAGGACGAGATGGTTGGACAGTGTTCTTGAAGCTACCAGCATGAGTTTGACCAAACTGTGGGAGGCAGTGGAAGACAGGAGTGCCTGGCGTGCTCTGGTCCATGGGGTCACAAAAAGTCAGAAACGACTAAATGACTAAACAACAACAAGCCAAACATTCAAACGTTTTGAAAGGGTAGAGGACTGGAGCCTGCCACCTTTCTCCCCATTACATCATCATGAAGCTTCATTGTCAAAGAGTGGGGCATTCATTCACCCAGCCCTATTCAAAGGGTAAGGAGTGTAAATATATGTAAGGCAGGATGTAAATATATGTAATTTAATATCAGAAGAAGAGGGACTGAGGGAGCAGCTGGCTCACCAAACCCGTGGTTGGGATTGATGCGCCAGAGCCAAGCACTAACCTTCCTGCCCCATGAAACTTCCATCATCTTGCCATTTTGATTATAAATGAAGGCATGTAACACAAATATTGAGTGTCCCATTTTAAGTAGGACATCCCAGATTATCAGAAGCCGCCCCCACTTCTGATCCCAATCCCAGATGGTCCATTTTGGCTCCCATGCTGTGGCAGCATCAGAGCATGGGGCCAAAAGACACACTTTTCTGGTTCCACACTGTGGCGTGAATTAGAACCATAGTATCATAGAATCATAGAGTTGGAATAGACCACAAGGGCCATCGAGTCCAACCCCCTGCCAAGCAGGAAACACCATCAGAGCACTCCTGACATATGGTTGTCAAGCCTCTGCTTAAAGACCTCCAAAGAAGGAGACTCCACCACACTCCTTGGCAGCAAATTCCACTGTCGAACAGCTCTTACTGTCAGGAAGTTATTCCTAATGTTTAGGTGGAATCTTCTTTCTTGTAGTTTGGATCCATTGCTCCGTGTCCGCTTCTCTGGAGCAGCAGAAAACAACCTTTCTCCCTCCTCTATATGACATCCTTTTATATATTTGAACATGGCTATCATATCACCCCTTAACCTCCTCTTCTCCAGGCTAAACATGCCCAGCTCCCTTAGCCGTTCCTCATAAGGCATCGTTTCCAGGCCTTTGACCATTTTGGTTGCCCTCCTCTGGACACGTTCCAGTTTGTCAGTGTCCTTCTTGAACTGTGGTGCCCAGAACTGGACACAGTACTCCAGGTGAGGTCTGACCAGAGCAGAATACAGTGGCACTATTACTTCCCTTGATCTAGATGCTATACTCCTATTGATGCAGCCCAGAATTGCATTGGCTTTTTTAGCTGCCGCGTCACACTGTTGGCTCATGTCAAGTTTGTGGTCAACCAAGACTCCTAGATCCTTTTCACATGTACTGCTCTCAAGCCAGGTGTCCCCCATCTTGTATTTGTGCCTCTCATTTTTTTTTGCCCAAGTGCAATACTTTACATTTCTCCCTGTTAAAGTTCATCTTGTTTGTTTTGGCCCAGTTCTCTAATCTGTCAAGGTCGTTTTGAAGTGTGATCCTGTCCTCTGGGGTGTTAGCCACCCCTCCCAGTTTGGTGTCATCTGCAAATTTGATCAGGATGCCCTTGAGTCCATCATCCAAGTCGTTGATAAAGATGTTGAATAAGACTGGGCCCAAGACAGACCCCTGTGGCACCCCACTAGTCACCCTTCTCCAGGATGAAGAGGAACCATTGATGAGCACCCTTTGGGTTCGGTCAGTCAGCCAGTTACAAATCCACTGAGTGGTAGCATAGTCAGACCGCATTTTACCAGCTTCTTTACAAGAATATCATGGGGCACCTTGTTGAATGCCTTGCTGAAATCAAGGTAGGCTACATCCACTGCGTTCCCTTCATCTACCAGGCTTGTAATTCTGTCAAAAAACGAGATCAGGTTAGTCTGACATGACTTATTTTTCAGAAATCCATGCTGACTATTGGTGATCACAGCATTCCTTTCTAGGTGCTCACAGACTGTTTGCTTAATGATCTGCTCCAGAATCTTCCCTGGTATTGATGTCAGACTGACTGGGCGGTAATTATTTGGGTCCTCTCTTTTCCCCTTTTTGAAAATAGGGACAACATTTGCCCTCCTCCAGTCTGCCGGGACTTCGCCTGTTCTCCAGGAATTCTCAAAGATGACTGCCAGTGGTTCTGAGATCACATCTGCCAGTTCTTTTAATACTCTTGGATGCAGTTCGTCTGGCCCTGGAGACTTGAATACATCTAGACTAGCCAAGTATTCTTGTACTATCTCCTTAGTTATTCTGGGCTGTGTTTCCTCTGCTGAATCATTTGCTCCAAATTCTTCAGGTCGGGCATTGTTTTCTTTATCGGAGAAGACTGAGGCAAAGAAGGCATTGAGGAGTTCAGCCCTTTCTGTGTCCCCTGTTTGCATTTCACCATCTTCTCCTCTGAGTGACCCCACTGTTTCTTTGTTCTTCCTTTTGCTACGGACATACCCATAAAAGCCTTTTTTGTTGCTTTTAACCTCTCTAGCAAGCCTGAGTTCATTCTGTGCTTTAGCTTTTCTGACTTTGTGTCTACATGTGCTGGCTATTTGTTTGAATTCCTCTTTGGTGGTTTCCCGCCTTTTCCATTTTTTGTACACATCTTTCTTCAATCTTAACTCAGTTAAAAGTTCTTTAGATAGCGGACTTCTGGGTTGGCGCCATCGCCGAATGGCGGACTCCCTCCGAGCTCCGGAGGGAGCCTGCTCGGCAGGGGCTGGGTCCTACCGCACCGGCGATGCGGGGACCCTTAAAAACCACGGCCACGGAGGCCGTGGACATGGAGACTCGGCTGGCACCGCTAGCGCCCTCCCGACTCGTGAAGGAGCCTTTTTAAAGGCTACGGATCGGGTGCCGGGGAGAAGCGTGGTGCTTTGAGTCCTTCGCTATCCCTGCCGAGTGAAGCCGCATGCCATCCGGCGGAGAGCGCTGACTTCTTCCATTGAGAATTCGGACTTTCAACAACAACCCGTGAGTAATTTGGAAACCGGGTTTAAAAGGAGAAAAAAAGAAATTTTTTTCGGATTTGATACGATCGGGGGGGGGATCCAAAAAGGAAGTCAGTCCCCCTCCCTATTGTAAACCTTCCAAAACAAGGACTGGGAAACCAAGGTCCAAAAAGAATTGTATTAAACTAAGAATTCCATGATGGGAAACTACAAGAACTGTGCTGGAGGAAGAATTGAGGGAGAAGGAAAACGTAACCCCCCCCCCTGGGAACCGGGGTGATTAAGGAGGGAGCCTGGCGAAAAGCGAAGGAGATTTTGACAGCTGTCAAAGTAGCTGTCAAAGTCGGAAATACAAAGAGGACTTTATTATGAGGACTTTGCTGGTTAATTTTGTTACAAATTTTTTACAATCCGTTAAAACTTGGATACAAAATGGCGAAAACATGGATAACAATCGGACTTTTGGACTAGAGAAAACAAAGTTACAACAATCCCCCTAGAGGAGTTTCGGGACATTACAAAGAAGGTCGTGAGTGGAAAAATACCATTGGAATTTTACAGGACTAGTTATCTTCTGGGAAAGCTGCAATATTGTGTCTACAGGGTGTTCAGCTAAAAGAGACAATAGAACTTTCTATTGAAGAGGGACTGAACGCAAGTTTTTGTTCCTGAATAACAATAACCCCTGCAGACTTACTAAATTTCTGAACACGAACGTTTTAGCAGCAGAACAAGAGGAAACTAGCAGCAGAACAAGAGGAAACAAGCAGAACAAGAGGAAACTGGACTACAACTTGGAAAGAACAATGGGGGGAGGTCTATTAAAGATTTGAAGCTAAATGGTTTAAAAATAACTTTAAGAATAATTATAAAAAGAAAAGCCAGCAAGGAGTTGGGGGAAAAATGGGATTTATGGATTTTAACAATTCCAGGTAGACAACATGGATTGGTGATCAGAGGGAAATTAAACCGGGGACAGCGGGGGGAGAACTAGAATCCAAAGGCTTGTCAACTTTTTTCTGAATTGGTTTCTTTTTATCTACTATACCTTTTATTTTCTTATTTCTTATATTTCTATCGTGTGGGGTGTTTTTATCATTAAAAAAAAAAAGGGGGGAATTGTGGAATGGAAATGGGGTGGGCCTTGGGGAGAGAACTTTTGTCTTTCAATATGAGGATTGTATAAATTTAAATTTAAATTTGAATAATGGTTTAAACAAATTAAGTTTTAATTAGAACTGAGAACTTGTGGAGCCAACAATATGAAAGGGGAATATGGTAGGGGTGGGGGAAGGGGGGAGTCCCGGAAAGTAGATGTATGAAAATAAGGTTTTGAACGTACTTTAATCTTTACTTTCTGTACTTTTGAAAATTTTAATAAATATTATTTAAAAAAAAAAAGTTCTTTAGATAGCCACCCTGGCTTCTTTAGGCACCTTCCATGTTTCCGTCTCATTGGTATTGCCTGAAGTTGTGCTTTTACTATCTCCCTCTTAACAAACTCCCAGCCATCATGAACTCCCTTTCCTTTTAGTATTACTGTCCATGGGATCTCACCCAGCACTTCCCTAAGTTTTATGAAGTCGGCTTTCTTAAAGTCAAGAAATTGAGTCCTAGTATGCTTGGCTGCTCCTTTCCGCTGTATAGTAAACTTCAGAAGAGCATGATCACTCGCGCCTAATGATTCTTCCACTTCTACCCCACTAACCAGGTCCTCAACATTGGTTAGGACCAGATCTAAAATGGCTGTTCCTCTTGTTGCTTCTCCCACTTTCTGGACAATGAAGTTGTCTGCAAGGCCAGTGAGGAATCTTGTTTGACCTTATGCTCTTGGCTGAGTTTGACATCCAACAAATATCCGGGTAATTGAAGTCCCCCATTACTACTATCTCCCTTCCTTTTGCATGCTTGGCCATCTGTTCCAGGAAGGCATCATCTATGTCCTCCGTTTGGCTTGGGGATCTATAGTAACCTCCCACAATGAGGTCTCTGTTATTCTTCTCTCCCTTAATTTTGACCCAAATGCTCTCACTTTGGCTTTGAGGTTCTAAATCTTGGATCTCTTCACAGGTATACACATCCCTGACATATAACGCCAATCCTCCTCCTTTCTTGTCTGGTCTGTTTCTCTGAAATAGATTGTATCCCTCCATTATTACATTCCAATCGTGGGACTTATCCCACTAGGTTTTGTTGTTTAGTCGTTTAGTCGTGTCCGACTCTTCGTGACCCCATGGACCAGAGCACGCCAGGCACTTCTTCCACCGCCTTCCACCGTCTTCCACCGCCTCCCGCAGTTTGGTCAGGCTCATGTTTGTAGCTTCGAGAACACTATCCAACCATCTCATCCTCTGTCGTCCCCTTCTCCTTGTGCCCTCCATCTTTCCCAACATCAGGGTCTTTTCCAGGGAGTCTTCTCTTCTCATGAGGTGGCCAAAGTATTGGAGCCTCAACTTCACAATCTGTCCTTCCAGTGAGCACTCAGGTCTGATTTCCTTAAGAATGGATGCGTTTGATCTTCTTGCAGTCTATGGGACTCTCAAGAGTCTCCTCCAGCACCATAATACAAAAGCATCAATTCTTCGGCGATCAGCCTTCTTTATGGTCCAGCTCTCACTAGGTTTTAGTGATGCCTATTATGTCATATTTAGTTTGCTGTACCAAAAGCTCAAGCTCATCTTGTTTATTTCCCATGCTTTGCGCATTAGTGTACAGACATTGAAGTCCATTAATCATTCCCCCATGTCTCTTATTTAAGGATTTTTTTCCTCCCACCACTAGGTCTGCGTGCTGTTTGCTCCATTTGGTCTATGACATTTGGATGATCATCTTCATCAATTGATAGACTCCTACCTTCAGGAGCACTGTCTCCCTCCCCTAAATTAGTCAGTTTAAAGCCGTCCTGATGAGGTTTCTGAGATTTCTGGCAAAAAAATGACTTGAAATAAGCGAAATCCAAGATTCTTCTTTCTATATAGCTGGAACCCAAAACAACCTGTTTGGCTTTGTTTAGGCTTATTACACTTTGCTTTGCGAGGGTTAGGGTTAGGGTGAATGAACACCAAAAGAACAATCCAAGCTTATTCGTCTTCTTTCTATTGACATGGAACCAAAACACCTATGCTTGATTTGGGCTGATAACAAACATGTCACTCTGCGATTTTTGGGTGAATGTGCATTCTAACCCCAAAACCACCAATTTGAAATAAGCCCAATCAGAGCTTATTCGTCTTCATTCTACGCATATGGAAGCGAAAAGACGGTGTTGTTGTGTTATTTTGGTCTCATTACACAAACTTTGAGATTTCTGGGTCAATGTGCATTAACACAAAAGAACAAGACTTGAAATAAGCGAAATCCAAGATTCTTCTTTCTATGTAGCTGGAACCCAAAACAACCTGTTTGGCTTTGTTTAGGCTTATTACACTTCGCGTTTGTCAGGGGCTCAGGAGCAGAGGCGCAGAGGAGAGAGGAAATGGAGAGCGAAGGGGAAGAATCTGAGGGCAGCGGAGGGCAGAATGACAGTGACCCGAGAGATTCCATGAGCCTCTCCAGTGAATCAGAAGATTCCCAGAAGGGAGCGCCGGTGGCCAGGGCAAGGGGGGTTCCAGGGGGGACACACCAGAAGCAGGAGGCCAGCTGGGACTCCCAGAGCAGTAGCTGGAAATCAGGGCCAGCTTCCCCACTGGAGCGTAGTGGGGGGGAAGAGTCTCATAGGTCAGAGTCAGCGTCTCCTCCGGCAAGCAGGGAGGCGGAGTCTAGCCCAGCTGGCATCCCCGAAGAGGGAAGCAGCGACAGGAGCGGTATAACGGTCAGGAGGAAAGTGGCAGGCTGGGCGCGCGCGCCAAGTTCAAATGTACAGGCGCGCGGGACAGGAGAAAGCACGGATTGGGAACCGGGTCCTAAAGCTCGCCGGAGGGAGGGGGAAGACTCAGGGGAGTCAGCCTCAGAAGAGTCTAGGAAGGGCAAGACTTCGGCGGACAAGAGGACCCAGAGGAAAAGGGAGCAGAGGAAGAGGTGGAGCAAGGCTAGGGTCTTAAACTGGTGTCTGGGGGGAGGAGACTCAGACGGAGCTTCGACGGTCTAGAGTTACAGACGTAGGGCTGCGCGCCGCGGCTGTAAAACCAACAATGAACTTCAATAAAGACTTTTGTATATAAAGAGATACTGGCGTTGGTCCTTTGTGAGCTGGGACCTGAGGCTGCCCTGACAGGAAGCTCCGTCTCACAAATTATTATTTTTTGCAAGCTCACGAAGATAGGCAGACATGACTACTGAGGCGACAGTGGCAGAACTGCAGAAGGCAGTCGCCAACCTTTACGCAGAAGTAGCAACCTCCAGAAAGAGGGAGGAGGAAGCAGAAGCGCGCTGCAAAGATCTACAAGCCAGGTGGGAACATTTGTACAAGCAGGGACCCAGGTCGGAGGGAGTTGGCCTCGGCAAGAGGGGGGGCAGCATAGTCGCCCACTTCGATGGGGACCTGAAACAGTATCCCAACTTCAGAGCAGACATTTTGCGCTAAGACTGCTTCAAAAAGACTTTAGAGATGAGGAGGAGAAAGTGGGATTCATCATAACTCACTTGCATGGGGAAGCTAAATCCTGGCTGTGCAATTTATGGCGCGAAGATGATCCCGCCCTCCAGGATTCAAAAGCATTTATCGCGGCTATGGACGCTTGTTTTAAATCAACCATAGATGTAGACGTGGCCAGGAGGGAGATGCATGGACTGCGGCAGGGCAGGGCAACGGTGAGACAATACCACTCCCGATTTTTTGCATTGGTAAATGCGCTGGGCTGGCAAAAGGACTCTGTGGCAGTGAGGGATCTGTTCTGGGAGGGGCTAAACGCCTCCGTGAAAGATGAGCTGGCCAGGGGCAACAGACCTAGCACCACCGCAGGAGTCGTCCAGAGAGCGCTCACGATAGGAGTACGGCTAGAAGAACGCCCTTGGAACAGGGATGAGGGTCGTCTGGCACGCGCACCGGCCAGAGCACCTCCCTTCATACCCAGAGAAACAGGGCGCGAGCACTCCACGCCTCCGCTGGGGGAGGGAGAAGAGCCAATGGAGTTGGGTGGTGCTAAGGCTCAGACAGCGACCAGAGCCCTAACACCGGGAGCAGTCAAAACGAAAACTCCTAGAGGGAGCAGGAAGTGTTACATCTGCGGCAGTGCACAGCACATGGCCAAAGAGTGTCCCCAGAGGATCCAGAAGCACACTGCAGCGTCAGCAACAGTAAAAGGAGCGTTTCAGCAGGGGGATGAACTGCAGGGAAACGACCAAGCCTGGTTGGAATCAGAGGCACTGGGGCCCAGCCAGGCAAGTCAGTGAAGCAGTCCCCAGAGATTCTGCAGCCCACAGACCCACTCCCGCCCAAACCAGTGGTGCAACTCACTGCATCACTCCAGCTGCCCAATGGAGTCACCCTGGAAGTCCCCATTACCATTGACTCTGGTAGCAATGCAGACTTTGTGGGGGTGGACTTCATCAAGCAACACCGCATAGCGCTCCTACCGGCCACGATGCCCCTAAACGTCGTCACAGTCGATGGCAGGAAGCTGCTGGGTGGACAGGTGGTACAGCAAACACCACCTATGGTGATGCAAATTGGGAATCACCGTGAAGTCATCAGTCTTAACGTCACCCATCTGTCCGATACGCCCATAGTGTTGGGCATGAGTTGGCTGGATAGGCACAGTCCGCACTTGGCATGGTACCAGAGGCAATTGACCTTCTGCTCCTCCTACTGCGCAGAACATTGCATCCAGACCAGCCAGGAAGAGGACGGACGGGAGGATGAACAGCAGCTGCACCTCGGCATGGTGCAGGCGGTGCCCGACAAGTACAAGGCGTTTTTGGAGGTTGTCTGCGAGAAGGAAGCTGACAAGCTGCCTCCCCACCGGCCCTACGACTGCACGATTGATCTCCTACCGGGAGCGACGCTGCCGACGGGGAAGCTGTATTCCATGTCTGAGGACGAAATGCAAGAACTCAGGGAGTTCATAGATCACAACTTGAAGCGGGGATTCATCCAAGAGTCCAAAGCAGTGGGGGGCAGTCCCGTGTTTTTCGTGAAGAAAAAGGACACGCCCCAAAAAAGATTGATAGTTGATTACTGGCTCATAAATTCCAGGACGAAGCCCACAGCCTTCCCCATGCCCAAGATCGACGACCTGCTCGCGACGGTGCGGAAGGGGAGAATCTTCACCAAGCTGGATTTACGAGGCGCGTACAACCTGATACGCGTGCGGGAGGGCGATGAGTGGAAAACGGCCATGTTTACGCCTTTAGGCACCTATGAATACAAAGTTATGCCGTTCGGCCTCCAAAATGGCTCCCACACTTTCCAAGCATTTATGCACCACGTGTTGGCGGGACTCCTCTACAAGAAGTGCGTCTGCTTCCTCGACGACATCCTGATCTTCTCGGAATCGCAGGAAGCTCACGAGGGGGACGTCAAGGAGGTCCTGCAGAGACTACGGGAACACAGACTCTATGCCAAGTTGGAGAAGTGCCAGTTCGATGTGACGGAGGTGGATTTCCTGGGCTACAAGCTGTCCGACAAGGGGCTGGCCATGGACAGCGCCAAAGTCCGCGCGGTGTTGGACTGGAAGAGCCCGCGCAATCGGAAGGAAGTCCAGAGGTTCATCGGTTTCGCCAACTTTTACCGCAAGTTCATCAGGGGTTTCGCGAAGGAGACAGCAGCAATCACGGACACTCTCAGTTCCAAGAAGAAGAAGTTCACTTGGACGGACCAGGCGGAGCGCTCTTTTCAGAAGCTTAAAAGCCTCTTCGCCTCCGAGGAACAGCTGCTGCACGTGAATCCCGGCAGGCCCATGCGGGTCGAGACAGACGCATCAGACAGAGCGGTAGGGGCCGTCCTTTTGCAGGAAGATCCGCTAGGGCACTGGAGGCCCTGTGCTTTCTACTCCCGGAAGCTCAGCAAGGCGGAACAGAACTACACCATCTGGGACAGGGAGTTGTTGGCCATTCACGCGGCTTTCAAAGCGTGGCAGCACTTCCTCATAGGAGCCAAGCACACCGTGCAGGTCCGCACAGACCACAAGAACTTAGAGTATTGGCGCACGGCGAAGCTCCAGAGCCAGAGGCACATGCGCTGGGCGGAATTCTTCGCGGATTTCGACTTCCGAATAGAGTACATCCCGGGGGACTCCAATGTCATAGCCGATGCGCTCTCAAGGAAACCGCAATATCTCAAGGAAGTGGCAACAGTAGCAGCCAAGCACATTTTCGCACCGCAGGCGTGGGCGTGCGCTTCAGTCGCCGTCGACCTGGACGCGGTGCGACGCGCGTTGCAGACGGATCAGTTTGCACAATCCAAGATGGAAGAGCTGCGCAGAGGTACAACGAGAGACGACGAGTTCCAGATACGCGACGGGCTGTTAACTTGCAAGGGTGCCCTCTACGTGCCAGGGGACGATCTCCGCGCAAAGGTTCTGCACCAGTTGCACAACGCACCCAGCGCGGGCCATTTCGGCAAGGAGAAGACAGCGGAACTGGTAGCCAGGGACTTTTGGTGGCCCCAAATGCGAGGAGAGGTCGCGGATTACGTCGCCAGATGTGACACCTGTCAGAGGTCCAAGCCAGTGCACCAGAAGCCAGCCGGAGTATTGGAACCGCTGGAGACGCCACTGCAACCTTGGGAGCGGGTAGCGCTGGACTTTGTTACTGATCTGCCCAGCTCCCGAGGCAAGACGGCAGTTCTGGTGGTTGTGGACATGTTCACCAAGATGGCGCACTTCATTCCTTGCGCGAAGGTGGCGACAGCGGAACAGACCGCCAAACTCTTCATCGACCACGTGTTCAAGGTGCATGGGCTGCCACGGTCCATTCTGTCCGACAGGGGGCGCCAGTTTGTTTCCAGTTTCTGGCAGAAGCTCCTAGGTATCCTGCACGTCAAAATCAACCTATCGTCGGTGAGACATCCGCAGACCAACGGCCAAGCAGAGAGGGTCAACGCTATCATGCAGCAGTACCTGAGATGTTACGCCAATCAGCGACCCGCAGCTTGGGTGGATTACCTGCCGATGGCTGAGTTTGCCTACAACAACACGAAGCACGCGTCGACGGGGGTGACGCCGTTCTTCGCTAACAATGGACGACATCCCAGAACCTTCCCGGGGCTCGTAACGACGGGGGAGGGGGCGCCGCAGGGGGCCGACCATTTCGCAGCAGAACTGCAAGAGGTGCACGAGGAGCTGCGGAGACATTTGGAGCTAGCTAAGCAAGCCTATAAGGTGCAGGCGGACAAACACAGGAGGGCGGGAGAAGACATCCAGGTGGGGGACTGGGTATGGTTAGCGGCCCAAGCGGTGCCGGCCAAGTCGTTAGCTAAGAAGAAGCTAGGACACAGGCAGCTAGGGCCATACCAAGTTGAGGCCAGGATCAATCCCGTAGCGTTTCGACTGGCCCTCCCCGAAGGTTCCAGAATGCACCCGGTCTTTCATAGGTCGGTGCTCACCCCCTACAAGGCCCCACACAGATTTCAGGAGCCAGGGACGGCACCAGAACCACGCAGAGAGTCACCCAAGAGGGGGAGGTCACCTAGGGCCGAACCAATCAACGAGGTCACAGAGATTCTGGACTCGAGATGGGGGGAAGAGGGAGTAGAATATTTTCTCGCCAGAGAGGGTACCCCAGCCAGTGCCAACAGTTGGGTGCCGGACTACGCTTTGGACGAGCCTCTTCTCAAGGATGAGTTCCATGCCCTTTTCCCACACAGGCCCATGCCAGCAGAGTACTTTGACGACTGGCTTTTTACGCCCACACTTTCAGCCAGCACTTTCCGGGGGTTTTCTTCCACGGAGGAGGGAACGCCAGAGTCGAGCCCCCCCAGGGGATCGTGCTCGGGGGTGGAGACGGAACCCTCGTATTGGTGGGACGAGCAACCAGAGGAGGACTGGCGCAGGAGGTGGAGGGAGGGGCCTTGGCCAACAGCACCGGACGAAGTAACAATGGGAGAGGAGACCGAGAACACCTTGGGAGACGACCCTGAGTTCGAGCACACATACACTGAGCTGGAAGCAGAGGAGATCGAAGTAGACGAACTGTATCCAGCATCTACCCCCGCAGAGACGCGGCTCCCAAAACCTGCGCCCGACGGGCGGGAGGGGGGAAGGGGGGCTTCGAGGGGGGGATGGATGTCAGGGGTTCAGGGAGAGAGGCACAGATGAGGGAGGAGACTGAGAGCGAGGGGGAAGAATCCAGGAACGAGGAGGAAGAGGATGACAATGACTTGAGGGCTTCCATGAGTCTCTCAAGTGAATCGGAGGATTCCCAAAAGGGGGCGCCCCTGGTCAGGCCAAGGGGAGCCACAGGGGGGACTCGTCAGGAGCAGGGGAGCAGCAGGGAAACCCCGAGTGGGAGTGGGAGATCGGGGCCGGCTTCCCAGCCGGAACGGAGTGAAGAGGGTGGAGTTCCCAGTGTGACACACGGAGCAGAGCAGGAAGCAGAGAGGGGAAGGAGATCGGGGCAAGGCGTCCTGCCGGAAGGGGCGGAGAGTAGTACAGAGAGTAGTATAACTGTCAAGAGGAAGGTCAGGGGTAGCGAACGCGCGCCAAGTTCAAATGTGGAGGCGCGCGGAAATGCGGAGAGCCCGGAGGAGGAGCCTGGTCCCAAAGCACGGAGGAGGGGGGAGCAGGCGTCTGGGGACTCAGCGTCAGAGGAAAGCAGGAGGGAAGGAACCCAGGGGGGCAGAAAGACCCTGCGGAAAAGGAAGGACAGGAAGAGGTGGACTAGCACAAGCCTCTTAAACTGGTGTAGAGGCGGGACTGATTCAGAGGGGACTTCAGCGGTCTAAGTGTAACAGACGTGGGGCTGCGCGCCTCGGCTGTGGAACAAACAATGTACTTCAATAAAGACTTTTGTAAATAAAGTGGACTTGGCGTTGGTCTCTTGTGAGCTGGGACCTGAGGCGGCCCTGACACTAGGGATAAATATGACGGCCAAAAATTTGAATCTATTTAAAGATAATTATGAAAAATGTTGGTCAGAGATTAAAAAAGATCTAGAAATTTGGTCTAAACTGAAGCTTTCCTTGTTGGGTCGAATTGCTGCTATAAAGATGAATGTATTGCCAAAAATGTTGTTTTTGTTTCAGACTTTGCAGATTGTGGACAAGATGGATTGTTTCAAGGGGTGGCAGGGAGATATTTCCAGATTTGTCTGGCAGGGCAAAAAGCCCAGAATAAAATTTAAAATATTAACTGATGCTAAAGAAAGAGGGGGGTTTGCCCTGCCAGACATGAAGTTGTATTATGAATCAGCAGCATTCTGCTGGTTAAAAGACTGGCTGCTCCTTGAGAACACTGACATCTTGGATCTGGAAGGGTTCAATAATGCATTTGGGTGGCATGCATATTTGTGGTACGACAAGGTTAAAGCTCATAAAGCTTTTAAGAACCATATTGTCAGGAAAGCAGTGTTTAATGTCTGGACAAGATATAAAGATCTTTTAGAAAACAGACCCCAAGGTGGTTGTCACCAATGGAAGCTAAGGCTCAGAAAAGACTCAATATGGAGGCCAAGTGGCCAAAATTTTGGGAGATACTAGAAAAGGATGGAGATACATGGAGATTGCAGAGTTTTGAGAAACTAAAAGACAAAGTGCGAGATTGGTTACATTATCGTCAAATTAGAGAGGTCTTTAATATGGATAAAAAAATAGGCTTCCAGGTGGAAAAATCGAAACTAGAAACAGAATTGTTGGAACCTAAAACTAAGGTACTTTCAAGAATGTATAACTTGCTGTTAAAATGGAATACTCGGGATGAAATGGTTAAATCAGCTATGATTAAGTGGGCACAGGACATTGGTTATAATATCATGTTTGCTGACTGGGAACGGCTGTGGACCACCGGAGTGAAATTCACGGCATGTAATGCCTTGAAAGAAAATATTATGAAAATGATATATAGGTGGTACATGACCCCAGTCAAGCTTGCAAAGATATACCATTTGTCAGACAATAAGTGTTGGAAATATAAAGAGACTGAGGGAACATTCTTTCACCTTTGGTGGACGTGCCCAAGGGTTAAGGCCTTCTGGGAAATGATATATAATGAACTGAAGAAGGTATTCAAATATACCTTTCCCAAGAAACCAGAGGCCTTCCTTCTGGGCATTGTCGGCCAAATGGTCCCAAAGAAGGATAGAACGTTTTTTATGTATGCAACAACAGCAGCAAGAATTCTCATTGCAAAGTATTGGAAGACACAAGATTTGCCCACTCTGGAAGAATGGCAGACGCAAGTGATAGACTATATGGAATTGGCAGAAATGACAGGCAGAATCCGAGACCTGGGAGAAGAGACAGTGGAAGAGGACTGGAAGAAATTTAAAGACTATTTACAAAAACATTGTAAAATAATTGAATGTTAAAATGATGCAGGATGTGAAGACAAGATAGCATTAGTGACAAAGTTGATAGGAATATGCAAAAATATTGTGTAAGAAACAAGGGTGAAAAAGTTAGAATAATGTTATGTCAGAATTAAATGAAATGACATCAAGGGGGAAATCTGGTGACATAATAGTGGAAAGGTATAAAGTTCAATGAGATTTGAAGAAGGGTAAGATATTGCTGAATGTGACTTTGTAAAAGAGAACACAGAAAAGGGGGATGCGAGGAGGTCAGGAAAGAGGGTTATGAAGGTAACAATTTAAAAACAGGATTCTTTTCTTTTCTTTTTTCTTCTCTTTTTTTTCGTAGCTGTATGTATTTTCTTCTTTATCTTCTATTGTCAGGGCAGCCTCAGGTCCCAGCTCACAAAGGACCAACGCCAGTGTCTCTTTATATACAAAAGTCTTTATTGAAGTTCATTGTTGGTTTTACAGCCGCGGCGCGCAGCCCTACGTCTGTAACTCTAGACCGTCGAAGCTCCATCTGAATCTCCTCCCCCCGTACACCAGTTCAAGACCCTCGCCTTGCTCCACCTCCTCCTCTGTTCCTTTCTCCTCTGGGTCCTCCTGCCCGCCGAGATCTAACCCTTCCTCGACTCTTCGGACGCGGATTCCTCTGACTCCTCCCCCTGCTTCCGGCAGGCTTTGGGACCTGGTTCCCAATCCGGATTTTCTGCTGTCCCGCGCGCCTGCACATTTGAACTTGGCGCGCGCGCCCAGCCTCCCACTTTCCTCCTAACGGCTACACTGCTCCTGTCACTGCTTCCCCCTTCGGGGGGGCTGGCTGGAACTGACCTCCCCTCCGCTCCTCCACTCCCCGACGGAGGCGTGGTCAGTCCTGACTCACTCTCCCTCCCCGCTGGTCCTGATCTGTGGGCTTCCCTGACCCTGGGCGCTTCCTTCTGGGAATCTTCTGATTCGCTGGAGAGGCTCATGGAATCTCCCTGGTCAATCTCATACCCTCCTATGCTTCCCACAGATCCTTCCTCTTCGCTCTCCATCTCCTCTTTCCCTGTGGCTATCTCCCTGAGCCCCTGACATCCATCCCCCCCGCGAAGCCCCCCTTCCCCCCTCCCCCTCTTCGGGCGTGGGTTCCGGGCGCTCCAGTGCTGTGGGGGCGAGTGCTGGATACGGTTCGGTGCCCTTGTCGTGCAGCCCTCCCGCTGGATCTGGCCAGTCCGTACTTGGCTCATCGACGTCGATCTCCTCCGCTTCCATCTCTCTGCATTCGTGCTCAAACACATGATCCTCCCCCAATGCGTCCATATCCAACTCACCCTCCGGTACCTCGGGTGATGCTGCGAGTCCGAGCCCCTCTTGCAGTTCCCATCTCCACCCCACCTCCGGTTGATCCTCCCACCAATAGGAGCGGTCGGTGTCGACCCCTGAGCAAGATCCCCTTAGGGTGCTCCATTCCGGCGTCGCCTCCTCAGCTGATGAGAACCCCTGGAACGTGCTGGCCGAAAGTGTGGGTGTGAAAAGCCAGTCGTCGAAATAATCTGCCAGCATAGGTCTGTGAGGGAAGAGTGCATGGAACTCGTCTTTGAGGTATCGCTCCTCCAAGGCATAGTCCGGTACCCACCTGTTGGCGCTGGCCGGGGTACCTTCCTCGGCGAGGAGATATTCAACTCCCTCTTCCCCCCATCTCGAGTCCAAAATCTCTGTGACCTCGTTGAGTGGTGTCGCCCTCGGTGACCACCCCCCTGTTGGTGATTTGCTGAGTGGGTCTGGTGCGGCCCTTGGGGTCTGAAACCTGTGGGGCTCCTTGTAGGGTGTGAGCACCGACCTGTGAAAGACTGGGTGCATTCTGGAACCCTCCGGGAGCGTCAACCGGAAGGCCACTGGATTGATAGCCATGTACAAATATATAAAAGGATGTCACATAGAGGAGGGAGAAAGGCTGTTTTCTGCTGCTCCAGAGAAGCGGACACGGAGCAATGGATCCAAACTACAAGAAAGAAGATTCCACCTAAACATTAGGAAGAACTTCCTGACAGTAAGAGCTGTTCGACAGTGGAATTTGCTGCCAAGGAGTGTGGTGGAGTCTCCTTCTTTGGAGGTCTTTAAGCAGAGGCTTGACAACCATATGTCAGGAGTGCTCTGATGGTGTTTCCTGCTTGGCAGGGGGTTGGACTCGATGGCCCTTGTGGTCTCTTCCAACTCTATGATTCTATGATTCTATGATTCTATGATTCTATGATCTGCGCCTCGACTTGGTAAGGCCCTAGCTGCTTGTGCCTGAGCTTCTTCTTAGATTCTGGCTGGCACTGCCTGGGCTGCTAACCATACCCAGTCCCCCACCTGGATGTCTTCCCCGACTCTCCTGTGCCTGTCTGCCTGCATTTTGTAGGCTTGTTTTGCTAGTTCTAAGTTCCTTCGGAGTTGCTCGTGGACCTCCTGCAACTCTGCTGCCAAGTGCTCTGCCCCCTGTGGCTCCCCCTCCCCCTTCATCTCCAAACCCGGGAAGGTTCTGGGATGCCACCCATTGTTGGCGAAAAACGGCGTCACCCCTGTAGACGCGTGCTTCGTGTTGTTGTAAGCAAACTCGGCCAGCGGTAGGTAGTCCACCCAGGTCGAGGGTTGTTGATTCGCGTAGCATCGCAGGTACTGCTGCATGATGGCGTTGACCCTCTCCGCCTGCCCGTTGGTCTGCGGGTGTCGTGCCGACGCTAAGTTGATCTTGACATTCAGGATGCCCAGGAGCTTGTGCCAGAAACTCGAGATGAACTGGCGCCCCCGGTCGGATAGGATGGATCTCGGCAAGCCGTGAACCCTGAACACGTGGTCTATGAACAGCTTGGCGGTTTGTTCCGCCGTGGCCACCTTCGCGCAAGGAATGAAATGCGCCATCTTGGTGAACAGGTCTACGACCACGAGCACCGCTGTTTTGCCTCTCGAGCTGGGCAGATCTGTGACAAAGTCCAGGGCTACTCTCTCCCACGGTTCAAACGGCGTCTGTAGCGGTTCCAGCAGTCCCGCCGGCGCCGGTGCCGCTTCCTCGAGATACTGCGGCTTCCTGGATAGTGCATCTGCCATGACGTTGTTGTCTCCCGGGATGTATTCTATCCTGAAGTCAAAATCCGCAAAGAACTCCGCCCAGCGGATGTGCCTTTGGTTCAGGAACCTCGCCGTGCGCCAGTACTCCAGGTTCTTATGATCTGTGCGGACTTGCACGGTGTGTCTGGCTCCAATGAGGAAGTGCCGCCACGCTTTGAAGGCTGCATGAATGGCCAGCAACTCCCTGTCCCAGATTGTGTAGTTCTGCTCCGACTTGCTGAGCTTCCTGGAGTAGAATGCGCAGGTCCTCCAGTTCCCTTGCGGATCTCTCTGCAACAGGACCGCCCCCACCGCTCTGTCCGAGGCGTCAGTCTCAATCCGCATCGGTTTGCCTGGGTTGACGTGTAGCACTGCTTCCCCCTTCGGGGGGGCTGGCTGGAACTGACCTCCCCTCCGCTCCTCCACTCCCCGACGGAGGCGTGGTCAGTCCTGACTCACTCTCCCTCCCCGCTGGTCCTGATCTGTGGGCTTCTTCCCCCCCGCTACGCTCTGGTGGGGAAGTTGGCCCTGATCTCCAGCTGCCGCTTTGAGCCTCTCCGCTGGCCCCCCTTGCCCTGACCCTGGGCGCTTCCTTCTGGGAATCTTCTGATTCGCTGGAGAGGCTCATGGAATCTCCCTGGTCAATCTCATACCCTCCTATGCTTCCCACAGATCCTTCCTCTTCGCTCTCCATCTCCTCTTTCCCCTGTGGCTCTCTCCCTGAGCCCCTGACATCTATGTTTGTTAAATCTGTTTAATTGTTTAAAATCTTAATAAATATCTTTCACACAAAAAGGGATAGGGTTAGGGTTAGGGTTAGGGTTAGGGTTAGGGTGAATGAACACACACAAAAAAGAATCCAAGCTTATTCGTCCTCTTTCTATTGAGATGGAACCAAAACACCTATGCTTGATTTGGGCTGATAACAAACATGTCACTCTGTGTCAGGGGCTCAGGAGCAGAGGCGCAGAGGAGAGAGGAAATGGAGAGCGAAGGGGAAGAATCTGAGGGCAGCGGAGGGCAGAATGACAGTGACCCGAGAGATTCCATGAGCCTCTCCAGTGAATCAGAAGATTCCCAGAAGGGAGCGCCGGTGGCCAGGGCAAGGGGGGTCCCAGGGGGGACACACCAGAAGCAGGGGGCCAGCGGGGACTCCCAGAGCAGTAGCTGGAAATCAGGGCCAGCTTCCCCACCGGAGCGTCGTGGGGGGGAAGAGTCTCATAGGTCAGAGTCAGCGTCTCCTCCGGCAAGCAGGGAGGCGGAGTCTAGCCCAGCTGGCATCCCCGAAGAGGGAAGCAGCGACAGGAGCAGTATAACGGTCAGAAGGAAGGTGGCAGGCTGGGCGCGCGCGCCAAGTTCAAATGTACAGGAGAAAGCACTGATTGGGAACCAGGTCCTAAAGCTCGCCGGAGGGAGGGGGAAGACTCAGGGGAGTCAGCCTCAGAAGAGTCTAGGAAGGGCAAGACTTCGTCAGACAAGAGGACCCAGAGGAAAAGGGAGCAGAGGAAGAGGTGGAGCAAGGCTAGGGTCTTAAACTGGTGTCTGGGGGGAGGAGACTCAGACGGAGCTTCAACGGTCTAGAGTTACAGACGTAGGGCTGCGCGCCACGGCTGTAAAACCAACAATGAACTTCAATAAAGACTTTTGTATATAAAGAGATACTGGCGTTGGTCCTTTGTGAGCTGGGACCTGAGGCAGCTCTGACAGTAAGCTCCGTCTCACTAAAAAAATTTTTGCGAGCTCACGAAGATAGGCAGGCATGACTACTGAGGCGACAGTGGCAGAACTGCCGAAGGCAGTCGCCAACCTTTACGCAGAAGTAGCAACCTCCAGAAAGAGGGAAGAGGAAGCAGAAGCGCGCTGCAAAGATCTACAAGCCAGGTGGGAACATTTGTACAAGCAGGGACCCAGGTCGGAGGGAGTTGGCCTCGGCAAGAGGGGGGGCAGCATAGTCGCCCACTTCGATGGGGACCTGAAACAGTATCCCAACTTCAGAGCAGACATTGTCTTTGCGCTAAGACTGCTTCAAAAAGACTTTAGAGATGAGGAGGAGAAAGTGGGATTCATCATAACTCACTTGCATGGGGAAGCTAAATCCTGGCTGCGCAATTTATGGCGCGAAAATGATCCCGCCCTCCAAGATTCAAAAGCATTTATCGCGGCTGTCAGGGGCTCAGGGGCAGAGCCACGGGGGAAAGAGGGGTTGGAGAGCGAAGGGGAGGAATCTGAGGGGAGCTTAGGAGGATATGACAGTGACTCGAGAGATTCCATGAGTCTCTCCAGCGAATCAGAAGACTCTCAGAAAGAGGCGCCCAGGGTCAGGGCAAGGGGGGCCAGCGGTGAGTCCCCAAGCGGCAGCTGGAGATCAGGGCCAGCTTCCCTGCCAGAGCGTAGCGGGGGAGAAGAAGCCCACAGAGCAGAACCGGCGTCCACTCCAGCAGGGAGGGAGAGAGAGTCAGAACTGACCACGCCTCCGTCGGAGAGTGGAGGGGCGGAGCGGAGGTCCGTTCCAGCCAGCCCCTCCGAAGGAGGAAGCAGTGACAGGAGCAGTGTAGCCGTTAGGAGGAAAGCGGGCGGCTGGGCGCGCGCGCCAAGTTCAAATGTGCAGGCGCACGGGTCAGCAGAAAGTCCGGATTGGGAGCCAGGTCCCAAAGCCCGCCGGAGAAAGGGGGAGGAGTCAGAGGAATCCGCCTCCGAAGAGTCCAGGAGGGGTGGAACCCCAGGGGGCAGGAGGACCCAGAGGAGAAAAGGGCATAGGAAGAGGTGGAGCAAAGCTCGGGTGTTAAGCTGGTGTAGGGGAGGGGAAGAATCAGACGGAACTTCAACGGTCTAAGGTTACAGACGTAGGGATGCGCGCCACGGATGTAAAACCGACAATGAACTTCAATAAACACTTTTGTATATAAAGAGACACTGGCGTTGGTCCTTTGTGAGCTGGGACCTGAGGCACCCCTGACAGTAAGTTCCGTCTCCAAAAAAAAGTTTTTTTTTGTGAGCTCACGAAGATAGGAGGAGATGACTACGGAGGCGCAGGTGGCAGCACTGCAGGAGGCAGTAACCAAGCTGTACGCAGAAGTAGCAACCTCCAGGAAAAGAGAGGAGGAAGCAGAAGCACGCTGCAAAGATCTGCAGGCCAGGTGGGATCATTTGTACAAACAGGGACCCAGATCGGAGGGAGTTGGCCTCGGCAAGAGGGGGGCCAGCATAGTCTCGCACTTTAATGGGGACCTGAAACAGTATCCCAACTTCAGAGCAGACATTGTTTTTGCACTAAGATTGCTTCAAAAAGACTTTAGAGATGAGGAGGAGAAAGTGGGGTTCATCATAACTCACTTGCATGGGGAAGCTAAATCCTGGCTGCGCAACTTATGGCGCGAGGATGATCCCGCCCTCCGGGATTCGGACGCTTTTATAGAGGCTATGGACGCTTGTTTTCAATCAACCATAGATGTGGACGTGGCCAGAAGGGAAATGCACGGCTTGCGGCAGGGCAAAGCAACGGTGAGGCAATACCACTCTCGCTTTTTTGCGTTAGTAAATGCACTGCGTTGGGAGAAGGACTCTACAGCAGTGAGGGATCTTTTCTGGGAGGGGCTAAATGCTTCCGTGAAAGATGAGCTGGCCAGGGGCGACAGACCTAGCACCACAGCAGAAGTCGTGCAGAGAGCGCTCACGATAGGAGTTCGGCTGGAAGAACGCCCTTGGAGCAGGGATGAGGGTCGTTTGGCACGCACAACGGCCAGAGCACCTCCCTTCATGCCCAGGGAGACTGGGCGCGCACACTCCACGCCTCCTTTGGGGGAGGAGGCAGAGCCAATGGAGTTGGGTGGCGTTAAGGCTCAGACAGCGACCAGAGCCCTAACACCAGGAGCAGCCAAGACGAAAACTCCTAGAGGGAGCAGGAAGTGCTTCATATGCGACAGTGCACAACACATGGACATAGAGTGTCCCCAGAGGATCCAGAAGCACACTGCAGCCTCAGCGACAGTAAGAGGAGCTTTTCAGCAGGGGGATGAGCAGCAGGGAAACGACCAAGCCTGGTTGGAATCAGAGGCACTGGGGCCCAGCCAGGCAAGTTTCTGAAGCAGTCCCCAGAGATTCTGCAGCCCACAGACCCCCTCCCGCCCAAACCAGTGGTGCAACTCACTGCATCACTCCAGCTGCCCAATGGATTCACCCTGGAAGTCCCCATTACCATTGACTCTGGTAGCAATGCAGACTTTGTGGGGGTGGACTTCATCAAGCAGCACCGCATAGTGCTCCTACCGGCCACGATGCCCCTAAACGTCGTCACAGTAGATGGCAGGAAGCTGCTAGGTGGGCAAGTGGTACAGCAAACACCACCATTGTTGCTGCAAATTGGGAATCACCGCGAAGTCATCAGTTTTAACGTCACTCACCTATCCGACACGCCCATAGTGTTGGGCATGAGTTGGCTGGATAGGCACAGCCCGGGATTGGCTTGGTACCAGCGCCAATTGACCTTCGGCTCCTCCTACTGCGCGGAACATAGCATCCAGCCCAGCCAGGAAGGGGAGGGGCAGGAGGAAGAACCACAGCTACACCTCAGCATGGTGCAGGCGGTACCAGACAAGTACAAGGAGTTTTTGGAAGTTTTCTGCGAGAAGGAAGCTGACAAGCTGCCTCCCCATCGGCCCTACGACTGCGCGATTGACCTCCTACCGGGAGCGACGCTGCCAATGGGGAAGTTGTATTCCATGTCTGAGGACGAAATGCAAGAACTCAGGGAGTTCATAGATCTCAACTTGAAGCGGGGATTCATCCAAGAGTCCAAAGCAGTGGGGGGCAGTCCCGTGTTTTTCGTGAAGAAAAAAGACACGCCCCAAAAGAGGCTGATAGTTGATTTCAGAATCCTAAATTCAAAGACTAAGCCCACAGCTTTCCCCATGCCCAAGATCGACGACCTGCTCGCGACGGTGCGGAAGGGGAGAATCTTCACCAAGCTGGATCTACGAGGCGCGTACAATCTGATACGCATAAGAGAGGGCGATGAGTGGAAGATGGCCATGTTTACGCCTTTAGGCACCTATGAATACAAAGTTACGCCATTCGGCCTCCAAAATCGCTCCCACACTTTCCAAGCATTTATGCACCACGTGTTGGCGGGACTCCTCTACAAGAAGTGCGTTTGTTTCCTCGACGACATCCTGATCTTCTTGGAATCGCAAGCAGCGCACGAGGGAGACGTCAAGGAGGTCCTGCAGAGGTTACGGGAGCACAGGCTTTACGCCAAGCTGGAAAAGTGCCAGTTCGACGTGACGGAGGTGGATTTCCTGGGTTACAAGCTGTCCGACAAGGGACTCGCCATGGACAGCGCCAGGGTCCGCTCGGTGTTGGACTGGAAGAGCCCGCGCAATAGGAAGGAGGTCCAGAAGTTCGTCGGTTTCGCCAACTTCTACCGCAAGTTCATCAAGGGGTTTGCGAAAGAGACGGCGGCTATCACGGACACCCTCAGCTCCAAGAAAAAGAAGTTCACCTGGACGGACCAGGCGGAACAGTCTTTTCAGAGACTCAAGCGTCTCTTCGCGTCCGAGGAACAGCTGCTGCACGTCAATCCCGGCAAACCGCTGCGGATTGAGACTGACGCATCAGACAGAGCGGTGGGGGCGGTCCTGTTGCAGAGAGATCCGCAAGGGAACTGGAGGCCATGCGCATTTTACTCCAGGAAGCTCAGCAAGTCGGAACAGAACTACACCATCTGGGACAGGGAGTTGCTGGCCATTCACGCAGCCTTCAAAGCGTGGCGGCACTTCCTCATTGGAGCCAGACACACCGTGCAAGTCCGCACAGACCATAAGAACCTGGAGTACTGGCGCACGGCGAGGTTCCTGAACCAAAGGCACATCCGCTGGGCGGAGTTCTTTGCGGATTTCGACTTCAGGATAGAATACATCCCGGGAGACAACAATGTCATGGCAGATGCACTATCCAGGAAGCCGCAGTATCTCGAGGAAGAGGCACCAGCGGCGGGCAAGCACATTTTCGCACCGAAAGCATGGGCGTGCGCTTCAGCTACAGTAGACCTGGACGCGGTGCGTCGCGCGCTGCAGACGGACTCGTTCGCACGATCCAAGATGGAGGAGGTGCAAAGAGGCACAGCGAAGGATGGAGAGTTCCAGATACGCGACGGCCTACTCCTCCGCAAAGGGGCGCTCTATGTGCCGGGGGACGACCTCCGCGCGAAAGTCCTGCAGCAGTTACACGACGCACCCAGCGCTGGGCATTTCGGCAAGGACAAGACAGCGGAATTAGTAGCCAGAGACTTTTGGTGGCCCAAGATGAGGGGTGAAGTTGAGGATTACGTCGCTCGGTGTGACACATGCCAAAGGGCTAAACCAGTACACAGGGCACCGGCTGGACTGCTGGAACCACTTCAGACGCCGTTTGAACCGTGGGAGAGAGTGGCCCTGGACTTTGTCACAGATCTGCCCAGCTCGAGAGGCAAAACAGCGGTGCTCGTGGTCGTAGACCTGTTCACCAAAATGGCGCATTTCATTCCTTGCACGAAGGTGGCCACGGCGGAACAAACCGCCAAGCTGTTTATAGACCACGTGTTCAGAGTGCACGGCTTGCCGAGATCCATCCTCTCTGACCGGGGGCGCCAGTTCATCTCAAATTTCTGGCACAAGCTCCTGGGCATCCTGAACGTCAAGATCAACTTAGCGTCGGCACGACACCCGCAGACCAACGGGCAGGCGGAGAGGGTCAACGCCATCATGCAGCAGTACCTGCGATGCTACGCGAATCAACAACCCTCGACCTGGGTGGACTACCTACCGCTGGCCGAGTTTGCTTACAACAACACGGAGCACTCATCGACAGGGGTGACGCCGTTCTTCGCCAACAATGGGCGGCATCCCAGAACCTTCCCGGGTTTGGAGACGAAGGGGGAGGGGGAGCCACAGGGGGCAGAGCACTTGGCAGCAGAGTTGCAGGAGGTCCACGAGCAACTCCGAAGGAACTTAGAACTAGCAAAACAAGCCTACAAGGTGCAGGCAGACAGGCACAGGAGAGTCGGGGAAGACATCCAGGTGGGGGACTGGGTATGGTTAGCAGCCCAGGCAGTGCCAGCCAGAACGTTAGCTAAGAAGAAGCTTGGACACAAGCAGCTAGGGCCTTACCAAGTCGAGGCACAAATCAATCCAGTAGCTTTCCGGTTGAGCCTTCCAGAGGGTTCCAAAATGCACCCGGTCTTTCATAGGTCGGTGCTTACACCCTACAAGGCACCACACAGGTTTCAGGCGCCAGGGAACGCACCAGACCCACGCAGAAAATCACCCACAGGGGGGGAGTCACAAAGGGCGACACCAATCAACGAGGTCACAGAGATTTTGGACTCGAGATGGGGGGAAGAGGGAGTTGAATATTTCCTCGCCGAGGAAGGTACCCCGGCCAGCGCCAAGAGGTGGGTACCGGACTATGCCCTGGAGGAGCGGTATCTCAAAGACGAGTTTCATGCACTCTTCCCACACAGACCTATGCCGGCAGATTATTTCGACGATTGGCTTTTCATACCCACACTTTCAGCCAGCACGTTCCAGGGGTTCTCATCGGCTGAGGAGACGCCACCGGAATGGAGCACCCCAAGGGGATCTTGTTCAGGGGTCGACACGGACCGTTCCTATTGGTGAGACGATCAACCGGAGGTGGGGTGGAGACGGGAACTGCAAGACACGCAGCACCACCCGAGGTGCCGGAGGGTGAGATGGACATGGACGTTGTCAGAGCTGGCTCCAGGTCCCAGCTCACAGAGGACCAACGCTAGCCGGTAGTAATGTACAAAAGTCTTTATTGAAGTACAGTTTCCATTTTCAAGCCGCAGCGCCCAGCTCTACGTCTTAGAGGCTAGACCGGCGAAAATCCATCTGAGTCTCCACCCCCTGTACACCAACTTAAGACTCTAACCTTACTCCACCTCTTCCGTCTCTCCTTTCTCCTCTGGGTCCTTCTGCCCCCTGGGGTCTCCTCCTTTCTGGACTCCTCTGACGCTGACCCCCTGACTCCTCCCCCTCCTTTCAGCGGGCTTTGGGACCTGGCTCCCTATCCGGGCTGCCAACTGCGCCGCCCTCCTGTACATTTGAACTTGGTGTGCGCGCCCAGCCTTCAACCTTCCTCTTGACCGTTTCCTCGCTCTCCGATGGAGGCGTGGCCAATCCTGACTCCTCTCCTCCCGCTGGCTCTGGTGGGGAAGCTGGTCCTGATTTCCAACTGCTGCTCTCTGAGTCCCCTCTGGCCCCTTCTTCCTGGGGTGTCCCCCTAGGCACCCCCCTTGCTCTGACCATGGGAGCCCCTTTCTGTGAATCTTCCGATTCGCTGGAAAGACTCAGAAACCTCGGACCGCTGTCATCGCTAACATTTCCTTCGGACTCCTCCCCCTCGCTCTCTATTTCCTCCCTTTCCTGTGCCTCTGCTCCTGAGCCCCTGACATCCATCCCCCCCTCGAAGCCCCCCCTTCCCCCCTCCCCTCCTTCCGGTGTGGGTACTGGGTGCTCCGTCGTTGTGAGGGTGAGTGCCGGATACAGTTCGTCCCCCGTGGCGTACATCCAGCCGGATAAGTCCGGCTCGTTCTCCGTGCTCTCGCCGACGTCGATCTCCTCTGCTTCCATCTCTTTGCCTCCGTGCTCGAACCCAACGTCCTCCCCCAACACGTCCATGTCCGTCTCTCCCCCGTTCTCCTCTGGGGATGTTGCCTGCCAAGGACCCCCCAGCCACTTCCTGCGCCACTGCTCCTCTGGTCGATCGTCCCACCAATAAGAGCGGTCTGAGGCAGACCCCGAGGGTGATCCCTCCGGGGAACGTGTGTCTAGTGCCGGTTCCTCGTCCGAGGCGAACCCCTGGAATGTGCTGGCTGAAAGTGTGGGTGTGAAAAGCCAGTCGTCGAAATACTCGGCTGGCATGGGCCTGTGTGGGAAAAGGGCATGAAACTCGTCTTTGAGCAGAGGTTCCTCCAAAGCATAGTCCAGCACCCAACTGTTGGCGCTGGCCGGGGTACCTTCTCTGGCGAGAAGATATTCTACTCCCTCTTCCCCCCATCTCGAGTCTAAAATCTCTGTGACCTCGTTGATGGGTTCCCCCCTTGGCGACCCCCCCTTTGTGGGAGTTTCCCTGAACGGGTCTGGTGCCGTGCCTGGCTCCTGAAATCTGTGAGGTGCTTTGTAGGGCGTGAGCACTGATCTATGGAAAACTGGGTGCATTCTGGATCCCTCCGGAAGTGTCAACTGGAAGGCCACTGGATTAACCTGTGCCTCGACTTGGTAAGGCCCTAGCTGCTTATGTCCGAGCTTCTTCTTCGCTAACGATCTGGCCGGCACTGCCTGGGCTGCTAACCAAACCCAGTCTCCCACCTGTATGTCTTCCCCAACCCTTCTGTGTCTGTCAGCCTGCAGTTTGTATGCGTGCTTTGCTAGTTCTAACTGCCTCCGAAGCTGTTCGTGGACCTCCTGCAACTCTGATGCTAAGGCTTCCGCTGTCTGTGGCTCCCCCTCCCCCACTTTCTCTAATCCCGGGAAGGTTCTGGGATGCCTCCCGTTGTTGGCGAAGAACGGTGTCACCCCCATGGACACGTGCTTCGTGTTGTTGTAGGCGAACTCGGCGAGCGGCAGGTAGTCCACCCATGTTGCGGGCTGCTGATTTGCGTAGCATCTCAGGTACTGCTGAATGATGGCGTTGACCCGCTCCGCTTGTCCGTTGGTCTGCGGGTGTCTCGCCGATGCTAGGTTGATCTTGACGTTCAGGAAGCCCATCAGCTTCTGCCAGAAGTTCGAGATGAACTGTCGCCCCCGGTCGGACAGGATAGACCGTGGTAGACCGTGAACCCTGAACACGTGGTCTATGAACAGTTTGGCGGTCTGTTCCGCCGTGGCCACCTTCGCGCACGGAATGAAGTGTGCCATTTTGGTGAACATGTCCACCACCGCTAGCACTGCTGTCTTGCCCCTCGAGCTGGGCAGATCCGTGACAAAGTCCAGGGCCACCCTCTCCCACGGTTCGAGCGGTGTCTGCAGCGGTTCCAGCAGTCCCGCCGGCGGTTTGTGCACTGACTTGGCCCTTTGGCAGGTGTCGCACCTCGAGACGTAATCCGCGACTTCCCCCCGCATCTTGGGCCACCAAAAATCTCTGGCTACTAATTCTACAGTCTTCTCTTTGCCAAAGTGCCCGGCGGTGGGTGCGTCGTGCAATTGCTGCAGTACCTTCGCGCGGAGGTCGTCTCCGGGTACGTAGAGGGCCCCTTTGCGGATGAGCAATCCGTCGCGTATCTGGAACTCGTCGTCCTTCGCCGTGCCCCTGTGCACCTCCTCCATCTTGGCTTGTGCGAAGGGGTCCTCCTGCAACACTCGACGTACAGCATCCAGGTCCACGGTTGCCGAAGCGCACGCCCACGCTTTCGGTGCGAAAATGTGCTTGGCCGCCGCTGGTGCCGCCTCCTCGAGGTATTGCGGCTTCCTGGACAGTGCATCCGCCATGACGTTGTTGTCGCCTGGGATGTACTCTATCCTGAAGTCGAAGTCCGCAAAGAACTCCGCCCATCGTATGTGCCTCTGGTTCAGGAACCTTGCCGTGCGCCAGTATTCCAGGTTCTTATGGTCTGTGCGGACCTGCACTGTGTGTTTGGCTCCGATAAGGAAGTGCCGCCACGCCTTGAATGCTGCATGAATGGCTAGCAACTCCCTGTCCCAGATGGTGTAGTTCTGCTCTGACTTGCTGAGCTTCCTGGAGTAGAAGGCGCACGGCCTCCAGTCCCCATGCGGGTCTTGCTGCAACAGGACTGCTCCCACGGCCCTGTCTGAGGCGTCCGTTTCAACCCTCATCGGTCTGCTGGGATTCACATGCAGTAGCTGCTCTTCGGACGAGAAGAGACGCTTGAGTTTCTGAAAGGACTGCTCCGCTTGCTCCGTCCAGATGAACTTCTTCTTCTTGGAGCTGAGCGTGTCGGTGATGGCCGCCGTCTGCATAGCGAACCCCTTGATGAACTTGCGGTAAAAGTTAGCAAAGCCGACAAATCGCTGGACTTCCTTCCGATTGCGCGGGCTCTTCCAGTCCAACACTGAGCGAACCTTGGCGCTGTCCATGGCGAGCCCCTTGTCCGACAATTTGTAGCCCAGGAAATCCACCTCCGTCATGTCGAACTGGCACTTCTCCAGCTTGGCGTACAATCTGTGCTCCTGCAGTCTCTGCAGAACTTCCTTGACGTCTCTCTCGTGAGCCTCCTGCGATTCTGAAAATATCAGGATGTCGTCCAGGAAGCAGACGCACTTCTTGTAGAGGAGTCCCGCTAACACGTGATGCATGAAGGCTTGAAAACAGTGGGAGCCATTTTGTAATCCAAAGGGCATAACTCTGTATTCATAGGTGCCCAGGGGCGTGAACATGGCCGTCTTCCACTCGTCGCCCTCCCGTATGCGAATCAGGTTGTACGCCCCTCGCAGATCCAACTTGGTGAAAACGCGTCCTTTTCTCACCGTCGCGAGCAGGTCATCGATCTTGGGCATGGGGAAGGCTGTGGGCTTGGTTTTCGAGTTCAAAATTCGATAGTCCACCACAAGCCTTTTTTGGGGCGTGTCCTTTTTCTTCACAAAGAATACGGGACTGCCCCCCACTGCCTTCGACTCCCGAATGAAACCGCGCTTCAAGTTGTGATCTATGAACTCCCTGAGTTCCTGCAGTTCGTCTTCAGACATGGAATACAGTTTCCCAGTCGGCAGTGTCGCCCCCGGCAGGAGGTCAATCTTGCAGTCATAGGACCTGTGGGGAGGTAGCTTGTCCGCTTCCTTCTCGCAGAAAACCTCCAAAAACGCTGCGTACTTGATGGGCACTGCTTGCAGCGTGCCTAATTGTAGCTGCGGGTCATCCTCTTCCCCTTCCGTGCTAGGCAGAATGCAATGTTCCGCACAGTAAGAGGAGCCGAAAGTCAGTTGGCGCTGGTACCAAGCCAATGCTGGGCTGTGCCTGTGTAGCCAACTCATGCCTAATACTACAGGCGTGTCCGACAGTTGGGTGACATTGAAGCTGATGACTTCTCGGTGATTCCCAATTTGCATCACCATCGGAGGCGTTTGCTTCACCACCTGCCCCCCCAGCAATTCCCTGCCATCCACCCTGACAATCTTCAGGGGCAGCGTGGCTGGCAGTAGCGCTATGCTGTGTTGTTGAATGAAATCCAGTCCTATAAAGTCTGCGTTACTGCCAGAGTCAATGGTAATTGGCACTTCCATAGTGAGTCCATTGGGTAGCTGGAGCGATGCGGTGAGCTGCACCACTGGTTTGGGCGGGAGGGGGTCTGTGGGCTGCAAAATTTCTGGGGACTGCTTCACTGACTCGTCTGGCTGGGCCCCAGTGCCTCTTCCTCCAGCCAGACTCCGTCGTTTCGCTGCTGTGGTTCTCTCTGCTGAGTTGCTTCTGTTACTGTTGCGGAGGCTGCAGTGTGCTTGTGGAGCCTCTGGGGACACTCTTTCGCCATGTGCTGAGCACTGTCACAGATGGTAGCACTTCCTGTTCCCTCTAGGAGGCTTCGCTTTGACTGCTCCCGGTGTTAGGGCTCTGGTAGCTGACTGAGCCCTGGCGCCTCCAATCTCCATCGGTTCCTCTCCCCCTCCCTGCGGAGGCGTGGATTGCGCACGCGCTGCATCCTTGGGAAAGAGGGGAGGTGCTCTCGCTGGCGTGCGTCCCCAACGCCCTTCTTCTCTGCTCCATGGACGTTCTTCCAGGCGCACCCCAATCGTCAGCGCCCTCTGGACAACTTCCTGAGTGCTCTGGGGTCTCTCCCCCCTTGCAATTTCGTCTTTCACATTTGCATTCAAGCCTTCCCAAAAAAGGTCTCTGACTGGAACAGAATCTTTCTCCCACCCCAGCGCATTGACCAATGCAAAAAAGCGGGAATGATACTGCCTTACACTGGCTCTCCCTTGTTTCAGCCCATGTATCTCTTTTCTGGCGATATCAATGTCTATATTTGATAAAAAACACGAATCCATCGCTTTAATGAAGGCATCCGCACTTCGGAGCGCCGGATCCTTATCTCTCCACAGATTGCGCAGCCACGCTTTAGCTTCTCCATGCAAATGGGATAAGATAAACCCCACCTTCTCTTGCTAATCTCTAAAGTCTTTATCCAGCAGTTGCAGCGCAAACAGCACGTCTGCTCGGAAGTTAGGGTACTGCTGTAAATTCCCATCGAAATGAGATACAAGGCTGCCTCCTCTTTTCCCCAGCCCAATCCCCTCTGATTTGGGTCCCGGTTGCCCCTGCTTAGTAAGCACTTCCAACCTGGCTTGGAGATCCCTGCAGGCGGCAGCCGCTTCGTCTTCCCTTTTCCTGGATGCGAGTATCTCTGCGTTGAGTTGTGTCACTGCATTTTGTAGGGCTGCTATTTGCTGTTCGGTAGTCATCTTGCCTGACTTTTGTGAGCTCGCGAAGCACCAATCTTCGCCCCTCGCTGCGTCCACTCACGTTGCGAGGTTTTTGGTGCAAAACTGAGATGGAGCTTACTGTCAGAGCTGGCTCCAGGTCCCAGCTCACAGAGGACCAACGCTAGCCGGTAGTAATGTACAAAAGTCTTTATTGAAGTACAGTTTCCATTTTCAAGCCGCAGCGCCCAGCTCTACGTCTTAGAGGCTAGACCGGCGAAGCTCCATCTGAGTCTCCACCCCCTGTACACCAACTTAAGACTCTAACCTTACTCCACCTCTTCCGTCTCTCCTTTCTCCTCTGGGTCCTTCTGCCCCCGGGGTCTCCTCCTTTCTGGACTCCTCTGACACTGACGCTGACCCCCCTGACTCCTCCCCCTCCTTTCGGCGGGCTTTGGGACCTGGCTCCCTATTTGGGCTGCCAACTGCGCCGCCCTCCTGTACATTTGAACTTGGCGCGCGCGCCCAGCCTTCAACCTTCCTCTTGACCGTTTCCTTGCTCTCCGATGGAGGCGTGGCCAATCCTGACTCCTCTCCTCCCGCTGGCTCTGGTGGGGAAGCTGGTCCTGATTTCCAACTGCTGCTCTCTGAGTCCCCTCTGGCCCCTTCTTCCTGGGGTGTCCCCCTAGGCACCCCCCTTGCTCTGACCATGGGAGCCCCTTTCTGTGAATCTTCCGATTCGCTGGAAAGACTCAGAGACCTCGGACCGCTGTCATCACTAACATTTCCTTTGGACTCCTCCCCCTCGCTCTCTATTTCCTCCCTTTCCTGTGCCTCTGCTCCTGAGCCCCTGACAGACGTGTTGGGAGAGGGTTTTGGGTTTGAGCACGAATGCAAAGAGTTGGAAGCGGAGGAGATCGATGTCGACGAGTCCAGTACGGACTGGGCAGATCCAGCTGGAGGGCTGCACGACAGGGGCACCGAACAGTATCCAGCACTCGCCCCCACAACACAGGAGCGCCCGGAACCCACGCCCGGAGAGGGGGAGGGGGGAAGGGAGGCTTCGAGGGGGGGATGGATGTCAGGGGCTCAGGGGCAGAGCCACAGGGGAAAGAGGGGTTGGAGAGCGAAGGGGAGGAATCTGAGGGGAGCTTAGGAGGATATGACAGTGACTCGAGAGATTCCATGAGTCTCTCCAGCGAATCAGAAGACTCTCAGAAAGAGGCGCCCAGGGTCAGGGCAAGGGGGGCCAGCGGTGAGTCCCCAAGCGGCAGCTGGAGATCAGGGCCAGCTTCCCTGCCAGAGCGTAGCGGGGGGAAGAAGCCCACAGAGCAGAACCGGCGTCCACTCCAGCAGGGAGGGAGAGAGAGTCAGAACTGACCACGCCTCCATCGGAGAGTGGAGGGGCGGAGCGGAGGTCCGTTCCAGCCAGCCCCTCCGAAGGAGGAAGCAGTGACAGGAGCAGTGTAGCCGTTAGGAGGAAAGTGGCCGGCTGAGCGCGCACGCCAAGTTCAAATGTGCAGGCGCGCGGGTCAGCAGAAAGTCCGCCTCCGAAGAGTCCAGGAGGGGTGGAACCCCAGGGGGCAGGAGGACCCAGAGGAGAAAAGGGCATAGGAAGAGGTGGAGCAAAGCTCGGGTGTTAAGCTGGTGTAGGGGAGGGGAAGAATCAGACGGAACTTCAACGGTCTAAGGTTACAGACGTAGGGATGCGCGCCACGGATGTAAAACCGACAATGAACTTCAATAAACACTTTTGTATATAAAGAGACACTGGCGTTGGTCCTTTGTGAGCTGGGACCTGAGGCACCCCTGACAGCGGCTATGGACGCTTGTTTTAAATCAACCATAGATGTAGACGTGGCCAGGAGGGAGATGCACAGACTGCGGCAGGGCAGGGTAACGGTGAGACAATACCACTCCCGATTTTTTGCATTGGTAAATGCGCTGGGCTGGCAAAAGGACTCTGTGGCAGTGAGGGATCTGTTCTGGGAGGGGCTAAACGCCTCCGTGAAAGATGAGCCGGCCAGGGGCGACAGACCTAGCACCACCACAGAAGTCGTCCAGAGAGTGCTCACGATAGGAGTACGGCTAGAAGAACGCCCTTGGAACAGGGATGAGGGTCGTCTGGCACGCGCACCGGCCAGAGCACCTCCCTTCATACCCAGAGAAACAGGGCACGCGCACTCCACGCCTCCGCTGGGGGAGGGAGAAGAGCCAATGGAGTTGGGTCGTGCTAAGGCTCAGACAGTGACCAGAGCCCTAGCACCAGGAGCAGTCAAAACGACGACTCCTAGAGGGAGCAGGAAGTACTACATCTGCGGCAGTGCACAGCACATGGTCCTTTGTGAGCTGGGACCTGAGGCAGCTCTGACACTCTGCGATTTTTGGGTGAATGTGCATTCTAACCCCAAAAACATCAATCTGAAATAAGCCCAATCAGAGCTTTATCATCTTCTTTTTATGTAGATGGAACCCAAAACACCTTTTTGCTTTGGTTGGGGGTGATTCTGCTGCACACCCAAAAAACACCATGCGAATTGAAATAAGCCCAATCAAAGCTTATTCGTCTTCTGTCTACGCATATGGAAGCAAAAAGACGGTGTTGTAGCACCAAAGAACAAGAACAAAGAAAAGAACAAAGAACAAGACTTGAAATAATCGAAATCCAGAGCAGCCACCTGGTGGCGCGTTGCAAGATGGCCGACAATAACATCTCTCTGACCCATACGAGGTACAGAGGCTGCTATGGGAAGTATGCAGCCTTCCTAATCCCCCCTGGATGTGGGGGGGGCACTGTCCTGCCAGCGGTGTTCACAATGCACCCCGTGATACGAGAGATGGGGGTGCTGAACACTTGGCACAGGCCCTTGGTGAAGTCAGATCTGGGACAATAATGAACTTCAATAAAGACTTCTGTATATAAAGAGGAACTAGCGTTGGTCCTTTGTGAGCTGGGACCAGGGGCAGCTCTGACAGTAAGCTCCGTCTCAACAATTTAACCCTCGCAGCGCGAGTTGGCGCAGCGAGGGGCAAGACTTGGTGTTTTGCGAGTTCACAAAGAGAGGGAAAAATGACTACAGAGGCGAAGGTGAAAGAGCTGGAACAAGCAGTTCAGACACTTTACGCAGAAGTGGAACGTTCCAGGAAGAGAGAGGAAGAAGCAGCAGCGCTCTGCAAGGATCTGCGGACCAGGTGGGAAAAATTGGGCAAGGAAGGGCTGCCAGGACCCAAACCGGAGGGAGTTGGCCTCGGGAAGAGGGGGGGCAGCATCGTAGCCCATTTTGACGGGAACCTGCAGCAGTATCCTAACTTCAGAGCAGACATAGTTTTCGCGCTAAAATTGCTTCGGAAGGACTTTACAGATGAGGAGGAGAAAGTGGGCTTCATAATAACTCATCTGCATGGGGAAGCTAAATCGTGGCTGCACACTTTATGGCGCGAAAATGACCCCGCCCTCAATGATTCAGACGCATTTCTCAAAGCTATGGACGCTTGTTTTAAATCGACGGTAGAGGTGGATGTCGCCAGGAGGGAAATGCATGGGTTGAAACAGGGCAAAAACACTGTAAGACAATATCACTCCCACTTTTTTGGATTGGTAAATGTGCTTGGGTGGGAGAAGAATTCCGCTGCCGTGAGAGATCTGTTCTGGGAAGGACTCAATGGGGCTGTGAAAGACAAGCTGGCAAGGGGGGAGAGACCCACCACCACCACGGAGGTCATACAAAGAGCCCTAGCGGTGGGAGTGCGCCTGGAAGAACGCCCTTGGAACAGGAATGAGGGAGGTTTAGGGCGCACACAAGCCAGGACAACTCCTTTCCTACCCAGAGAGACGGGACGCGCGGAAACCACGCCTCCATTGGGGAGGGGAGAAGAACCAATGGAGATAGGCGGTGCTAGGGCTCAGACAGCAACCAGAGCCCAAACACCAGGAGCAGACAAGGCGAAGAATCCTAGAGGGAACAGGAAGTGCTACATCTGCGACAGTGCACAGCACATGGCCAAAGAGTGTCCCCAGAGGATCCAGAAGCACACTGCAGCCTCAGCAACAGTAAAGGGAGCAGATCGACAGGGGGAACAGCTACAGGGAAACGACGAAGCCTGGTTGGAGGGAGAGGCGCTGGGGCCCAGCCAGGCAAGTCAGTGAAGCAGTCCCCAGAGATTTTACAGCCCACAGATCCCCTCCCACCCAAACCAGTTGTGCAACTCACCGCATCGCTCCAACTGCCAAATGGACTCACCCTGGAAGTTCCTATTACCATTGACTCTGGCAGTAATGCAGATTTTATAGGAGTGGACTTTATCAGGCAACATCGCATAGCGCTCCTGCCAGCCACAATGCCCCTGAACGTAGTCACGGTCGATGGCAGGGAGCTGCTGGGAGGACAGGTGGCACAACAAACACCCCCTATGGTGATGCAACTTGGAAATCACCGTGAAGTCATAAGCTTCAACGTCACCCACCTCTCGGACACACCCATAGTGTTGGGCATGAGTTGGCTGGATAGGCACAGCCCGGCATTGGCTTGGTACCAGCGTCAATTGACCTTCGGCTCCTCCTACTGCGCGGAACATTGCATCCAGCCCAGCCAGGAAGGGGAGGGGCAGGAGGATGAACCACAGCTACACCTAGGCATGGTGCAAGCAGTACCGAACAAGTACAAGGCGTTTTTGGAGGTCTTCTGTGAGAAGGAAGCGGACAAGCTGCCGCCCCACAGGCCCTACGACTGCAAGATTGACCTGCCGGGGGCGACGCTGCCTACTGGGAAACTGTATTCCATGTCTGAAGACGAACTACAAGAACTCAGGGAGTTCATAGATCACAACCTGAAGCGGGGATTCATCCAAGAATCCAAGGCAGTGGGGGGCAGTCCCGTGTTTTTCGTCAAGAAAAAGGACACGCCCCAAAAAAGGCTGATAGTTGATTACAGGCTCATAAATTCCAAGACAAAGCCTACAGCTTTCCCCATGCCCAAGATAGACGACCTGCTTGCTACGGTGAGGAAGGGGAGGATCTTCACCAAGTTGGATTTACGAGGAGTGTACAACCTTATACGTATGAGGGAAGGAGATGAGTGGAAGACGGCCATGTTTACACCTTTGGGCACCTATGAATATCGAGTTATGCCATTTGGTCTCCAAAACGGCTCTCACTGCTTCCAAGCTTTTATGCATCACGTGTTAGCGGGACTCCTCTACAAGAAGTGGGTCTGCTTCCTGGACGACATCCTGATCTTCTCAGAATCGGAGGAAGCTCACGAGGGTGACGTCAAGGAGGTCCTGCAGAGACTACGGGAGCACAGACTTTACGCCAAGCTGGAGAAGTGCCAGTTTGACATGACGGAGGTGGATTTCCTGGGCTACAAGCTATCCGACAAGGGACTCGCCATGGACAGCGCCAAGGTCCGTTCGGTGTTGGACTGGAAGAGCCCGCGCAATAGGAAGGAGGTCCAGAAGTTCGTAGGCTTCGCCAACTTCTATCACAAGTTCATCAAAGGGTTCGCGATGGAAACGGCGGCCATCACGGAGAACCTCAGCTCCAAGAAGAAGAAGTTCACCTGGACGGACCAGGCGGAGCAGTCCTTTCGGAAACTCAAGCAGCTCTTCGCATCCGAAGAACAGTTGGTGCACGTAAACCCCAGCAAGCCAATGCGGGTTGAAACGGACGCCTCGGACAGAGCGGTGGGGGCAGTCCTGTTGCAGCAAGACCCGCAGGGGGATTGGAGGCCGTGCGCATTCTACTCCAGGAAACTCAGCAAGTCGGAACAGAACTACACCAGCCAGAACGTTAGCTAAGAAGAAGCTTAGACACAAGCAGCTAGGGCCTTACCAAGTCGAGGCGCAGATCAATCCAGTGGCCTTCCGGTTGACGCTCCCGGAGGGTTCCAGAATGCACCCAGTCTTTCACAGGTCGGTGCTCACACCCTACAAGGAGCCCCACAGGTTTCAGACCCCAAGGGCCGCACCAGACCCACTCAGCAAATCACCAACGGGGGGTGGTCACCGAGGGCGACACCACTCAACGAGGTCACAGAGATTTTGGACTCGAGATGGGGGGAAGAGGGAGTTGAATATCTCCTCGCCGAGGAAGGTACCCCGGCCAGCGCCAACAGGTGGGTACCGGACTATGCCTTGGAGGAGCGATACCTCAAAGACGAGTTCCATGCACTCTTCCCTCACAGACCTATGCCGGCAGATTATTTCGACGACTGGCTTTTCACACCCACACTTTCGGCCAGCACGTTCCAGGGGTTCTCATCAGCTGAGGAGGCGACGCCGGAATGGAGCACCCTAAGGGGATCTTGCTCAGGGGTCGACACCGACCGCTCCTATTGGTGGGAGGATCAACCGGAGGTGGGGTGGAGATGGGAACTGCAAGAGGGTTCTCATCAGCTGAGGAACCGGCGCCAGACACAAGCTCCCCAGAGGGATCGCTCTCGGGGTTTGGCACGGACCGCTCTTATTGGTGGGACAATCAACCGGAAGTTGGGTGGAGCAGGGGACTCTTACACGCAACCTCGCCCGAGGTGCCAGGGGGTGAGGCGGACATGGACGGGTGGGGGGAGGATCTTGCATTCGAGCACAGCTACAGAGAGATGGATCAACGTCAACGAGCCTATCACGGACTGGCCGGATCTAGCTGGCGAGCTGCACACCAGGGGGGAAGAACTGTACCCCGCAATCACCCCCACAGCACGGGAGCACCCGGAACCCACACCAGAAGAAGGGGAGGGGGAAGGGGGGGCTTCGAGGGGGGATGGATGTCAGGGGCTCAGGAGCAGAGGCGCAGGGGAGAGAGGAAATGGAGAGCGAAGGGGAAGAATCTGAGGGCAGCGGAGGGCAGAATGACAGTGACCCGAGAGATTCCATGAGCCTCTCCAGTGAATCAGAAGATTCCCAGAAGGGGGCGCCTATGGCCAGGGCAAGGGGGGTCCCAGGGGGGACATACCAGAAGCAGGGGGCCAGCGGAGACTCCCAAAGCAGTATCTGGAAATCAGGGCCAGCTTCCCCACCAGAGCGTAGTGAGAGGGAAGAGCCCCATAGGTCAGAGTCAGCGTCTCCTCCGGCAAGCAGGGAGGCGGAGTCAAGCCCAGCTGGCATCCCCGAAGAGGGAAGCAGCGACAGGAGCAGTATAACGGTCAGAAGGAAGGTGGCAGGCTGGGCGCGCGTGCCAAGTTCAAATGTACAGGCGCGTGGGACAGCAGAAAGCACGGATTGGGAACCAGGTCCTAAAGCTCGCCGGAGGGAGGGGGAAGACTCAGGGGAGTCAGCCTCAGAAGAGTCTAGGAAGGGCAAGACTTCGGCGGACAAGCGGACCCAGAGGAAGAGGGAGCAGAGGAAGAGGTGGAGCAAAGCTAGGGTCTTAAACTGGTGTCTGGGGGGAGGAGACTCAGACGGAGCTTCGACGGTCTAGGGTTTCAGACGTAGGGCTGCGCGCCACGGCTGTCAAACCAATAATGAACTTCAATAAAGACTTCTGTATATAAAGAGGAACTGGCGTTGGTCCTTTGTGAGCTGGGACCAGGGGCAGCTCTGACAGAAGCGAAATCCAAGATTCTTCTTTCTATGTAGCTGGAACCCAAAACAACCTGTCTTGCTTTGTTTAGGCTTATTACACTTCGCTTTCCTAGGCTTAGGGTTAGGGTTAGGGTGAATGAACACCGAAAGAACAATCCAAGCTTATTTGTCCTCTTTCTATTGAAATGGAACCAAAACACCTATGCTTGATTTGGGATGATAACAAACATTTCACACTGCGATTTTTGCGTGAATGTGCATTCTAACCCCAAAAACACCAATTTGAAATAAGCCCAATCAGAGATTTATCATCTTCTTTTTATGTATATTTAACCCAAAACACCTTTTTGCTTTCTTTGGGGGTGATTCTGGGGCACACACACACACAAAATGCGAATTGAAATAAGCCCAATCAAAGCTTATTCGTCGTCTTTCTACGCATATGGAAGCGAAAAGACGGTGTTGTGTTATTTTGGTCTACTTACACACACTTCGCAATTTCTGGGTCAATGTGCATTAACACCAAAGAACACGACTTGAAATAAGTGAAAACCAAGATTCTTCTTTCTATGTAGCTGGAACCCAAAACAACCTGTTTGGCTTTGTTTAGGCTTATTACACTTCGCTTTGCTAGGTTTAGGGTTAGGATTTGGGTTAGGGTTAGGGTCAGGGTGAATGAACACCGAAAGAACAATCCAAGCTTATTCGTCATCTTTCTATTGAAATGGAATCAAAAAACCTCAGCTTGATTTGGGCTGGTAAAAAACATGTCATTTTGCGATTTTTGGGTGAATGTGCATTCTAACCCCAAAAACACCAATTTGAAATAAGCCCAATCAGAACTTTATCAACTTGTTTTTATGTAGATGGAACCCAAAACACCTTTTTGCTTAGGTTGGGGTTGATTCTGGTGCACACCCAAAAAACACCATGCGAATTCAAATAAGCCCAATCAAAGCTTATTCGTCTTCTTTCTACCCATATGGAAGCGAAAAGACGGTGTTGTGTTATTTTGGTTTCATTACACACACTTTGCGATTTCTGTGTCAATGTGCATTAAAAACAAAGAACACGACTTGAAATAAGCGAAATCCAAGATTCTTCTTTCTATGTAGTTGGAACCCAAAACAACCTGTTTGGCTTTGTTTAGGCTTATTGCACTTTGCTTTGCGAGGGTTAGGGTTAGGGTTAGGGTGAATGAACACCAAAAGAACAATCCAAGCTTATTGGTCTTCTTTCTATTGAGATGGAACCAAAACACCTATGCTTGATTTGGGCTGATAACAAATATGTCACTCTGCGATTTTTGGGTGAATGTGCATTCTAACCCCAAAAACATCAAATTGAAATAAGCCCAATCAGAGCTTTATCATCTTCTTTTTATGTACATGTGTCAGGGGCTCAGGGGCTGAGCCAAAGGGGAAAGAGGGGTTGGAGAGCGAAGGGGAGGAATCTGAAGGGAGCTTAGGAGGGTATGACAGTGACCCGAGAGATTCCATGAGTCTCTCCAGCGAATCAGAAGATTCTCAGAAAGAGGCGCCCAGGGTCAGGGCAAGGGGGGCCAGGGGTGAGTCCCCAAGCGGCAGCTGGAGATCAGGGCCAGCTTCCCTGCCAGAGCGTAGCGGGGGGGAAGAAACCCACAGATCAGAACCGGCGTCCACTCTAGCAGGGAGAGAGAGAGAGTCAGAGCTGACCATGCCTCCGTCCGAGAGTGGAGGGGCGGAGCGGAGGTCCGTTCCAGCCAGCCCCTCCGAAGGAGGAAGCAGTGACAGGAGCAGTGTAGCCGTTAGGAGGAAAGTGGCTGGCTGGGCGGGCGCGCCAAGTTGAAATGTGCAGGCGCGCGGGTCAGCAGAAAATCCGGATTGGGAGCCAGGTCCCAAAGCCCACCGGAGACAGAGGGAGGAGTCAGAGGAATCCGCCTCAGAAGAGTCCAGGAGGGGTGGAACCCCAGGGGGCAGGAGGACCCAGAGGAGAAGAGAGCAGAGGAAGAGGTGGAGCAAAGCTCGGGTGTTAAACTGGTGTAGAGGAGGGGAAGAGTCAGACGGAGCTTCAACAATCTAGAGTTACAGACGTAGGGATGCGCGCCACGGATATAAAACCAACAGTGAACTTCAATAAAGACTTCTGTATATAAAGAGACACTGGCGTTGGTCCTTTTGAGCTGGGACCTGAGGCACCCCTGACAGTAAGCTCCGTCCCCTGAAAAGTTTTTTTTTTTTGCGAGCTCACGAAGATAGGAGGAGATGAATACGGAGGCGCAGGTGGCAGCACTGCAGGAGGCAGTCAACAAGCTCTACGCTGAAGTAGCAACCTCCAGGAAGAGAGAGGAGGAAGCAGAAGCGCGCTGCAAAGATCTGCAAGCCAGGTGGGAACATCTGTACAAACAGGGACCCAGATCGGAGGGAGTTGGCCTTGGCAAGAGGGAGGCTAGCATAGTCTCGCACTTCAATGGGGACCTGAAACAGTATCCCAACTTCAGAGCAGACATTGTTTTTGCACTAAGATTGCTTCAAAAAGACTTTAGAGATGAGGAGGAGAAAGTGGGGTTCATCATAACTCACTTGCATGGGGAAGCTAAATCCTGGCTGCGCAACTTATGGCGCGAGGATGATCCCGCCCTCCGGGATTCGGACGCTTTTATAGAGGCTATGGACGCTTGTTTTCAATCAACCATAGATGTGGACGTGGCCAGAAGGGAAATGCACGGCTTGCGGCAGGGCAAAGCAACGGTGAGACAATACCACTCCCGCTTTTTGGCGTTGGTAAATGCACTGCGCTGGGAAAAGGACTCTGCAGCAGTGAGGGATCTGTTCTGGGAGGGGCTGAATGCTTCTGTGAAAGATGAGCTGGCCGGGGGGGACAGACCTAGCAGCACAGCAGAGGTCGTTCAGAGAGCGCTTACGATAGGAGTTCGGCTGGAAGAACGCCCTTGGAGCAGGGATGAGGGTCGCTTGGCACGCACAACGGCCAGAGCACCTCCCTTCATGCCCAGGGAGACTGGGCGCGCACACTCCACGCCTCCTTTGGGGGAGGAGGCAGAGCCAATGGAGTTGGGTGGCGTTAAGGCTCAGACAGCGACCAGAGCCCTAACACCAGGAGCAGCCAAGACGAAAACTCCTAGAGGGAGCAGGAAGTGCTTCATATGCGACAGTGCACAGCACATGGCCAAAGAGTGTCCCCAGAGGATCCAGAAGCACACTGCAGCCTCAGCAACAGTAAAAGGAGCTTTTCAGCAGGGGGATGAGCTGCAGGGAAACGACCAAGCCTGGTTGGAATCAGAGGCACTGGGGCCCAGCCAGGCAAGTTTCTGAAGCAGTCCCCAGAGATTCTGCAGCCCACAGACCCCCTCCCGCCCAAACCAGTGGTGCAACTCACTGCATCACTCCAGTTGCCTGATGGATTCACCCTGGAAGTCCCCATTACCATTGACTCTGGTAGCAATGCAGACTTTGTGGGGGTGGACTTCATCAAGCAGCACCGCATAGCGCTTCTACCGGCCACGATGCCCCTGAACGTCATCACAGTCGATGGCAGGAAGCAGCTAGGGGGGCAAGTGGTACAGCAAACACCACCTATGGTGATGCAAATTGGGAATCATCGCGAAGTCATCAGTTTTAACGTCACTCACCTATCAGACACGCCCATAGTGTTGGGCATGAGTTGGCTGGATAGGCACAGCCTGGGATTGGCTTGGTACCAGCGCCAATTGACCTTCGGCTCCTCCTACTGCGCGGAACATTGCATCCAGCCCAGCCAGGAGGGGGAAGGGCAGGAGGATGAACCGCAGCTACACCTCAGCATGGTGCAGGCGGTACCAGACAAGTACAAGGAGTTTTTGGAAGTTTTCTGCGAGAAGGAAGCTGACAAGCTACCTCCCCATCGGCCCTACGACTGCGCGATTGACCTCCTACCGGGAGCGACGCTGCCAACGGGGAAGATGTATTCCATGTCTGAGGACGAAATGCAAGAACTCAGGGAGTTCATAAATCACAACTTGAAGGCGGGGATTCATCCAAGAGTCCAAAGTAGTGGGGGGCAGTCCCGTGTTTTTCGTGAAGAAAAAAGACACGCCCCAAAAAAGATTGATAGTTGATTACAGGCTCATAAATGCCAGGACAAAGCCCACGGCCTTTCCCATGCCCAAGATCGACGACCTGCTCGCGACGGTGCGGAAGGGGAGGATCTTCAACAAGCTGGATCTACGAGGCGCATACAATCTGATACGCATAAGGGAGGGCGATGAGTGGAAGACGGCCATGTTTACGCCTTTAGGCACCTATGAATACAAAGTTATGCCGTTCGGTCTCCAAAATGGCTCCCACACTTTCCAAGCATTTATGCACCACGTGTTGGCGGGACTCCTCTACAAGAAGTGCGTTTGTTTCCTCGATGACATCCTGATCTTCTCGGAATCGCAAGCAGCGCACGAGGGAGACGTCAAGGAGGTCCTGCAGAGATTACGGGAGCACAGGTGTCAGGGCTGCCTCAGGTCCCAGCTCACAAGAGACCAACGCCAAGTCCAGTTTATATACAAGGATGTTTATTGAAGTGCATTGTACGCTCCACAGCCGAGGCGCGCAGCCCCACGTCTGTTACGCTTAGACCGCTGAAGTCCCCTCTGAGTCAGTCCCGCCTCTGCACCACTTTAAGAGGCTTGTGCTGCTCCACCTCTTCCTTTCTTTCCTTTTCCGCAGGGTCTTCCTGCCCCCTGGGGTTTCGCCCCTCCTGGATTCCCCTGACACGGAATCCCCAGACAGCTCTTCCCCCCTCCTGCGTGCTTTGGGACCTGGCTCCTCCTCCGGGCTCCCTGCACTTCCGCGCGCCTCCACATTTGAACTTGGCGCGCGTTCGCAACCTCTAACCTTCCTCTTGACAGTTACACTACTCCCTGCACTACTCTCCTCCCCTTCCGGGAGGATGTCTTGCTCCGATCTCCCCTCCCTCTCTGCTTTCTGACCTGCTTCCCCTGTCACTCTGGAATCTCCACCCCCTTCACTGCGCTCTGGCGGAGAAGCCGGTCCCGACTCCCAGCTCCCACTCTGGGTTCCCCCGCTGGTCCCCTGCTCCTGACGAGTCCCCCCTGTGACTCCCCTTGGCCTGACCACAGGCGCCCCCTTCTGGGAATCCTCCGACTCACTTGAAAGACTCATGGAATCCCTCAAGTCATTGTCATCCTCTTCCTCGCTGCCCTGGGATTCTTCCCCCTCGCTCTCTGCCTCCTCCCTTGCCTGTGCCTCTTTCCCTGAACCCCTGACAACAGGCTTTACGCCAAGCTGGAAAAGTGCCAGTTCGACGTGAAGGAGGTGGATTTCCTGGGTTACAAGCTGTCCGACAAAGGACTCGCCATGGACAGCGCCAAGGTCCGCTCGGTGTTGGACTGGAAGAGCCCGCGCAATAGGAAGGAGGTCCAGAAGTTCGTCAGTTTCGCCAACTTCAACCGCAAGTTCATCAAGGGGTTTGCGAAGGAGACGGCGGCTATCACGGACACCCTCAGTTCCAAGAAAAATAAGTTCACCTGGACGGACCAGGCGGAACAGTCTTTTTAGAGACTCAAGCGTTTCTTCGCGTCCGAGGAACAGCTGCTGCACGTCAACCCCGGCGACCCGCTGCGGATTGAGACTGACGCCTCAGACAGAGCGGTGGGGGCGGTCCTGTTGCAGAGAGATCCGCAAGGGAACTGGAGGCCCTGCGCATTTTACTCCAGGAAGCTCAGCAAGTCGGAACAGAACTACACCATTTGGGACAGGGAGTTGGTGGCCATTCATGCAGCCTTCAAAGCGTGGCGGCACCCCTGACAACATGGAACCCAAAAAACCTTTTTGCTTTTGTTGGGGGAGATTCTGGTGCACACCCAAAAAACACCATGCGAATTGAAATAAGCCCAATCAAAGCTTATTCGTCGTCTTTCTACGCATATGGAAGCGAAAAGACGGTGTTGTGTTATTTTGGTCTTGTCAGGGGTTCAGGGACAGAGGCACAGGTGAGGGAGGAGGCAGAGAGCGAGGGGGAAGAATCCCAGGGCAGCGAGGAAGAGGATGACAATGACTTGAGGGATTCCATGAGTCTTTCAAGTGAGTCGGAGGATTCCCAGAAGGGGGCGCCTGTGGTCAGGCCAAGGGGAGTCACAGGGGGGACTCGTCAGGAGCAGGGGACCAGCGGGGGAACCCAGAGTGGGAGCTGGGAGTCGGGACCGGCTTCTCCACCAGAACGCAGTGAAGGGGGTGGAGATTCCAGAGTGACAGGGGAAGCAGGTCCGAAAGCAGAGAGGGAGGGGAGATCGGAGCAAGACATCCTCCCGGAAGGGGAGGAGAGTAGTGCAGGGAGTAGTGTAACTGTCAAGAGGAAGGTTAGAGGTTGCGAACGTGCGCCAAGTTCAAATGTGGAGGCGCGCGGAAGTACAGGGAGTCCGGAGGAGGAGCCAGGTCCCAAAGCACGCAGGAGGGGGGAAGAGCTGTCTGGGGATTCCGCGTCAGGGGAATCCAGGAGGGGCGAAACCCCAGGGGGCAGGAAGACCCTGCGGAAAAGGAAAGAAAGGAGGAGGTGGAGCAGCACAAGCCTCTTAAAGTGGTGCAGAGGCGGGACTGACTCAGAGGGGACTTCAGCGGTCTAAGCGTAACTGTCAGGGGTTCAGGAGCAGAGGCGAGGGCAAGGGAGGAAACAGAGAGCGAGGGGGAGGAGTCCGAAGAAAGGATGAGTGATGACGACGACCCGAGATCTCCGAGTCTTTCCAGTGAATCGGAAGATTCACAGAAAGGAGCGCCAGTGGCCAGAGCAAAGGGGGGGCCTAGGGGGACACCCCAGGAGGAAGGGACCAGCGGGGGTTCAGAGGGCAGCAGTTGGAAATCGGGGCCAGCGTCCCCACCAGAGCGCAGTGGAGAGGAAGGACGTCAGGGATCGAGCCCTGGCAGCTCGCAGCAGGGAGGAGGGCATGAGTCAGGAGTGACCACACCCCCATCGGGGAGCGAAGAAACGGTCAAGCGGAAAGTGGAAGGCTGGGCGCGCGCGCCAAGTTCAAATGCACGGGAAGGCGGCGCAGTAAGCAGCCCGGAAAGGGAGCCAGGTCCTAAAGCCCGACGCAAGGAGACAGGAGGGTCCGGGGGGTCAGCGTCAGAGGAGTCCCGGAGGGAGGAGACCACGGGGGGCAGAGGGACCCAGAGAAGGACGGTCAGGCGGAAAAGGTGGAGTAAGGTGAGGATATTAAGTTGGTGTACGAGGGGTGGAGATTCAGACGGAGCTTCGCCGGTCTAGCCATAAGACGTAGAGTTGCACGCAGCAGCTTGGAAATGGAAACGGTAACTCAATAAAGACTTTTATAAAGCGAACGCTGGCTAGCGTGATCCTCTGTGAGCTGGGATCGGGGAGCAGCTCTGACAGTAACAGACGTGGGGCTGCGCGCCTCGGCTGTGGAATGTACAATGCTGTCAGGGGTTCAGGGAGAGAGGCACAGATGATGGAGGAGACTGAGAGCGAGGGGGAAGAATCCAGGAACGAGGAGGAGGAGGATGACAATGACTTGAGGGCTTCCATGAGTCTCTCAAGTGAATCGGAGGATTCCCAAAAGGGGGCGCCCCTGGTCAGGCCAAGGGGAGCCACAGGGGGAACTCATCAGGAGCAGGGGAGCAGCAGGGAAACCCCGAGTGGGAGTGGGAGATCGGGGCCGGCTTCCCAGCCGGAACGGAGTGAAGAGGGTGGAGTTCCCAGTGTGACACACGGAGCAGAGCAGGAAGCAGAGAGGGGAAGGAGATCGGGGCAAGGCGTCCTGCCGGAAGGGGCGGAGAGTAGTACAGAGAGTAGTATAACTGTCAAGAGGAAGGTCAGGGGTAGCGAACGCGCGCCAAGTTCAAATGTGGAGGCGCGCGGAAATGCGGAGAGCCCGGAGGAGGAGCCTGGTCCCAAAGCACGGAGGAGGGGGGAGCAGGCGTCTGGGGACTCAGCGTCAGAGGAAAGCAGGAGGGAAGGAACCCAGGGGGGCAGAAAGACCCTGCGGAAAAGGAAGGACAGGAAGAGGTGGACTAGCACAAGCCTCTTAAACTGGTGTAGAGGCGGGACTGATTCAGAGGGGACTTCAGCGGTCTAAGCGTAACAGACGTGGGGCTGCGCGCCTCGGCTGTGGAACAAACAATGTACTTCAATAAAGACTTTTGTAAATAAAGTGGACTTGCTAACTTCCCGAATTTCTCCATCTCCTCCAGGATCTCCCTTATACTTTCTATAGGTTCTTCCACCGTTAAAACCACATCATCTGCATAAGCTTTGACTTTATATTCATTTAATCCTAATGTTATCCCTTTAATTTGTTTATTTTGCCTTATTGCATTTAATAAGACTTCCAAGACCACTATAAAGAGCAGCGGCGAGAGCGGACAGCCCTGTCTTGTTCCTTTGGATATTTTTATGTCTTCAGTGATAACGTTGTTAACTATCAGTCTCGCCTTCTGTTCTGTATAAATTGCTTTTATACCGTTTAAGAACTCTTGACCCACCTCCATGACTTCCAAATTTTTCAACATAAAATCCCAGACTACATTATCGAAGGCTTTCTCCGCGTCTACGAAGATTAGGCTGGCTGGCTTATCGCATCTATCGGATAAGTATTCAATGAGGTTAACTATACTTCTTGTATTGTTTCTTATTTGCCTACCCGGTAAAAAACCCGCTTGGTCTTCATGTATCATCTTTGTTAATATCTTTTTTAATCTTTTGGCTAGGATTCCGGCGAAGATCTTATAGTCCGTGTTTAATAAGGAGATGGGTCTGTAATTCTTAATTTGAGATAGGTCCGAATCTTGCTTTGGAATTATTGTAATAAATGCCTCTTTCCATGTGCCTGGGATGTCTCTTTCTTTTAGAATGTTATTCATTACATCAATTAACGGAGTCATCAACGTATCTTTCATTTCTTTATAATAACTCGATGTAAACCCATCTGGGCCCGGTGCTTTCCCTCTTTTTAATTCTTTTATCACTTCTTCCACCTCTTCTCTACATATTGAGACATTTAGCTGATTTCTTTGATCTATCGAAATCTTCCTCACCATCTTTTCTTTTAAATATCTTTCTATTTTTTTTTTTTATTATTCCTTTCTTTATTCCTGTATAGTTGTTCGTAGAAGTCCAAAAATCCTTTTCTAATTTCTTTCGGCTTCGTTGTTTCTTCTCCGTTTATTTGTATTTTGCTGATTGTGTTTTGCTCTTTCCTCCTTTTAACTTGCCAGGCAAGCCATTTTCCTGACTTGTTAGCGAATTCAAAGTTTTTCTGTCTTAGCCATTTAATATTCCACTCAACCTCTTTATTTATTAACATTGCAAATTGAGTTTGAAGGGATTTTATTTCCTGTATTATCCTTTCATTATTCGGTTTTTTAATCAGTTTTTGTTCGTTGTCCATGATCTGTCTCAAAATCTCTTTTGTCCTTTTTTCTTTGTTATTTTTTCCCCACACGTTTTGTTGGATAAATAGGCCCCTCATTACTGCCTTACTTGCGTCCCATACCACACTTGTTTTCACCCCTTTATCAGAATTATCCAAAAAATATTCCAATAGTTTTTTCCGTATTCTTTCAACGAACTTTTGATCATCCCATAAATTATCATTTAGCCTCCATCTGAAAGTTCGTTCTTCAATTCCCTTCATCTCCATTTCTATTGGATTATGGTCTGAGATGACTTTAGCCTGGATTTCAATTTTTTGAATTCTTGGTGTCAGTTCATTCGATATCCATATTTGGTCTATTCTTGACATTGATTGATTCGGTTCTGAGTGGTATGTGAATTGTTTCTCCAGAGGGTGTCTAAGTCTCCAGATGTCTATTAGATTACAATTCTTCGTCATCGTAAAGAATGTCTTGGGTAGCTTTCCTTCTTTATTCTTTGTTTTCCTTAGTCTGTCCATTTCAGAAGAGACCACACCATTCATATCTCCCCTAATTATGATTTTTTGGTCCATGTGTTCGAATAGCTTCTCTTCCAGAAATCTAAAAAATTCTGTTTTGTTCCCATTTGGTGCATAGATTCCAACTATTATCAATGCTTCACCTTGCCATTTGATACGAACCGCTATTATTCTTGCGTCTTGCCCAGATCTGCTTCCCCTGTCTGCTTCCTGCTCTGCTCCGTGTGTCACACTGGGAACTCCACCCTCTTCACTCCGTTCCGGCTGGGAAGCCGGCCCCGATCTCCCACTCCCACTCGGGGTTTCCCTGCTGCTCCCCTGCTTCTGACGAGTCCCCCCTGTGGCTCCCCTTGGCCTGACCAGGGGCGCCCCCTTTTGGGAATCCTCCGATTCACTTGAGAGACTCATGGAAGCCCTCAAGTCATTGTCATCCTCCTCCTCCTCGTTCCTGGATTCTTCCCCCTCGCTCTCAGTCTCCTCCCTCATCTGTGCCTCTCTCCCTGAACCCCTGACAACACCAATTTGAAATAAGCCCAATCAGAGCTTTATCATCTTCTCTTTATGTAGATGGAACCCAAAGCACCTTTTTGCTTTTGTCAGAGCTGCCCTAGGTCCCAGCTCACAAAGGACCAACGCCAGTTCGTTGTTATATAAAACAGTCTTTATTGAAGCTCAGTTTCGCTTTCACAGCCGCGGCGCGCAGCTCTACGTCTCAAACTCTAGACCGCCGAAGCTCCGTCTGAGTCTCCTCCCCCCAGACACCAGTTTAAGACTCTAGCCTTGCTCCACCTCTTCCTTTGCTCTTTCCTCCTCTGGGTCCACCTGTCCGCTGGGGTCTTCCCCTTCCTAGACTCTTCTGACGCTGAGTCCCCTGAGTCTTCCCCCTGGCTCCGGCAGGCTTTAGGACCTGGTTCCCAATCCGGGTTTTCTGCTGTCCCGCGCGCCTGTACATTCGAACTTGGCGCGCGCGCCCAGCCGGTCACCTTCCTCCTGACCGTTACACTGCTCCTGTCACTGCTTCCCTCTTCGGGGAGGCTAGCTGGATCTGACCTCCCCTCCATTCCCCCACTCTCCGATGAAGGCGTGGTCAGCCCTGACTCATCTTCTCTCCCTGCTGGAGGAGACGCTGGCCCTGACACATGGGACTCTTCCCCCCCGCTACGCTCTGGTGGGGAAGCTGGTCCTGATCTCCCGCTGCTGCTTTGGGAGTCCCCGCTGGCCCCTTGCTTCTGGTGCGTCCCCCCTGGGACCCCCTTTGCCCTGACCATCGGCGCCCCCTTCTGGGAATCTTCTGATTCGCTGGAGAGGCTCATGGAATCTCTCGGGTCACTGTCATTCTCCCCTCCGCTGCTTCCCCTTCGCTCTCCATTTCCTCTCTCCCCTGTGCCTCTGCTCCTGAGCCCCTGACAGCTTTGGTTGGGGGCGATTCTGGTGCACACTCAAAAAACACCATGCGAATTGAAATAAGCCCAATCAAAGCTTATTCGTTTTGTTTCTACGCATATGGAAGCGAAAAGACGGTGTTGTGTTATTTTGGTTTCATTACACACACTTTGCAATTTCTGGGTCAATGTGCATTAACACCAAAGAACACGACTTGAAATAAGCAAAATCCAAGATTCTTCTTTCTATGTAGCTTGAACACAAAACAACCTGTTTGGCTTATTTTAGGCTTATTACACTTCGCTTTGCTAGGGTTAGTGTTAGGGTTAGTGTTAGGGTTAAGGTTAGGGTTAGGGTTAGGGTTAGGGTTAGGGTCAGGGTGAATGAACACCGAAAGAACAATCCAAGCTTATTCGTCCTCTTTCTATTGAGATGGAACGAAAACACCTATGCTCGATATGTGTGGTACCAAACATGTCACTCTGAGATTTTCGGGTGAAGGTGCATTCTAAACCGAAAAACAACAATTGGAAATAAGCCCACTCAGAGCTTTATCATCTTCTTTTTATGCAGATGGAACCCAAAACGCCATTTTGATTTGGTTGGGGGTGATTCTGGTGCACACCCAAAAAACACCATGCGAATTGAAATAAGCCCAATCAAAGCTTATTCGTCTTCTTTCTACGCATATGGAAGCGAAAAGACGGTGTTTTGTTATTCTGGTCTCATTATATACACTTTGCGATTTCAGGGTCAATGTGCATTTACACCAAAGAAAACGACTTGAAAGAAGCACCATCCAAGATTCTTCTTTCTATGTAGATGGAACCCAAAAAAACCTGTTTTGCTTTGTTTTGGCTTATTACACTTCGCTTTGCTATTTGTTGGTGAATGAACAACGAAAGAAAAATCAAAGCTTATTCGTCCTCTTTCTATTGAAATGGAACCAAAACACCTATGCTTGATTTGGGCTGATAACAAACATTTATCTCTGTGAATTTTGGGTGAATGTGCATTCTAACCCCAAAAACAACAATTGGAAATAAGCCCAATCAGAGCTTTATCATCATCTTTTTATGTAGATGGAACCCAAAAGTCCTTTTTGGTTTGGGGGCGATTCTGGTACACACCCAAAAAACACCATGCAAATTGAAATAAACCTAATCAAAGCTTATTCGTCTTCTTTCTACGCATATGGAAGCGAAAAGACGGTGTTTTGTTATTTAGGTCTCATTACACACACTTTGCGATTTCAGGGTCAATGTGCATTTACACCAAAGAACACGACTTGAAATAAGCGAAAGCCAAGATTCTTCTTTCTATGTAGTTGGAAGGCAAAACATCCTCTTTTGCCTCGTTTAGACTTATTACACTTTGCTTTGCTATTTGTGTGTGAATAAACCCCAGGGACTTCCGGGTTAGCGCGATCGGCTTATGGCGGATTCTCTCCGAGCTCCGGAGGGAATCGGCTCTGCTGGAGACGGGTCTTGCCGCGACGGTGACGCGGAGACCCTCAGAAACCACAGGTGCTGAAGCCTGCGGACTTGGTGACTCGGTGGGCACCTTAAGCGCCCCCCGACCCACGAAGAGCCTTTTTAAAGGCTTCGGAGAGGGTACGGAGAGTGGCGTGGTGCTGTGAGTAGACCGCTACTTCAGTGGAGCGAAGCCGCGAGCCATGGCCAGAGAGTGCTGACTTTTTTCCTTGAATTCGGACCCGAAAAGAAACAACCCGTGAGTAGAATGGAATTTGGACTTTAAAATTCTTATCTTTGAATTCGGAACGACCGGGGGATGTGCTAAAGGGAAGTCTGCACCCCCCCTACCTACAAATGATCTAAAGCAAGAATCAGATAACTAAGGTGGAGAGACCGCTTTTCTCGGAGTGAGATAAAAGATATTAACTTCCATGATTTGATAGAAGAAGTTTTGTGCTGGAGAGTGAGAGCGGAATTTTAGAAGTTTTTTGTGTAACCCCCCCCCCCCGGACCCGGGAGAGTCCTGTGTCTGAGCCTGTTGAAGAGGAAAAAGGAGTTTGACAGCTGTCAAAAGAGCTGTCAAACGGGCAGTTAAAGCTAGAAAATTTGTTACTTAATATCTCTCTGGACTAAATGTGTTACAATTGAATTAAAGTTGTTGGAAACAAAGAAGAAATAAATAACAAGGGATTGGATTGTTGGAGAAAGACTACCAAGTAACCAGAATCCCTCTAGGGGGAATTCTGAGACATTACAATGGCTGCAGATGGAAAATTACAGGCAGAGATAGAAAGAATGTTTCTTCTCGTGGGAATGTTGCAAGAGCAGAGCTTGGCTATGAATAAACAACTTATGACCTTGACCTCTGGAATAAGCAACTCTGCTGAATGCACCAAGGATCTGACTGAAAAAAAATCTGGAGCTGAATCAGAAGAGATATCTCAAGAACTGGAGGAGAGGGAGGAAGGAGTGGAGAAAGCACAGATGGAAAGTACCAACCAGAAGCCTACACTGGCGGAATATAAGGAAGAAGACCTTTGGATCACATGGATCATAAATCTGCGAAAGATGCGAAAGATGAAGGAGGGGGCCCCTGGAGTATTTGGAATACAGGAACTTAAAAGAAATAAGAAATATGATTGGGGCTTCCCTTTTGAATATGAAGGATTGGTTGATCTTTTGCAGCAGCTGTCATCAAGTATTTTGGTGGGAAGAAAATCGGGTTTGATTGAGATAGAACTCCTTCGAGATCTGATGACCAACACAAAGGACTACCAACAAAACCGGCAGAGAGGGACTGAAAGAGATTTGAAGGCCTCGGACGTGAGGAATCCAGGCTAAGAACTGTTATTGTGGACATTTACTTGGGAAGGGACTGAAACCGGGGAAGGGAGGGAGGGGAAAACAGAATTTTAAAAATGTTTATGACTCTTGTGTTTAGTAAGTATGACCTATATCTAATATAAAAATGGGAAATCTGTGGAAGGGAACTTGGGTCGACCTTAGGAAAGGATTTAATGTTTATAAGAGATGTGGACAAGGAAAAATTTGGCCAACTAAGAAGAGTTACATTAAAAAATATTAACAATATGTTAAGGAGGAGAGATTAGAACTTGCTGAGTTAATTACGGGAATTGGGATGTATGAAGGGGGGGTGGGGGGAAGTCGGGGAATAAGGCCAAGAAAGTAAGGATCTGAAATTATACATGTTTTGTCTTTGTCTTTTTTGTGTGTGTGATGTCTTTATAAAATGTGAAAACCCAATAAAAATTTATGAAAAAAACCACAAATTGAAATAAACCCAATCAAAGCTTATTCGTCTTCTTTCTACGCATATGGAAGTGAAACTACAGTGTTTTGTTATTTAGGTCTCATTACATACTGTCAGGGGTTCAGGGAGAGAGGCACAGATGAGGGAGGAGACTGAGAGCGAGGGGGAAGAATCCAGGAACGAGGAGGAGGAGGAGGACAATGACTTGAGGGTTTCCATGAGTCTTTCAAGTGAATCAGAGGATTCCCAAAAGGGGGCGCCCCTGGTCAGGCCAAGGGGAGCCACAGGGGGGACTCGTCAGGAGCAGGGGAGCAGCAGGGAAACCCCGAGTGGGAGTTGGAGATCGGGGCCGGCTTCCCCACCGGAACGGAGTGAAGAGGGTGGAGTTCCCAGTGTGACAGACGAAGCAGAGCAGGAAGCAGAGAGGGGAAGGAGATCGGGGCAAGAAGTCCTGCCGGAAGGGGCGGAGAGTAGTACAGAGAGTAGTGTAACTGTCAAGAGGAAGGTCAGGGGTAGCGAACGCGCGCCAAGTTCAAATGTGGAGGCGCGCGGAAATGCAGAGAGCCCGGAGGAGGAGCCTGGTCCCAAAGCATGGAGGAGGGGGGAACAGGCGTCTGGGGACTCAGCGTCAGAGGAAAGCAGGAGGGAAGGAACCCAGGGGGGCAGAAAGACCCTGCGGAAAAGGAAGGACAGGAAGAGGTGGACCAGCACAAGCCTCTTAAACTGGTGTGGAGGCGGGACTGATTCAGAGGGGACTTCAGCGGTCTAAGCGTAACAGACGTGGGGCTGCGCGCCTCGGCTGTGGAACAAACAATGTACTTCAATAAAGACTTTTGTAAATAAAGAGGACTTGGCGTTGGTCTCTTGTGAGCTGGGACCTGAGGCGGCCCTGACACTTTGCGATTTCAGGGTCAATGTGCATTTACACCAAAGAACACGACTTGAAATAAGCGAAAGCCAAGGTTCTTCTTTCTATGTAGTTGGAACGCAAAACATCCTCTTTTGCCTCGTTTAGACTTATTACACTTTGCTTTGCTATTTGTGTGTGAATGAACACAGAAAGAACAATTAAAGCTTAATCGTCCTCTTTCGATTGAGATGGAACCAAAACACCTATGCTTGATGTGGGCTGATAATAAACATTTCACCCTGCGACTTTTGGGTGAATGTGCATTCTAACCCCAAAAACAACAATTGGAAATAAGCCCAATCAGAGCTTTATCATCATCTTTTTATGTAGATGGAACCCAAAAGTCCTTTTTGGTTTGGTTGGGGGCGATTCTGGTGCACACCCAAAAAACACCATGTGAATTGAAATAAGCCCAATCAAAGCTTATTCGTCTTCTTTCTACGCATATGGAAGCGAAAAGACGGTGTTTTGTTATTTTGGTCTCATTACATACACTTTGCGATTTCTGGGTCAATGAGCATTTACACCAAAGAACACGACTTGAAATAAGCGACATCCAAGATTCTTCTTTCTATGTAGATGGAACCCAAAACAACCTGTTTTGCGACTTCCGGGTTGGTGCCTCTGGGCAATGGCGGATTTCCTTTGATCGGGAGGAATCTGCTCCGTGGAAATTTGGGTCCTGTCGCTACGGTGAAAGCGGAGACCCATAAAAATCACAGGCGAGAGAAGCCTGTGAACGTGGGATTCGGCGGGCACCTTTTGCGCCTCCCCCACTCGCGGGGAAACCCGGTTTCGGGGATCCGGAGTGTCAGGAAACTGACATCGGAGCAGAGTGGAGAGGCGAGGCTCCCAAATGATGCCGGAGAGGGAACCAGTACAGGGATAGAGAGGAAGTCCGCTGGGGAAGAAAAGCAAGGAGACACAAGGGAGAAAGAAGGGGTTGAGAGCTTTTCGGAGGGAAGGCTCCGAGACTCTTCCAGTGAGGTGAGTGAGGAGAGTGGAGGACCACCGATAGGCACGCCCACTCTGCGCAGAAGGCTGCCGCGCAGAGAGGCTAGAAAGAGGCTGTCCGTTAAGGAATTTTTATGCTGGAGGAAGTTTAGGAACTGACGGATTCTGCCAGCGACTGAAGCAGACGTGCCCGGGGGGGGCGCTCAGCTGGGGAAAAAAGCAACCGCATCAAGCAGTTTGCAGGAGGCGGAGGTTACACACAAGCAACCCCAATTCCCGTGATAGCAATCCGTCAGTCTCTTACGTTGCTTGTGTGAAGGAGAACAAGTGCATCGTCATGAGTCAAACAGGAGGAGCCGGCACAGGAGAGGGGGCCACGGGAGGACCAAGTCTGGAGGAGAGAAACCGAGACTTGGAGCACCAACTGGCTCTAGTAGCGGCGCGGCTGGATGAGAGGAGGGCTCAGGATGGCCAGGGGAAGATTACCCCCATCGCAAGGAAGGTACTGGGACTAGTGCAGAAGTTTGGGGGCAACCCCAGGGATTATAATGCATTTAAAACAGAGGTGCAGTACGCACTGGACCTGCAGTATGAGGACTTTGCTGACGAGCGGGGGAGTTTGGCTTTCGTGGTGGGCCACCTTGAAGGGCGGGCCAGGGATTGGGTCCGACCCTTGATGGCGGCGGAAAATGCTGCCTTGAAGGCTCTGAGAAAGTTTTTTAGTGCCATGGACCACATGTTCTCGAGTGATGTGGAACTAAGTGTAACTCGCAAGGAACTAAGTGTAACTCGCAAACAAGGGAACCAGTCAGTGAGAGAGTACTGGTCGCAATTTGCTATGTTGATTCATAAACTTGGGTGGGATCTCGGTGCTGAGCCCGTGCAAATGTTATTTGAGGAAGGTTTATCTCCTTGGGTGCGAGATGAACTTTCCCGCTCACCCGCCCCCAGTCGATGGACCAGCTGACCAAGTTGGCGCTCGCTGTGGGGGTTCGCCAAGAAACGTGCTGTCAGAGACTGCCTCCAGGTCCCAGCTCACAGAAGACCAACGCTAGCCAGCAGAACTGTACAAAAGTCTTTATTGAAGTTTAGTTCCCATTTTCAAGCCCTAGCGTGCGTCTCTACGTCTAGACCCTAGACCAGCGAAGCCTCGTCTGAGTCTCCGCCCCCTGTACACCAGTTTAAGACTCTAGCCTTACTCCACCTTCTTCGTTTCTCCTTCCGCCTCTGGGTCCTACTACCCCCCGGGGTGCCTTCCTTCCTGGACGCCTCGGATGCGGACCCCTCGGACTCCTCCCCCTCTCTTCGGCGGGCTTTGGGACCCGGCTCCCTCTCCGGGCTGCTCATTGCACCACCCTCTTGTACATTTGAACTTGGCGCGCGCGCGCTGCCCCTGACCTTCCTTTTGACCGTTTCCTCGCTCTCTGATGCAGGCGTGGCTAACCCTGACTCATGTCCTTCCGCTGACGGAAAGCTGCCTGCTGCCGATGCCTGGGGCTCCTCCCCCCTACTGCTCTCCGGTGGGGAAGCTGGTCCCGATTTCCAGCTGCTGCTCTCTGAGTCCCCTCTGGCCCCTCCTTCCTGAGTTGTTCCCTCTGGCAACCCCCTAGCTCTGACCACGGGAGCCCCTTTCTGTGAATCCTCTGATTCGCTGGAGAGACTTAGAGACCTCGGACGGCTATCATCGCTGACCTCTCCCTCGGATTCCTCTCCCTCGGTCTCTAATTCCTCCCTTTCTTGTCCCTCTGCTCCTGAACCCCTGACACGTGCGCTCTGGAAAGGCGGGAAGGCAGAGGAGAACGTTGGCATGACAACCGCATTCCAGACGTGCCGGCGTCAACGGTGCCACCTGAGGAGCCAATGGAGATTGGAGGAGCGAGCGCGTGCGGCATTTCAAACTCCAGCGAGGTCCGTAAGAAGGAGGGGAAAGCTAACAAAAGGTGTTTCCTCTGCCAGAAGCCAGGACATTTTGCCAGAGTGTGCCCTCAGAAGAAGGCGTGGCAGGGAATGGTGGGGGCAGTGGGGAGTGAGGAGGAAAGGATTAAGGCGCAGGGAAACGAGAGTGCTTGGCTGCAGGAAGAGGGGCACAGCAGCCAGGCGAACAACCAGTAGAAGTGCCCAAACCAGACCCACCTCGAGCTGCTATAGCGATAGAGGTGGTACTAGAACTGCCAAATGGACACCCAATTAAGGTGAAGGCGCTGCTAGATTCAGGCAGCTCTTGTAACTTTTTTAGCAAGAGTTTTGCACTGGAACACCAGCTCCAGGTGGTGCCACTAGAACACCCCTTGCAAGTAACTACGATAGATGGGAGAGAACTCTTGGGGGGGGAGTGATCCACCAGACCCCACCCATGAAGATGACGGTTTCCAGGCACACAGAGACAATTGCCTTTCACATAGCCACCCTGGCAGGACCACCTATCATATTGGGGATGAGTTGGTTAGCTTTGCACGATCCAGTGGTGGGGTGGCATCAGCGAACAGTCACCTTTGGGTCAGCCCACTGCGTAGAGTACTGTCACGGAGGGGCAAACCAGAGGGTGGCAGTAGCCAGAGTGGCTGGAATGGCGGTGGGGGAAAAGGGAAGGATACCACCTCAATATGCTGATTTAGAAGAAGTTTTCAGTGAGAAGGAGGCGGATAGTCTACCCCCCCCACACAGACCCTTTGATTGTCAAATCAACCTGCTTCCAGATGCGCAGCTGCCAGTGGGAAAGTTGTACGCCATGTCAGATAGAGAGATGCAGGAGTTGCGCAAGTTTATCGACAAGAACCTGAAAAGAGGATTCATACGAGAGTCCAGGGCGGTGGGTGGTAGTCCAGTGTTCTTTGTGGACAAACGGGACTCTAAAGAGCCGAGGCTTGTAGTTGATTACAGGTCTCTCAATAGAGTGTCGGAACCTGTGACTTTTCCCATGCCCAGGATTGACGACATCTTGACCAGGGTAAGGAAGGGAAAGATTTTTACCAAGCTGGACCTGAGGGGGGCGTACAATCTCATAAGGATGAGGGAGGGGGATGAATGGAAAACCACCATGTTCACTCCTCTGGGGGCCTTTGAGTATTTAGTTATGCCTTTCGGATTACAATGCGGTTCCAGCACTTTTCAAGGATTTATGCATCACGTGCTTGGCTCACTGCTGTACAAGAATTGCGTGGCGTTCTTGGACGACGTGCTGATCTACTCAGAGAATGAGGAACAGCATGTGAAAGACGTCAGGGAGGTGCTGAAAAGACTGCAGGAGCATCAATTGTGGGTCAAGTTGGAGAAGTGCCAATTCCACGCCAGAGAAGTGGAGTTCCTAGGTTACCTGCTGTCGGACAAAGGCTTAGCCATGGACCCGGGTAAGGTGCAAGCAGTGCTGGAATGGAAGCCGCCCAAGAACCGAAAGGACGTGCAAAGGTTCTTGGGGTTTGCAAACTTCTACAGGAAGTTCATCAAGAACTTTGCGCATTTGACGGCACCTATAACGGATTGCCTGAGCAGCAAGAAGAAGTTTGAATGGACGGAAGAGGCACAGCGGTCTTTTGAGAAACTTAAGAAGGCGTTCGCCTCGGAAGAACAACTCTTACATGTGGATCTGTGGAAGCCCATGAGACTGGAGACGGATGCGTCAGACAGAGCGGTGGGGGGTGTATTGCTGCAACCGGGAGATGGGGAAATTTGGAAGCCGTGTGCCTTCTTTTCAAGAAAACTGAATAAGTCAGAGCAAAACTACACGGTGTACGATCGAGAGCTGCTGGCGATTCACGAGGCCTTCAGGCGCTGGAGACATTTTTTAATAGGAGTCCAACACAAGATTCAAGTGTGCACTGACCACAAGAACTTGGAATTTTGGCGAACTGCTCGAGTGTTGAACCAAAGACAGGTGCGGTGGGCACAGGAGTTCTCTAAGTTTAATTTTGAGATTAGGTATATAACGGGAAAGGAAAATGTCAGAGCGGACGCTCTCTCACGCAAACCAGAGTACTCGGAAGGGGAGGGAGTGCCGGAAGTACGGCATGTCATACCTGAGGACAGATGGGTGTGGGGGGGGTGTTGGTAAGGAGGCAAGAGCTAGCTGGGTTGACAAGGGAAGATCAGTACGCTCAGAACAAGATCAGGGAAATCCTCAATGCAGGAGATGGTCAAGGGGGTTTTGAGGAAAGAGATGGGGTCTTGTACTACAAGGGTGCGCTTTACATACCAGAGGGGGAGTTGAGAAGCAAGATTCTCAAACAACTTCATGACAACCCCACAGCAGGGCATTTTGGCCAACACAAGACCATGCTATTGGTCACCAGGGAGTTCTGGTGGCCACGGGTGAGGGAGGATGTCAAAGAATACGTACGGGGCTGCCAGCGCTGCCAGAGAGCAAAAGGGGAGAGGGCAGTGCCAGCGGGGTTACTGGTGCCTTTACCCACGCCTGAGAGACCATGGGAGGGGGTATCTGTGGATTTTATGACGGATTTACCCAGGGCGAGGGGAAAGACTGCAGTAATGGTGGTAGTTGATCAGCTGACCAAAATGTGCCACTTTATTGCATGCTCGCATGCGGTATCGGCAGAAGAGACAGCCAAGCTGTTTGTAGAGCATGTGTTCAGGTTGCATGGCGCCCCCTTGAGGATTGTATCCGACAGAGGCCGAAATTTTACGTCCAGGTTCTGGCGAAAGCTTATGAGCTTGCTAGAGGTGGAGGTGAGCTTCTCGACGGCGAGACATCCAGAGACCAATGGACAAGCAGAAAGGGCCAATAGCATACTTCAACAATACTTACGTTGCTACGTGAACGACAGGGAGAATGATTGGGTGGACAAATTAGCGCTGCCGGAGTTTGCATACAACAATGCAGAACATGTATCCACTGGGATGAGCCCATTCATGGCGAATTACGGGTGCCACCCCAGAGCGTTCCCGGGGGAGGGGGCGGGAAGGTGGAGTGTTCCTGCAGCGGAAGAATTTGTGGAAGAGATGGAGGCTTTACACCAGCAGTTAAAGCTCAACTTAGAAAGAGCCAAGGAAGAGTACAAAAGGCAGGCTGACAAGCACCGCAGGGAAGGGGAAACCATAAGGGTGGGGGACCAGGTGTGGTTGTCCACTCGGGGGTTGCCGTTCAAAGGAGGGTGCAAGAAGTTGCGGCCAAAACGATTGGGACCGTTCAACAGGTGAACCCGGTAGCCTTTAGGCTCGAATTGCCTCCCAACATGAAATTGCATCCGGTTTTTCACAGGTCCTTGCTCTCACCGATCAGGGAGGGAAGGGAGCGGTTGGACCAAGAAGGAGAATCATCCTTGCTTCCATCGATGGAAGAGAGAGAACTCAATGGGCACGCAGCTGAGATTCTCGATTCCAGGTGGAAAGGAGGGCGAGTGGAGTATTTGGTAGCTTGGGAGGGGGAGTCAGAAGCAGAGAACACATGGGTTCCAGCGGAGGAGTTGGGGGATGAGTATATGAAGCAGGTTTTCCATCGCAGGTACCCTAGAAAACACAAACCCAGAAAGAGGTTCTGGGAGGAGCAATTTGGCACCACAGATGATGAAGAAGATTTTGTGGGGTTTCCCAATTCTGAGGAGGGGGAAGGAGCATTGTTCGAAGAAGAAGAATCCGAAGGGGAAGATTGGGGGGTGGAAAGGCACAGCAGCAGATGGAAAGGGGTGTTTGAATCATCAGATGGAGAAGATAGTTCCTTCCGGGGTTTTCCGGTGTCTCCGTCCAAGGAAGGGGCGGGGGAGGAGGAGGGCCCTGAGAGGGAGGTGGATGTCAGGAAACTGACATCGGAGCAGAGTGAAGAGGCGAGGCTCCCAAATGATGCCGGAGAGGGAACCAGTACAGGGATAGAGAGGAAGTCCGCTGGGGAAGAAAAGCAAGGAGACACAAGGGAGAAAGAAGGGGTTGAGAGCTTTTCGGAGGGAAGGCTCCGAGACTCTTCCAGTGAGGTGAGTGAGGAGAGTGGAGGACCACCGATAGGCACGCCCACTCTGCTCAGAAGGCTGCCGCGCAGAGAGGCTAGAAAGAGGCTGTCCGTTAAGGAATTTTTATGCTGGAGGAAGTTTAGGAAACGCCCACTGATGGATTCTGCCAGCGACTGAAGCAGACGTGCCCAGGGGGGGCCGCTCAGCCGGGGAAAAAAGCAACCGCATCAAGCAGTTTGCAGGAGGCGGAGGTTACACACAAGCAACCCCAATTCCCGTGATACGGAGTGACGTGGGGTGAGTGGCGCGGTGCTTCGAATCGTCTGCTTCTTTCACGGAGTGAAGCCGCATAGCTGTTGCCAGAGAGCCCTGACTTTTTCCTGTGGACAATTTGGACTCTAAAGTAATTACCTGTGAGTAGAGCTGATATGGGATAATTGGATTTTAAACGTTTAATTTGGCATCGAAACGGGGAGGTTCAAAACAGGAAGTCTGCCTTCCCTATTTGTAAATAGACTGAGGCAAGGAGTCTCTAAGCTGAAGTCTTGGAAAGCCTTTTGTAAAAGATTAAATTTCCATCGGCAAAGAGTATAAAACCCCCCTTGGAGGCAGGAGAAGAGGGGGGGGAGTTGTGGACTAAGTATGCCTGCAGGAGAGAGTAAAGAGAGGTAAAGTACTGCCGCTCTGACCCTGGAAACGGGCTGCTAGTAGGACTGATGTTTTGGAATGTCCATTGACAGCACTTAGAACGTTCCTTGACAGCTAGCAAAATAAGAGAGATATATTGTTTCCACTGTCTCCGGCCTCTTCTAAAAAGGAGTAATAAAGTAACTGAAAACTGAAACTAACTTTGGATTGCGCTTAAAGGTGATATTGCTGATTATTATAAATAGAAACTGTTTCCCCCTAGTGGAAGTTTCTGAAATTGGTTACTTTATAAGAGCTGGGCTAGGGGAGTTTCCAGCTGCAAGATAAGAACTGTGTGACTCAGGGACCGACCTTGAATCTTTTAAGTGTTATGGCAAACGGAAAGGAAAGAACAGATGAAATGTCAACAGAAGAGGCCTTAGTGGTCGCATTATTGAAAATAAATGACTCGCTGGAACAGCTTCATAAGAAAACAGATTTGATGAATGAAAGGCTGGTGAAAGTAAATGCTGCAAATATTAAAATTGATTTAATGGCAGAAAGTTTAAATAATCTGGGACAAAAGGTGAACATCAACACAGAAGCCACCCAGAAATTGACACAGGAATCTACCTTAACACGGCAAACTGCGGATGAAGTCAGGGAAACCTTTGCTGCTGAATGTAAAACAACACAATTGGAGTGTGAGAGAGCCCCACACATTCAAAAGCAACTTGACGAATATAAGCTGACCCCACCAGAACTGGGGAAGGAAAGTTTGGCAGAGCTTCAGGAGGAGACAGGATCAACATCGGCTGAGAAAGAGAGATTTTTGGGGGTCAGTAGGACCACCAAAAATGTGAATTTACTTAAGGGTAACTGTGAAGGACGTTGGATTGAAGAGAAGGGGGATTGGGAAATATGGATAAATCTGAAGTTGTTATGGTCGGGCCGAGCTGTGGTGGTGGGGATGAGGGTTGCTGTGTTGCTGGGGATGTTGCTTTTGTATCAAAAAGTGCAAGTTTTGGATGGGAGGGATTGTTTCAGGAGGTGGCAGAGGGATGTTCCTGGATTTGTTTGGCAGGGCAGGAAGCCTCGAGTAAAACTTAAGATATTAACGGATGTTAAAGAAGGAGGTGGACCTGCCCTGCCAGACACCTAAACTTTGTTGTGAATCATCTGCTTTTTGCTTGCTGAGAGAATGGCTGACTCTTAAAAACATCGAAGTGTTGGATAATGGCAGATGAAGTTGATGGACTAGATTGAATTTTCGGAAAAGACTGGCAGGATCCGAGACCAGGGAGAAGAGTCGATGGAAGAAGACTGGGAAAAGTTTAAAGACTATTTATAGAAATATTGTAAAATTAATGAATGTTAGAAGAATGTTGGAATGAAATTATATGGCTTTAGTAGAAATGTTATAAGGAATTAAGTATAAATAGATTGATAGAGTATTAAAGGAAAATAAGGTTAAAAGATGTTAAGATAATTATAGGATAGAAAACAGGGGAATATGGTAAGTAATTGCTGAAATAATTAATGGAAGTGGAATACAAAAAGGGAGGTGTGAGGAGGCCGTGGAAATATGGGAAAGAAAGATAAGATATTGGAAGTTTTTTCTTTTTTCTTCTTTTTTTCTTCTATCTTTTGATGTGTTTTTAAATTGTTTCTGTTTTGCTTTGTTAATTTTTATGTAGTGTTTGTGTATTATAATGTATTGTGTATTGTTTTTTCTTTGTTTTTTCTTTTGTAAGTGTTTAAATTGTTGTAAAAGCAATAAATATTACTTTAAAAAAAACCAACCTGTTTTGCTTTGTTTTGGCTTATTACACTACGCTTTGCAATTTGTGGGTGAATGAACAACGAAAGAACAAACCAAGCTTATTCGTCCTCTTTCTACTGAGATGGAACCAAAACACCTATGCTTGATTTGGGCTGATAACAAACATTTCACTGCAATTTTTGGGTTGTAACCCCCCCCCCCAAAAAAAAATGTAATAAGCCCAAACAGAGCTTTATCTTCTTTTTATGTAGATGGAACCCAAAACGCCTTTTTGCTTTGGTTGGGGGTGATTATGGTGCACACCCAAAAAACACCATGCGAATTGAAATAAGCCGAATCAAAGCTTATTCGTCTTCTTTCTACGCATATGGAAGCGAAAAGACGGTGTTTTGTTATTCTGGTCTCATTACATACACTTTGAAATTTCTGGGTCAATTTACATTAACACCAAAGAACACGAATTGAAATAAGCAACATCCAAGATTCTTCTTTCTATGTAGATGGAACCCAAAACAACCTATTTTGCTTTGTTTTGGCTTATTACACTTCGCTTTGCTATTTGTGGGTGAATGAACACCGAAAGAACAATCCATGCTTATTCGTCCTCTTTCTATTGAGATGGAACCAAAACACCTATAATTGATTTGGGCTGATAACAAACATTTAACTCTGCGATTTTTGGGTGAATGAGCATTCTAACCCCAAAAACAAAAACTGGAAATAAGCCCAATCAGAGCTTTATCATCTTCTTTTTGTGAAGATGGAACCCAAAACTCCTTTTTGTTTTGGGGGCGATTCTGGTACACACCCAAAAAACACCATGCGAATTGAATAAGCCCAATCAAAGCTTATTCGTCTTCTTTCTAGACATATGGAAGCAAAAAGGCGGTGTCAGGGCTGCCTCAGGTCCCAGCTCACAAGAGACCAACGCCAAGTCCAGTTTATATACAAAGATGTTTATTGCAGTGCATTGTTCGCTCCACAGCCGAGGCGCGCAGCCCCACGTCTGTTACGCTTAGACCGCTGAAGTCCCCTCTGAGTCAGTCCCTCCTCTGCACCAGTTTAAGAGGGCTGTGCTGCTCCACCTCTTCCTTTCCTTCCTTTTCCGCAGGGTCTTCCTGCCCCCTGGGGTTTCGCCCCTCCTGGATTCCCCTGACGCGGAATCCCCAGACAGCTCTTCCCCCCTCCTGCGTGCTTTGGGACCTGGCTCCTCCTCCGGGCTCCCTGTTCTTCCGCGCGCCTCCACATTTGAACTTGGCGCACGTTCGCAACCGCTAACCTTCCTCTTGACAGTTACACTACTCCCTGCACTACTCCCCTCCCCTTCTGGGAGGATGTCTTGCTCCGATCTCCCCTCCCTCTCTGCTTTCGGACCTGCTTCTCCTGTCACTCTGGAATCTCCACCCCCTTCACTGCGCTCTGGCAGAGAAGCCGGTCCCGACTCCCAGCTCCCACTTTGGGTTCCCCCGCTGGTCCCCTGCTCCTGACGAGTCCCCCCTGTGACTCCCCTTGGCCTGACCACAGGCGCCCCCTTCTGGGAATCCTCCGATTCACTTGAAAGACTCATGGAATCCCTCAAGTCATCGTCATCCTCTTCCTCGCTGCCCTGGGATTCTTCCCCCTCGCTCTCTGTCTCCTCCCACACCTGTGCCTCTGTCCCTGAACCCCTGACATCCATCCCCCCTCGAAGCCCCCCCTTCCCCCCTCCCGCCGCTCGGGCGCAGGTTCTGGGAGCTCCGTCGCAGCGGGGGTAGATGCTGGACACAGGTCGTCGACGTCGATCTCCTCTGCTTCCAGTTCAGTGTATGTGTGCTCGAACTCGGGTTCATCCCCCAAGTTGTTCGCGTCCTCCTCTCCCCCTGTTACTTCGGGCGGTGCTGTTTGCCAAGGACCCCTCAGCCACCTCCTGCGCCAGTCCTCTTCTGGTTGATCGTCCCACCAGTAAGAGGGGTCCGTGTCCACCCCCGAGCACGATCCCCTTGGAGGGCTCGATTCTGGCGTCGTCTCCTCTGCGGAGGAGAACCCCCGGAAAGTGCTGGCTGAAAGTGTGGGCGTAAAAAGCCAGTCGTCGAAATACTCGACTGGCATGGGCCTGTGTGGGAAAAGGGCATGGAACTCGTCTTTGAGAAGAGGTTCCTCCAGAGCGTAGTCCGGCACCCAACTGTTGGCGCTGGCCGGGGTACCTTCTCTGGCGAGAAGATATTCTACTCCCTCTGCCCCCCATCTCGAGTCCAGAATTTCTGTGACCTCGTTGAGTGGCGTGGCCCTCGGTGACTTCCCCCCTCTTGGTGACTCTCTGCGTGGGTCTGGTGCCGTCCCTGACTCCTGAAATCTGTGTGGGGCCTTGTAGGGTGTGAGCACCGACCTATGAAAGACCGGGTGCATTCTGGAACCGTCCGGGAGGGTCAACCGAAAAGCTACGGGATTGATCCTGGCCTCAACTTGGTACGGCCCTAGCTGCCCGTGTCCTAGCTTCTTCTTAGCTAACGACTTGGCCGGCATCGCTTGGGCCGCTAACCATACCCAGTCCCCCACCTGGATGTCCTCTCCTGCCCTCCTGTGCCTGTCTGCCTGCACTTTATAGGCTTGTTTAGCTAGCTCCAAGTGCCCCCGAAGCTCCTCGTGGACCTCCTGCAGTTCTGCTGCTAAATGGTCAGCTCCCTGCGGCTCCCCCTCCCCCGTTGTCATCAACCCCGGGAAGGTTCTGGGATGTCGCCCATTGTTGGCGAAGAACGGTGTCACCCCCATTGACGCGTGCTTCGTGTTGTTGTAGGCAAACTCGGCCATCGGCAAGTAGTCCACCCAAGCTGCAGGTCGTTGATTGGCGTAACATCGCAGGTACTGCTGCATGATGGCGTTGACCCTTTCCGCTTGGCCGTTGGTCTGTGGATGTCTTGCCGACGCTAAGTTGATCTTGACGTTCAGGATACCTAGGAGCTTCTGCCAGAAACTGGAAATGAATTGGCGACCCCGGTCGGACAGGATGGACCGTGGCAAGCCATGCACCCTGAATACGTGGTCTATGAACAGTTTGGCGGTCTGTTCCGCTGTCGCCACCTTCGCGCAAGGAACGAAGTGCGCCATCTTGGTGAACAGGTCTACAACCACAAGTACCGCCGTCTTGCCTCGGGAGCTGGGCAGATCAGTAACAAAGTCCAGCGCTACCCGCTCCCACGGCTGTAGTGGCGTCTCCAGCGGTTCCAGTAGTCCCGCTGGCTTCTTGTGCACTGGCTTGGACCTCTGACAGGTGTCACACCTGGCGACGTAATCCGCGACCTCTCCTCGCATCTGGGGCCACCAAAAGTCTCTGGCTACCAAGTCCGCTGTCTTCTCCTTGCCGAAATGACCCGCGCTGGGTGCGTCGTGCAACTGCTGCAGACCCTTCGCGCGGAGATCGTCCCCCGGCACATAGAGGGCACCTTTGCGAGTTAGCAGACCGTCGTGTATCTGGAACTCGTCGTCCCGTGCTGTACCTCTGCGTAGCTCTTCCATCTTGGATTGTGCAAACTGATCCGTTTGCAGCGCGCGACGCACCGCGTCCAGGTCCACGACGGCTGAAGCGCATGCCCATGCCTGCGGTGCGAAAATGTGCTTGGCTGACACTGTTGCTGCTTCCTCGAGATATTGCGGTTTCCTGGAGAGCGCATCTGCTATGACATTGGAGTCTCCCGGGATGTACTCTATTCGGAAATCGAAATCCGCGAAGAATTCCGCCCAGCGCATGTGCCTCTGGCTCTGGAGCTTCGCCGTGCGCCAATACTCTAGGTTCTTGTGGTCCGTGCGGACCTGCACGGTGTGCTTGGCTCCTATGAGGAAGTGCCGCCACGCTTTGAAAGCCGCGTGAATGGCCAACAACTCCCTGTCCCAGATGGTGTAGTTCTGTTCCGACTTGCTGAGCTTCCGGGAATAGAAAGCACAGGGCCTCCAGTTCCCTTGCGGATCTTCCTGCAAAAGGACGGCCCCAACCGCTCTGTCGGATGCGTCAGTCTCGACCCGCATGGGCCTGCCGGGATTCACGTGCAGCAGCTGTTCCTCGGATGCAAAGAGGCTCTTAAGTTTCCGAAAGGACTGCTCTGCCTGGTCCGTCCAGGTGAACTTCTTCTTTTTGGAACTGAGAGTGTCCGTGATCGCTGCCGTTTCTTTCACGAAACCCCTGATGAATTTGCGGTAAAAGTTGGCGAAACCGACGAACCTCTGGACCTCCTTCCGATTGCGCGGGCTCTTCCAGTCCAACACCGCGCGGACCTTGACGCTGTCCATGGCTAGTCCCTTGTCGGATAGCCTGTAGCCCAGGAAATCCACCTCCTTCACGTCGAACTGGCACTTCTCCAGTTTGGCGTAGAGCCTGTGTTCCCGTAGTCTCTGCAAGACCTCCTTTACGTCCCTCTCGTGAGCTTCCTGCGATTCTGAGAAGATCAGGATGTCATCGAGGAAGCATACGCACTTCTTGTAGAGGAGTCCCGCTAGCACGTGGTGCATAAATGCTTGGAAACAGTGGGAGCCATTTTGGAGACCAAAAGGCATAACTCTGTATTCATAGGTACCCAACGGCATTGTCAGGGGCTCAGGAGCAGAGGCACAGGAAAGGGAAGAAATAGAGAGCGAGGGGGAGGAATCCGAAGGAAATGTTACCGATGACAGAGGTCCGAGGTCTCTGAGTCTTTCCAGCGAATCGGAGGATTCACAGAAAGGGGCTCCCATGGTCAGAGCAAGGGGGCTGCCGAGGGGGACACCCCAGGAAAAGGGGGCCAGAGGGGACTCAGAGAGCAGCAGTTGGAAATCAGGACCAGCTTCCCCACCAGAGCGCAGTAGGGGGGAGGAGTCCCAGGTATCAGGAGCAGGCGGCTCACCGCCAGCGGGAGGACATGAGTCAGGATTGGCCACGCCTCCATCGGGGAGCGAGGAAACGGTCAAGAGGAAGGTCGAAAGCTGGGCGTGCGCGCCAAGTTCAAATGTACAGGAGGGCGGCGCAGTTGGCAGCCCGGATAGGGAGCCAGGTCCCAAAGCCCGCCGAAAAGAGGGGGAGGAGTCAGGGGGGTCAGCGTCAGAAGAGTCCAGAAAGGAGGAGACCCCGGGGGGCAGAAGGACCCAGAGGAGAAAGGAGAGACGGAAAAGGTGGAGTAAGATTAGAGCCTTAAGTTGGTGTACAGGGGGTGGAGACTCAGATGGAGCTTCGCCGGTCTAGCCTCTAAGACGTAGAGCTGGGGCGCTCCGGCTTGAAAATGGAAACTGTACTTCAATAAAGACTTTTGTACATTACCTCACGCTAGCGTTGGTCCTCTGTGAGCTGGGACCTGGAGCCAGCTCTGACAGGCGTGAACATGGCCGTCTTCCACTCATCGCCCTCACGCATGCGTATGAGATTGTATGCTCCGCGTAGATCCAACTTGGTGAAAATCTTCCCCTTCCTCACCGTCGCGAGCAGGTCGTCAATCTTGGGCATGGGAAAAGCCTTGGGCTTTGTCATCGAGTTTATGGCCCGATATTCCACAATGAGTCTCTTTTGGGGCATGTCCTTTTTCTTCACGAAAAACACAGGACTGCCCCCCACTGCTTTGGATTCCCGGATGAATCCCCGCTTCAAATTGTGCTCTATGAACTCCCTGAGTTCTTGCATTTCATCCTCAGACATGGAATACAGCTTGGCAGTCGGCAGCGTCGCCCCTGGTAAAAGGTCAATCGCACAGTCGTAGGGCCGGTGGGGTGGCAACTGGTCAGCTTCTTTTTCGCAGAAGACCTCCAAAAAACCCCTGTACTTGTGGGGGACTGCCTGCACCATGCCGAGGTGTAACTGCCGCCCTTCCTCCTGGCCCTCCTCCTCCTGGCCTGTCTGGATGCAATGTTGTGCGCAGTAAGATGAGCCAAAGGTGAGCTGCCGCTGGTACCACGCTAATGTTGGACTGTGTCTATCCAGCCAGCTCATGCCTAACACTATAGGCGTGTCTGACAGGCGGGTGACATTGAAGCTGATGAACTCGCGATGATTCCCAATCTGCATCACCATGGGCGGCGTCTGTTGTACAACTTGCCCGCCCAGCAACTTCCTGCCATCGACCGTGACGACGTTCAGGGGCAGTGTGGCTGGTAGAAGCGCTATGCGATGCTGCTTGATGAACTGCACCCCCACGAAGTCCGCGTTGCTACCGGAGTCGATTGTAATGGGGACTTCCAGGGTGGTTCCATTGGGCAGCTGGAGCGTTGCAGTGAGCTGCACCACTGGCTTGGGTGGTAAGGGGTCTGTATGCTGCAAAATCGCTGGGGACTGCTTTACTGACTCGCCTGGCTGAAACCCAGCATTTCTGCTTCCAGCCAGGCACTGCCGTTTCCCTGAAGCTGCTCTCCGTGAAGCACCTCTTCTGTTACTGTTGCTAATGCTGCAGTGTGCTTCTGGATCCTCTGGGGACACTCTTTGGCCATGTGCTGCACACTGTCACAGATGTAACACTTCCTGCTCCCTCTAGGAGGCTTCGCCTTGACTGCACCGGACGCTGGGGCTCCGGCCGCTGTCTGAGCCTTAGCACCACCAAGCTCCATCGGTTCCTCCCCCTGCCTCAGCAGAGGCGAGGGACGCGCACGGCCCAGATCCCTGGGAATAAAGGGAGGCGCTTTAGCTGGTGTGCGCACCTGGCGACCCTCTTCACTGTGCCAAGGACGTTCTTCGTGCCGCACTCCAACCGTGAGTGCCCTCTGCACGACGTCTGCTAGGGTCTGAGGTCTGTCTCCCCTGGCCAATTCATCCTTTATGGAGCCATGGAGCCCTTCCCAGAACAAATCTCTCACTGCTTTGGAGTCCTTTTCCCAACCCAGTACGTTCAGCAATGCAAAAAAGTAAGAATGGTACTGACGCACTGTTGCTTTGCCCTGCTGCAATCCATGCATCTCCCGACGCGCCACATCAACGTCCACGGTAGATAGGAAGCAAGCGTCCATGGCTTTGATAAATTCGTCAGAATCTCTGCGGGCAGGACCATCTTTGCGCCACAAATTGCGCAGCCAGGCTCTAGCTTCCCCATGCAAGTGGGACACAATAAAACCCACTTTCTCCTCCCCATCTTTAAAGTCTTTCCGAAGCAAATGCAGCGCATATACGACGTCTGCTCTGAAACTGGGATAGTACTTCAGGTTCCCATCGAAGTGGGCTACTAAACTGCCCCCCCCCGCCTTCTGAGTCCGATTCCCTCTGATCTGGACCCCGGGAACCCCTCTTTGCACACACGTTCCCACCTGACTTGCAGATCGTGGCATCGCGCCTCCGCTTCTTCACTCTTCTTCTGGGAGATCACTACCGCAGTGGAGAGCTCGGTGACTGCGTTTCGGAGGGCTGCTAACTGTTCCTCCGCATTCATGGCTGCCAAACTTCGTGAGCTTTGCAAAAAAAAATTTGCGTTCTTTTTGAGAGGGGACTTACTGTCAGGGCTGCCTCAGGTCCCAGCTCACAAGAGACCAACGCCAAGTCCAGTTTATATACAAAGATGTTTATTGCAGTGCATTGTTCGCTCCACAGCCGAGGCGCGCAGCCCCACGTCTGTTACGCTTAGACCGCTGAAGTCCCCTCTGAGTCAGTCCCTCCTCTGCACCAGTTTAAGAGGGCTGTGCTGCTCCACCTCTTCCTTTCCTTCCTTTTCCGCAGGGTCTTCCTGCCCCCTGGGGTTTCGCCCCTCCTGGATTCCCCTGACGCAGAATCCCCAGACAGCTCTTCCCCCCTCCTGCGTGCTTTGGGACCTGGCTCCTCCTCTGGGCTCCCTGTTCTTCCGCGCGCCTCCACATTTGAACTTGGCGCGCGTTCGCAACCGCTAACCTTCCTCTTGACAGTTACACTACTCCCTGCACTACTCCCCTCCCCTTCTGGGAGGATGTCTTGCTCCGATCTCCCCTCCCTCTCTGCTTTCGGACCTGCTTCTCCTGTCACTCTGGAATCTCCACCCCCTTCACTGCGCTCTGGCGGAGAAGCCGGTCCCAACTCCCAGCTCCCACTTTGGGTTCCCCCACTGGTCCCCTGCTCCTGACGAGTCCCCCCTGTGACTCCCCTTGGCCTGACCACAGGCGCCCCCTTCTGGGAATCCTCCGATTCACTTGAAAGACTCAAGTCATCGTCATCCTCTTCCTCGCTGCCCTGGGATTCTTCCCCCTCGCTCTCTGTCTCCTCCCTCACCTGTGCCTCTGTCCCTGAACCCCTGACAGGCGGTGTTTTGTTATTTTGGTCTCATTACATAAACTTTGCGATTTCTCGGTCAATGTGCATTTACACCAAAGAACACGACTTGAAATAATCAAAAGCCAAGATTCTTCTTTCTATGTAGTTGGAACCCAAAACATCCTCTTTTGCCTAGTTTAGACTTATTACACTTTGCTTTGCGCTTTGTGTGTGAATGAACATAGAAAGAACAATTAAAGCTTATTGGTGCTCTTTCAGTTGAGATGGAACCAAAACACCTATAATTGATTTGGGCTGATAACAAACATTTAACTGCGATTTTTGGGTGAATGTGCATTCTAACCCGAAAAACAGCAATTGGAAATAAGCCCATTCAGAGCTTTATCATCTTCTTTTTATGTAGATGGAACCCAAAACACCTTTTTCCTTTGGTTGGGGGTGATTCTGGTGCACACCCAAAAAACACCATGCGAATTGAAATAAGCCCAATCAAAGCTTATTCGTCTTCTTTCTACGCATATGGAAGCGAAAAGACGGTGCTTTGGTATTTAGGTCTCATTACATACACTTTATGGGACGCGGGTGGCGCTGTGGGTAAAAGCCTCAGCGCCTAGGATTTGCCGATCGAAAGGTCGGCGGTTCGAATCCCCGCGGTGGGGTGCGCTCCCGTCGCTCGGTCCCAGCACCTGCCAACCTAGCAGTTCGAAAGCACCTTCGGGTGCAAGTAGATAAATAGGGACCGCTTACCAGCGGGAAGGTAAACGGCGTTCCGTGTGCTGCGCTGGCTCGCCAGATGCAGCTTGTCACGCTGGCCACGTGACCCGGAAGTGTCTGCGGACAGCGCTGGCTCCCAGCCTATAGAGTGAGATGAGCGCACAACCCTAGAGTCTGTCAAGACTGGCCCGTACGGGCAGGGGTACCTTTACCTTTACCTTACATACACTTCGATTTCTGGGTCAATTTACATTAACACCAAAGAACACGAATTGAAATAAGCGCAATCCAAGATTCTTCTTTCTATGTAGAAGGAACCCAAAACAACCTGCTTTGCCTTGTTTATTTTTATTACGCTTCGATTTGCTATATGTGAGTGAATGAACAACGAAAGAAGAATCAAAGCATATTCGTCCTCTTTCTATTGAGATGGAACTAAAACACCGATGCTTTATGTGGGCTGATAACATACATTTCAGTTTGATTTTTGGGTGAATGTGCATTCTAACGCCAAAGACAACAATTGGAAATAAGCCCAATCAGAGCTTTATCATATTCCTTTTATGTAGATGGAACCCAAAACACCTTTTTGCTTGGGTTGGGGGCGATTCCGGTGCACACCCAAAAAACACCATGCGAATTGAAATAAGCCCAATCAAAGCTTATTCGTCTTCTTTCTATGCATAAGGAAGCGGAAAGACGGTGTTTTGTTATTTTGGTCTAATTACATAAACTTTGCGATTTCTGTGTCAATGTGCCTTTTCACCAAAGAACACGACTTGTAATAAGCGAAAGCCAAGATTCTTCTTTCTATGTAGTTGGAACCCAAAACATCCTCTTTTGCCTAGTTTAGACTTATTACACTTTGCTTTGCTATTTGTGTGTGAATGAACACGGAAAGAACAATTAAAGCTTACTCGTGCTCTTTCGATTGAGATGGAACCAAAACACCTATGCTTGATTTGGGCTGATAAAAAACATTTAACTGCGATTTTTGGGTGAATGTGCATTCTAACCCCAAAAACAACAACTGGAAATAAGCCCACTCAGAGCTTTATCATCTTCATTTTATGCAGATGGAACCCAAAACACCATTTTGATTTGGTTAGGGGTGATTCTGGTGCACAGCCAAAAAACACCATGCGAATTGAAATAAGCCCAATCAAAGCTTATTTGTCTTCTTTCTACGCATATGGAAGCGAAAAGACTGTTCTTTGCAATTTAGGTCTCATTAAATACACTTTGCGATTTCAGGGTCAACGTGCATTTACACCAAAGAACACGAATTGAAACAAGCGCAGTCCAAGATTCTTCTTTCTATGTAGATGGAATCCAAAACAACCTGTTTTGCCTTGTTTAGACTTTTTACACTTTGCTTTGCTATATGTGAGTGAATGAACAACGAAAGAAAAATCAATGCTTATTCGTCCTCTTTCTGTTGAGATGGAACTAAAACACCGATGCTTGATGTGGGCTGACAACATACATTTCACTCTGCGATTTTTAGGTGAAAGTGCATTCTAACCCCAAAAACAACAATTGGAAATAAGCCCAATCAGAGCTTTATCACCTTCCTTTTATGTAGATGGAACCCAAAACACCTTTTTGCTTGGGTAGGGGGAAATTCTGGTGCACACCCAAAAAACACCATGCGAATTGAAATAAGCCCAATCAAAGCTTATTCATCTTCTTTCTATGCATAAGGAAGCAGAAAGACGGTGTTTTGTTATTTTGGTCTCATTACATAAACTTTGCGATTTCTGGGTCAATCTGCATTTTCACCAAAGAACACGAATTGAAATAAGCGCAGTCCAAGATTTTTCTTTCTAAGTAGGAACCCAAAACAACCTATTTTGCTTTGTTTAGGTTTATTACACGTCGCTTTGCTATTTGTTGGTGAATGAACACCGAAAGAGCAATCAAAGGTTATTCATCCTCTTTCTTTAGGGATGGAACCAAAACACCTATGCTTAATTTGGGCTGATAACAAACATTTCACTCTGCGATTTTTGGGTGAATTTGCATTCTAACCCCAAATACAACAACTGGAAATAAGCCCAATCAGAGCTTTATCATCTTCCTTTTATGTAGATGGAACCCAAAACACCTTTTTGCTTGCTTTGGGGGCGATTCTGGTGCACACCCAAAAAACACCATGCGAATTGAAATAAGCCCAATCAAAGCTTATTCGTCTTCTTTCTATGCATAACTAAGCGAAAAGACGGTGTTTTGTTATTTTGGTCTCATTACATAAAGTTTGCGATTTCTGGGTCAATCTGCATTTTCACCAAAGAACACGACTTGTAATAAGCTGTTACGGTAAAATTCTGGGTGCGGAGCTACACTGCCACCCAGTCCGTCGGACTAAGTCCACGGCTCCCTGCGGAGGAAAATGAGTTCAGCCGGCACGGGAGCAAACTACAGAAGATCCAAGTTTATTGCGCAACAGGTTCAAGACGAGATTGAACCCCGAGAATGGGGCGACATAAACTTTTTAAAGTTCCCTCCAAGTCCCAGAATACAGTGCAAGAAACGTCATGAATACATTATGAGAAGGTTGGGTCTCACGGATTACATCATGAATATTTTACAGAAAGGTGGAGTTACATGGATTAGTGTCAGGGGCTCAGGAGCAGAGGCACAGGGGAGAGAGGAAATGGAGAGCGAAGGGGAAGAATCTGAGGGCAGCATAGGGGAGTATGACAGTGACCCGAGAGATTCCATGAGCTTCTCCAGCGAATCAGAAGATTCCCAGAAGGGGGCGCCGATGGTCAGGGCAAGGGGGGTCCCAGGGGGGACGCACCAGAAACAAGGGGCCAGCGGGGACTCCCAAAGCAGCAGCGGGAGATCAGGACCAGCTTCCCCACCAGAGCGTAGTGGGGGGGAAGAGTCCCATGTGTCAGGGCCAGCGTCTCCTCCAGCGGGGAGAGAAGATGAGTCAGGGCTGACCACGCCTCTATCGGAGAATGGGGGAACGGAGGGGAGGTCAGGTCCAGCTAGCCTCCCCGAAGGGGCAAGCAGTGACAGGAGCAGTGTAACGGTCAGGAGGAAGGTTGCCGGCTGGGCGCGCGCGCCAAGTTCGAATGTACAGGCGCGCGGGACAGCAGAAAACCCAGATTGGGAACCAGGTCCTAAAGCCCGCCGGAGGCAGGGGGAAGACTCAGGGGACTCAGCGTCAGAAGAGTCTAGGAAGGGTAAGACCCCAGCGGACAGGCGGAACCAGAGGAGGAAAGAGCAAAGGAAGAGGTGGAGCAAGGCTAGAGTCTTAAACTGGTGTCTGGGGGGAGGAGATTCAGACGGAGCTTCAGCGGTCTAAAGTTTGAGACGTAGAGCTGCGCGCTGCGGCTGTGAAAGCGAAACTGAACTTCAATAAAGACTTTTGTATATAACAACGGACTGGCGTTGGTCCTTTGTGAGCTGGGACCTCGGGCAGCTCTGACAATTAGCATTTTAGGGAAGGGAGGGGGAGTGTGCAGAGTGAGAGATATGCATAGATAAACACTTCCCGAGTACTGGTGATGGCAAAACAATAGCTCAGATATGTACCGTCTGCCACCTGGCATTGCCCAGAGGAAGGGCTTGGCAGAACGATCTGATCAGATTAGGGTCTTCCTGAGTATGTGACTTGCCGGTTTGAGGATCATGGAGGTGGGGTGACATCATGGAGTCCAGAGGGAACTGAGTTGAATGACGCTAAGATGGAGGAAATCGGAGCTATGGTTGATTTTATATTAATTTCCAAGGTTTTAGTACTTTGCCAGTCAAGTGTATATTGAAGATCAAAACGGAAACGAAATGGATACATTGTAGCAGGATTTTGACAGTTTTACGAGGTCCTTGGTTTCGGTTCCATTGTTCTCGCAGCGGGGAGCCGTCAGCAACTTGTCAAGAGGTTAAATGAGGCGTGCAAGAGCTCGCTGAGCTAGTTCTGCAGGGTGAATGCGTGGTTCTGATTGGCTAAGGCGCAGCCGTTATAGCAAATGGAGGATACAATTTGGCACGGTCTACTCACGTTAGAAATAGAGCGAGAGGGAGGGTTAAGAAAGATGGAGGGCTTATTTCGCCCATATAGAGGGAAAAAGCCTTTTATTCATAAGGCCAGGGGTATACTGTGGTGCTTGTGCAACGGTGTGGGGGCTGAGGGGTCAGGGCAGAGGTGGGAATCGTCGAGGTCATCGCCTCGGACCTTTTGGTGGGCGGAGGAGGGGTGAGGAAAGGTACCCCCCCCTCCTTCCGTATCAAAGCGAAAGCCAAGATTCTTCTTTCTATGTAGTTGGAACTGAAAACATCCTCTTTTGCCTAGTTTAGACTTATTACACTTTGCTATTTGTTGGTGAATGAACACCGAAAGAGCAATCAAAGCTTATTCGTCCTCTTTCTTTTGAGATGGAACCAAAACACCTATGCTTAATTTGAGCTGATAACAAACATTTCACTCTGCGATTTTTGGGTGAATTTGCATTCCAACCCCAAATACAACAACTGGAAATAAGCCCAATCAGAGCTTTATCATCTTCCTTTTATGTAGATGGAACCCAAAACACCTTTTTGCTTGGGTTGGGGGCGATTCTGTTGCACACCCAAAAAAAACCATGCGAATTGAAATAAGCCCAATCAAAACTTATTCGTCTTCTTTCTATGCATAAGGAAGCGAAAAGATGGTTGTCAGAGCTGCTCCCCGATCCCAGCTCACAGAGGATCACGCTAGCCAGCGTTCGCTTTATAAAAGTCTTTATTGAGTTACAGTTTCCATTTCCAAGCTGCTGCGTGCAACTCTACGTCTTATGGCTAGACCGGCAAAGCTCCGTCTGAATCTCCGCCCCTCGTACACCAACTTAATATCCTCGCCTTACTCCACCTTTTCCGCCTGACCGTCCTTCTCTGGGTCCCTCTGCCCCCCGTGGTCTCCTCCCTCCGGGACTCCTCTGACGCTGACCCCCCGGACCCTCCTGTCTCCTTGCGTCGGGCTTTAGGACCTGGCTCCCTTTCCGGGCTGCTTACTGCGCCGCCTTCCTGTGCATTTGAACTTGGCGCGCGCGCCCAGCCTTCCACTTTCCGCTTGACCGTTTCTTCACTCCCCGATGGGGGCGTGGTCACTCCTGACTCATGCCCTCCTCCCTGCTGCGAGCTGCCAGGGCTCGATCCCTGACGTCCTTCCTCTCCACTGCGCTCTGGTGGGGACGCTGGCCCCGATTTCCAACTGCTGCCCTCTGAACCCCCGCTGGTCCCTTCCTCCTGGGGTGTCCCCCTAGGCCCCCCCTTAGCTCTGGCCACTGGCGCCCCTTTCTGTGAATCTTCCGATTCACTGGAAAGACTCGGAGATCTCGGGTCGTCGTCATCACTCATCCTTTCTTCGGACTCCTCCCCCTCGCTCTCTGTTTCCTCCCTTGCCCTCGCCTCTGCTCCTGAACCCCTGACATCCATCCCCCCCTCGAAGCCCCCCTTTCCCCCCTCCCCTCCTTCCGGTGCGGGAGCTGGGTGCTGCCGAGTCATGGGGACGAATGCCGGATACAGTTCGCTTCCCTTGGCGGGCCTCCAACTGAAGACTTCCGATTCTTCCTCCCTGCGCTCGTCGACAGCGGTCACCTCCGCTTCCATCTCTGTGCCGCCGTGCTCGAAGCCCAGGTCCTCCCCGAACATGTCCACGTCCGTCTCCGCCTCAGTCGTTCCCGGGTCCGTCGCTCGACCTGGAACCTCCAGCCACTTCCTGCGCCACTGCTCCTCTGGTCTATCGTCCCACCAATACGAGGGCTCTGAGGCAGATCCCGAGGGCGACCCCTCCGGGGAACGCGTGTCCATTGTCGGTTCCTCGTCCGAGTCGAACCCGTGGAAAGTGCTGGCTGAAAGCGTCGGTGTGAAAAGCCAATCGTCGAAAAAGTCTGCTGGCATGGGCCTGTGTGGGAAAAGGGCGTGAAACTCGTCCTTGAGCAGAGGTTCCTCCAAGGCGTAGCCTGGCACCCAGCTGTTGGCACTGGCCGGGAAGCCCTCCTTGGCGAGGAGGTATTCTACTCCCTCTTCTCCCCATCTAGAGTCCAAAATCTCTGTGACCTCATTGATGGACTCCTCTTGTGTCACTCCCCCTTGTTCGGTTCCCTCTCGTAGCGGACTCGGAGCCGTTCCTGGTTCCTGAAACCTGTGAGGTGTCTTGTAGGGAGTGAGTACCGACCTGTGGAACACCGGATGCATTCTGGAACCCTCCGGAAGCATCAGCCTGAAAGCCACCGGGTTGATCTGTTCTTCGACTTGGTAGGGCCCTAGTTGTTTATGCCCTAGTTTCTTCTTCGCTAATGACCTGGCCGGCACTGCTTGGGCTGCCAACCAGACCCAGTCTCCCACCTGGATCTCTTCGCCGACTCTCCTGTGTTTGTCCGCTTGCACCTTGTATGCGTGTTTAGCCAGCTCCAGGTGCCGCCGAAGTTGATCGTGGACCTCTTGCAACTCTGACGCGAACGCGTCTGCTGTCTGCGGCTCCCCTTCCCCCATTCTTTCCAGTCCCGGGAAGGTTCTGGGGTGCCTTCCGTTGTTGGCGAAGAACGGCGTCACCCCTGTGGACACGTGTTTCGTGTTGTTGTAGGCGAACTCGGCGAGCGGCAGGTAGTCCACCCACGTCGCAGGCTGTTGATTTGCGTAGCATCTCAGGTACTGCTGCATGATGGCATTGACCCGCTCCGCTTGCCCGTTGGTCTGCGGGTGTCTAGCCGAAGCCAGGTTGATCTTGACGTTCAGGACGCCCATCAGTTTCTGCCAGAAGTTCGAGATGAACTGCCGCCCCCTGTCAGACAGTATAGACCGCGGCAGAACGTGAACCTTGAACACGTGATCTATTGTCAGGGGTTCAGGAGCAGAGGCAAGGGCAAGGAAGGAAACAGAGAGCGAAGGGGAGGAGGCAGAAGAAAGGATGAGCGATGACGACGACCCGAGATCTCCGAGTCTCTCCAGTGAGTCGGAGGATTCACAGAAAGGAGCACCAGTGGCCAAGGCAAGGGGGGAGTTTAGGGGGGCACCCCAGGGAGATAGAGCCAGAGGGGAATCAGAGGAGAGCAGTTGGAGATCGGGTCCAGCGTCACCGCCAGAGAACAGGGAAGAGGAAAGGAGCCAGGGGGCAAGCGCTGGCAGCTCACAGCAGGAGGGAGGGCACGAGTCAGGGGTGGCCACACCTCCATCTGGGAGCGAAGAGACGGTTAGACGGAAGGTGGAAGGTTGGGCGCGCGCGCCAAGTTCAAATGCACAGGAAGGAGGCGCAGTAGGCAGCCCGGAAAGAGAGCCGGGTCCTAAAGCCCGGCGCAAAGAGACAGGAGAGTCCGGGGGGTCAGCGTCCGAAGAATCCCGGAAGGAAGAGACCCAGGGGGGCAGAGGGACCCAGAGAAGAACAGTCAGGCGGAAAAGGTGGAGCAGGGCTAGGATATTAAGTTGGTGTACGAGGGGCGGAGATTCAGACGGAGCTTCGCCGATCTAGCTACTAGACGTAGGGTTGCACGCAGCAGCTTGAGAATGGAAACTGTAACTCAATAAAGACTTTTACTTAATGACCGTTGGCTAGCGTGATCCTCTGTGAGCTAGGATCTTGAAGCAACCCTGACAGTAAGCTCCGTCTCCTGTATTGTGGGCATCTACAGCCTCGAGGAGAGGAGAGAAGCAGGTGCCTACTAGTGAGCTCACGAACGGCAGCCGACATGACGGCTGAACAGCAGATAGCGGAACTCAGAGAAGCAGTGTCACAGCTGAATGCCGAGGCTCTCGCATCCAGGAAGAGAGAGGAGGACGCAGCTGCCGCCTACAGGGATCTCCAGGTCAGGTTGGAAGTGCTTACGAAGCAAGGGCAACAGACACCCAAACCAGAGGGGATTGGGTTGGGGAGACGCACAGGCGGTCTGGTCTCTCACTTCGATGGGAACCTGCAACAGTATCCCAATTTTAAAGCAGACGTACTGTGTGCACTGCAACTGCTGAGTAAAGATTTTAGAGATGAGCAAGAGAAAGTGGGGTTCATCATGTCTTATTTGCATGGGGATGCCAGAGCATGGCTGCGCAATTTATGGAGGGATAACGATCCGGCGCTCCAAAATGCGAATGCCTTTATTAAAGCGATGGATGCGTGTTTTTTATCAAGCATTGACGTGGATCTTGCTCGGCAACAGATTCATGGACTGAAGCAGGGAAGGGCCAGCGTACGGCAGTACCATGCCCGCTTTTTCGCCTTGGCCAGTGCCCTAGAATGGGACAGAGATGCGACCCCTGTAAGAGACCTTTTCTGGGAGGGACTAAACAGCTCTGTAAAAGATGAGATTGCGAGGGGGGAGAGACCCCGGACCACCCAGGAGGTCGTGCAGAGGGCGCTGGCAGTGGGGGTACGGCTGGAAGGACGTCCGTGGAGCAGGGACGAAGGGCGTGGAGGGCGCGAACCAGCCAGGGGCTCCTCCTTCTTTCCCAGAGAAGCAGCACGTACGCAATCCACGCCTCCGCCAGGGGGAGGAGCTGAACCGATGGAGGTTGGAGGTGCCAGGGCTCAGTCAGCAACCAGAGCCCTAGCACCAGCAGCAGTGAAAGCGAAGCCTCCTAGAGGGAACAGGAAGTGTTACGTCTGTGAGGAGCCAGGGCATATGGCGAAAGAGTGTCCCCAGAGGCTCCACAAGCTCACTGCAGCCTCAGCAATGGCGACTGCAGCAACGCAGCAAGGAGAACCACAGCAGGGAAACGACGCTGTCTGGCTGGAGGAAGAGGCACTGGGGCCCAGCCAGACGTATTAATGATGCAGTCCCCAGAGATTTTACAGCCCGTGAACCCCCTCCCGCCCAAACCAGTGGTGAGGCTCACCGCGTCGCTCCAGCTGCCCAATGGCATCACCATGGACGTGCCAATCACCATTGACTCAGGCAGCAATGCGGACTTTATGGGGCAGGACTTCGTCAACCAGCATGCTATACAGTTGCTGCCGGCCACACTGCCCCTGCAGGTGGTCACGGTGGATGGCAGGGAGCTGCTAGGAGGGCAAGTGGTGCAGCAGACGCCACCGATGGTGATGCGACTTGGGAATCACCAAGAAGTCATCAGCTTCAACGTCACTCAATTGTCGGACACGCCCATTGTGTTGGGCATGAGTTGGCTGGACAAACACAGCCCAACGCTGGCTTGGTACCAGAGGCAGCTGACCTTCGGCTCTTCCTTTTGTGCTGAACACTGCATCGTGCCCAGGCAGGAAGGAGAGGAAGAGGAGTCACAGCTACTGCTAGGCACGCTGCAAGCGATTCCCCACAAGTACGCAGAATTTTTGGAAGTTTTCTGCGAGAAGGAGGCAGACAGGCAACCCCTCACAGGCCATATGACTGCAAGATTGACCTGCTGCCAGGGGCGGCGCTGCCTAAGGGGAAACTGTATTCCATGTCAGAGGACGAGCTGCAAGAACTCAAGGAGTTCATAGATCATAATTTGGAGCGCGGTTTCATCCGAGAGTCCAAGGCGGTGGGAGGCAGCCCGGTGTTCTTCGTTAAGAAGCGGGATACGCCCCAAAAGAGGCTCGTAGTGGATTACAGGATCTTGAACAGTGTGACTAAGCCGTCGGACTTCCCCATGCCCCGAATTGACGACCTCCTCGCAAAGGTGCGGAAGGGCAGAGTGTTCACCAAATTGGATCTGCGAGGTGCGTACAACCTCATTCGCATGCGGGAGGGAGACGAGTGGAAAACAGCCATGTTCACGCCACTGGGGACCTACGAATATAGAGTTATGCCTTTTGGATTGCAAAATGGCTCCCACGTTTTTCAAGCATTCATGCATCACGTGTTGGCGGGACTTCTCTACAAGACGTGCGTCTGTTTCTTAGATGACATCCTGATCTTTTCGGAGTCGCAACAGGAGCATGACAAACACGTCAAGGAAGTACTGAACAGGCTGAAGCACCATAGGCTCTACGCCAAGCTGGAGAAGTGCCAATTTGACGTGACGGAGGTGGATTTTCTGGGCTACAAGCTGTCTGACAAGGGGCTCGCCATGGACAGCGCCAAGGTTCGAGCGGTGTTGGATTGGAAGAGCCCGCGCAACCGGAAGGAGGTCCAACGGTTTGTCGGCTTTGCGAACTTCTATCGCAAGTTTATCAAGGGCTTCGCTATGCAGACGGCGGCCATCACTGACACGCTTAGCTCCAAGAAAAAGAAGTTCATTTGGACAGAGCAGGCGGAACAGTCCTTTCAGGCACTCAAGCGTCTCTTCGCGTCGGAAGAGCAGCTGCTTCATGTCAACCCCAGCAAGCCGATGAGGGTGGAGACTGACGCCTCGGACAGAGCCGTGGGGGCGGTCCTGCTGCAGAAAGACCCGCAGGGGGTGTGGCGACCGGGAGCGTTTTACTCCAGGAAGCTCAGCAAGTCCGAGCAGAACTACACCATATGGGACAGGGAGTTGCTGGCCATTCATGCAGCGTTCAAGGCGTGGAGGCACTTTCTGATCGGAGCCAAGCACACGGTGCAGGTTTGCACGGACCACAAGAACCTAGAGCACTGGCGCACGGCACAGTTCCTGAACCAAAGGCAGATACGTTGGGCTGAGTTCTTTGCGAACTTCGACTTCCGAATAGAGTATGTCCCGGGGGACACCAACATCATGGCGGACGCTCTCTCCCGCAAGCCACAGTATCTGGAGGAAGCAACGCCAGCGGCCGCCATGCACATCTTCGCACCAACAGTGTGGGCGTGCGCCGCGGCAACCGTGGATCTGGAGGCGGTGCGACGAGCGTTGCAGGGGGACTCCTTCGCGCAAGCAAAGATCTCAGAGGTGCAAAGGGGCAAAGCAGCGGCCGACGGTTTCCAGCTAAGAGATGGATTGCTCATCCGTAAAGGGGCCATCTACGTGCCGGGAGACGAACTTCGCGCCAAGGTGCTGCAGCAGATGCACGACGCGCCCACTGCAGGGCACTTCGGCAAGGAGAAGACGGTGGAACTAGTAGCCAGGGATTTCTGGTGGCCTGGAATGAGAAGGGAGGTCGCGGACTACGTGGCGAGGTGTGACACCTGCCAGAGGGCGAAGCCAGTGCTTAGACCGCCGGCCGGACTGTTGGAACCGCTGCAAACTCCGGCCGAACCTTGGGAGAGGGTGGCCCTGGACTTTGTCACGGATCTGCCCAGCTCGAGGGGCAAGACGGCAGTGCTGGTGGTGGTGGACTTGTTCTCCAAGATGGCACATTTCATTCCGTGTGCGAAGGTGGCCACGGCGGAACAAACCGCCAAACTGTTCATAGACCACGTGTTCAAGGTTCACGGTCTGCCACGGTCTATTCTGTCCGACCGGGGGCGGCAGTTCATCTCAAATTTCTGGCAGCGGCTGATGGGCTTCCTGAACGTCAAGATCAACCTGGCGTCGGCGAGACACCCGCAAACCAACGGGCAAGCAGAGCGGGTCAATGCCATCATGCAGCAGTACTTGAGGTGTTATGCAAATCAACAGCCTGCGACATGGGTGGATTACCTGCCGCTCGCCGAGTTCGCTTACAACAACACGAAGCACGTGTCCACGGGGGTCACACCGTTCTTCGCCAACAACGGGAGGCACCCCAGAACCTTCCCGGGACTGGAAAGGCTGGGGGAAGGGGAGCCGCAGACGGCAGATGCGTTCGCGTCGGAACTGCAGGAAGTCCACGATCAGCTGAGGCGCCACCTGGAACTGGCCAAGCACGCATACAAGGTACAAGCGGACAAACGCAGAAGGGTTGGCGAAGAGCTACACGTGGGGGACTGGGTCTGGTTAGCAGCCCACGCAGTGCCGGCCAGGTCGTTGGCCAAGAAGAAACTAGGGCATAAGCAACTGGGGCCCTATCAAGTCGAAGAGCAGGTCAACCCGGTGACCTTCAGGCTGGCGCTTCCGGAGGGTTCCAGAATGCATCCGGTATTCCACAGATCGGTGCTCACTCCCTACAAGGCACCGCACAGGTTTCAGGAACCCGGAACGGCGCAGAGTCCGGCCAGAGACAGAACAGGGCACGCAGGAGTGGCACAGAAGGAGCGCATCAACGAAGTCACAGAGATTTTGGATTCCAGATGGGGGGAAGAAGGGGTAGAATACTTTCTCGCCAGGGAGGGCACCCCGGCCAGTGCGAACAGTTGGGTGCCGGACTACGCCTTGGACGAACCTCTGCTCAAAGACGAGTTTCATGCCCTCTTCCCACATAGACCGATGCCAGCAGACTTTTTCGACGACTGGCTTTTCACACCCACGCTTTCGGGCAGCACGTTCCGGGGGTTCGACTCGGACGAGGACCCGATACGAGACGTCCGTTCCCCGGAGGGGTCGCCCTCGGGATCTGCCTCAGAACCCTCGTATTGGTGGGACGACAAACCAGAGGAACAGTGGCGCAGGAAGTGGCAAGAAGGTCCAGGCCGAGCAACGCCGCCTGGAGGAAGCGAGGGAGAGACGGACATGGACATTTTCGGGGACGATCCAGGTTTCGAGCACGGCGGCACAGAGATGGAAGCAGAGGTGACCGTCGTCGACGAGAGAAGGGAGGAAGAACCGGAAGACTTCGGAGGGAGGCCCGCTACGGGAACCGAACGGTACCCGACATTCGTCTCCTTGACGCAGCAGCACCCAGCTCCAGCACCGGAAGGAGGGGAAGGGGGAGTGGGGGGCTTCGAGGGGGGGATGGATGTCAGGGGTTCAGGAGCAGAGGCAAGGGCAAGGAAGGAAACAGAGAGCGAAGGGGAGGAGGCAGAAGAAAGGATGAGCGATGACGACGACCCGAGATCTCCGAGTCTCTCCAGTGAGTCGGAGGATTCACAGAAAGGAGCACCAGTGGCCAAGGCAAGGGGGGAGTTTAGGGGGGCACCCCAGGGAGATAGAGCCAGAGGGGAATCAGAGGAGAGCAGTTGGAGATCGGGTCCAGCGTCACCGCCAGAGAACAGGGAAGAGGAAAGGAGCCAGGGGGCAAGCGCTGGCAGCTCACAGCAGGAGGGAGGGCACGAGTCAGGGGTGGCCACACCTCCATCTGGGAGCGAAGAGACGGTTAGACGGAAGGTGGAAGGTTGGGCGCGCGCGCCAAGTTCAAATGCACAGGAAGGAGGCGCAGTAGGCAGCCCGGAAAGAGAGCCGGGTCCTAAAGCCCGGCGCAAAGAGACAGGAGAGTCCGGGGGGTCAGCGTCCGAAGAATCCCGGAAGGAAGAGACCCAGGGGGGCAGAGGGACCCAGAGAAGAACAGTCAGGCGGAAAAGGTGGAGCAGGGCTAGGATATTAAGTTGGTGTACGAGGGGCGGAGATTCAGACGGAGCTTCGCCGATCTAGCTACTAGACGTAGGGTTGCACGCAGCAGCTTGAGAATGGAAACTGTAACTCAATAAAGACTTTTACTTAATGACCGTTGGCTAGCGTGATCCTCTGTGAGCTAGGATCTTGAAGCAACCCTGACATCTATGAACAGTTTGGCGGTTTGTTCCGCCGTGGCCACCTTCGCACACGGAATGAAATGTGCCATCTTGGAGAACAAGTCCACCACCACTAGCACTGCCGTTTTGCCCCTCGAGCTGGGCAGATCCGTGACAAAGTCCAGGGCCACTCTCTCCCATGGTTCGAACGGGGTTTGCAGAGGTTCCAGCAGTCCCGCCGGCGGTCTGTGTACTGGTTTGGCCCTCTGGCAGGTGTCGCACCTCGCCACGTAGTCCGCGACTTCTCCTCTCATTCTGGGCCACCAGAAGTCTCTGGCGACTAATTCTATCGTCTTCTCTGTGCCAAAGTGCCCGGCAGTGGGCGCGTCGTGCAACTGCTGCAGTACCTTGGCGCGAAGATCGTCCCCTGGCACGTAGATGGCCCCTTTACGGAGGAGTAATCCATCGCGAACCTGGAACTCGTCGGTCGCCGCCGTGCCCCTGTGCGCCTCTGCCATCTTTGCTCGCGCGAAAGAGTCGTCCCGCAATGCACGTCGTACCGCCTCCAGGTCAACAGTCGCCGAAGCGCACGCCCACGCTGCCGGTGCGAAGATATGCATGGCCGCCACTGGCGTCGCCTCTTCGAGGTACTGCGGTTTACGGGAGAGGGCGTCCGCCATGATGTTGGTGTCCCCCGGGACATACTCTATACGGAAGTCGAAGTCCGCAAAGAACTCTGCCCAACGTATTTGCCTCTGGTTCAGGAACCTCGCCGTGCGCCAGTGCTCCAGATTCTTGTGGTCCGTGCGGACCTGCACTGTGTGCTTGGCTCCGATCAGGAAGTGCCTCCACGCCTTGAAGGCTGCATGAATGGCTAACAACTCCCTGTCCCAGATGGTGTAGTTCTGTTCTGACTTGGTGAGCTTCCTGGAGTAGAACGCTCCCGGCCTCCAAGCCCCCTGCGGGTCTTGCTGCAACAGAACTGCTCCTACGGCTCTGTCTGAAGCGTCCGTCTCCACCCTCATTGGTCTGCTGGGGTTGACGTGTAGTAGCTGCTCCTCCGACGCAAAGCTTGAGTGCCTGAAAGGACTGCTCTGCTTGCGCCGTCCAGATGAATTTCTTCTTCTTGGAGCTGAGCGTGTCCGTGATGGCCGCCGTCTGCATCGCGAACCCCTTGATGAACTTGCGATAGAAGTTCGCAAAGCCCACAAACCGCTGGACCTCCTTCCGGTTGCGCGGACTTTTCCAATCCAAAACTGCGCGAACCTTGGCGCTGTCCATTGCGAGCCCTTTGTCTGACAACCTGTAGCCCAGGAAGTCCACCTCCGACACGTCGAACTGGCATTTTTCCAGCTTGGCGTAGAGCCTATGCTGCTGTAGTCTGCTCAGTACTTCTTTGACGTCTCTGTCGTGATCGTGCTGCGATTCAGAAAAGATGAGTATGTCATCTAGGAAACAGACACACTTCTTGTAGAGCAGCCCTGCCAAGACGTGATGCATAAAAGCTTGAAAGCAGTGGGAGCCATTTTGTAATCCAAAAGGCATAACTCTGTATTCGTAGGTGCCCAGGGGCGTGAACATGGCCGTCTTCCACTCGTCGCCCTCCCGCATACGAATGAGGTTGTACGCCCCTCGGAGGTCCAACTTGGTGAAGACGCGTCCTTTGCGCACCGTCGCGAGGAGGTCGTCGATCCTGGGCATGGGGAAGTCCGATGGCTTGGTCACAGCGTTCAAAATCCGATAGTCCACCACGAGCCTTTTTTGGGGCGTGTTTTTCTTCTTGACAAAGAATACCGGACTGCCCCCCACTGCCTTGGACTCTCGGATGAAACCGCGCTCCAGATTGTGATCTATGAACTCCTTGAGGTCCTGTAGTTCGTCCTCAGACATGGAGTACAGTTTCCCCTTTGGCAACGCCGCCCCTGGTAGGAGGTCGATCTTGCAGTCGTATGGTCTGTGGGGGGGTAGCTTGTCCGCCTCCTTCTCGCAGAAAACCTCCAAAAAGTCTGCGTACTTGTGGGGAACAGCTTGCAGCGTCCCAAGCTGCAGCTGTGACTCCTCTTCCTCTCCCTCCTGCTGGGGCAGGATGCAGTGTTCAGCACAATAGGAAGAGCCGAAAGTCAGCTGCCTCTGATTCCACGCCATCGCCGGGCTGTGCTTGTCCAGCCAACTCATGCCCAGTACAATGGGCGTGTCCGATAATTGAGTGACATTGAAGCTGATGACTTCCCTGTGGTTCCCAAGTCGCATCACCATTGGTGGCGTTTGCTTCACGACTTGCCCCCCGAGCAGCTCCCTGCCATCCACCGTGACTACCTGCAGGGGCAGTGTGGCAGGCAGCAACTGTATATCATGCTGGTCGACAAAGTCTTGCCCTATAAAGTCCGCATTGCTTCCTGAGTCAATAGTGATTGGCACGTCCATGGTGAGTCCATTGGGTAGTTGGAGCGATGCGGTGAGCCGCACTACTGGTTTGGGCGGGAGGGGGTCCGTGGGTTGCAACATCTCTGGGGACTGCTTCACTGACACGTCTGGCTGGGCCCCAGTGCCTCTGTCTCCAGCCAGACTCCTTCGTTTCCCTGCTATGGTTCTCCTTGCTGAGTCGCTGCAGTTACCATTGCTGAGGCTGCAGTGTGCTTGTGGAGCCTCTGGGGACACTCTTTCGCCATATGCTGGGGATTGTCGCAGATGTAGCACTTCCGGTTCCCTCTAGGAGGCTTTGCTTTCACTGCTCCCGGTGCTAGGGCTCTGGTTGCTGACTGAGCCCTTGCACCGCCAACCTCCATAGGTTCCGCTCCTCCTCCTGGCGGAGGCGTGGATTGCGCACGCGCTGCTTCTCTGGGAACGAAGGAGTAGCCTCTGGCTGGTTCGCGCCCTCCGCGCCCTTCGTCCTTGCCCCAAGGACGTTCCTCCAGACGGACCCCAACTGCGAGCGCCCTCTGAACGATCTCCTGCGTGCTCCGGGGTCTCTCCCCCCTCGCAATTTCGTCCTTAACCGGGCCGCTCAAGCTGGCGCCGAATCTCTGTCCCATTCCAGGGCACTGACCAATGCAAAAAAGCGGGCATGATACTGCCGTACACTGGCCCTCCCCTGCTGAAGTCCATGCACCTCCTTCCGGGCAAGATCCACGTCTATGCTTGATAAGAAGCACCCATCCATCACTTTAATGAAGGCATCCGCATTTTGGAGCGCCGGATCCTTATCTCTCCACAAATTGCGCAGCCATGCTTTAGCATCTCCATGCAAATGGGACATGATAAACCCCACCTTCTCTTGCTCATCTCTAAAGTCCTTTTCCAGCAGTTGCAGTGCACACTTTACATCTGCTCTAAAGTTGGGGTACTGTTGCAAATTCCCATCGAAGTGAGAGACTAGACCGCCTGCTCGTCTCCCCAACCCAATCCCCTCCGGTCTGGGTGTCAGTTGCCCTTGCTTCGTAAGCATTTCCAATCTGACCTGGAGATCTCTGTAGGCGGCAGCTGCGTCCTCCTCTCTCTTCCTGGATGCAAGTACCTCGGCATTCAGTTGTGTCACTGCTTCTCTGAGATCCGCTATCTGTTGTTCGGCCGTCATCTTGTCTGCCGTTCGTGAGCTCTCGAGTAGGCACCAGCCTTCTCTCCTCTCCGCTAGGCTTTCGATGCCCACAGAAATGAGAGACGGAGCTTACTGTCAGAGCTGCTCCCGGATCCCAGCTCACAGAGGATCACGCTAGCCAGCGTTCGCTTTATAAAAGTCTTTATTAAGTTACTGTCAGGGGTTCAGGAGCAGAGGGACAGGAAAGGGAGGGATTGGAGACCGAGGGAGAGGAATCCGAGGGAGAGGTCAGCGATGATAGCCATCCGAGGTCTCTAAGTCTCTCCAGCGAATCAGAGGATTCTCAGAAAGGGGCTCCCGTGGTCAGAGCTAGGGGGTTGCCAGAGGGAACACCCCAGGAAGGAGGGGCCAGAGGGGACTCAGAGAGCAGCAGCTGGAAATCGGGACCAGCTTCCCCACCGGAGAGCAGTAAGGGGGAGGACATGAGTCAGGGTTAGCCACGCCTGCATCAGAGAGCGAGGAAACGGTCAAAAGGAAGGTCAGGGGCAGCGCGCGCGCGCCAAGTTCAAATGTACAAGAGGGGGGCGCAATGAGCAGCCCGGAGAGGGAGCCGGGTCCTAAAGCCCGGCGAAGAGAGGGGGAGGAGTCCGAAGGGTCCGCTTCCGAGGCGTCCAGGAAGGAAGGCACCCAGGGGGGTAGTAGGACCCAGAGGAGGAAGGAGAAACGTAGAAGGTGGAGTAAGGCTAGAGTCTTAAACTGGTGTACAGGGGGCGGAGACTCAGACGAGGCTTCGCTGGTCTAGGGTCTAGACGTAGAGACGCACGCTAGGGTTTGAAAATGGGAACTAAACTTCAATAAAGACTTTGTACAGTTCTGCTGACTAGCGTTGGTCTTCTGTGAGCTGAGACCTGGGGGCCGTCTCTGACAGTAAGCCTCGTCTCTCAGTTTCATCGGTTTTCTTCGCCTCAAGCATCGCTGCGGGAGCGAGGCAGGGAGGGCAGAAGACTGGTGCCTTGCGAGCTCACAAGAGTCAGGCGAGATGACTACAGAACAGAAAATAGCTTCCCTGGAAGAAGCGGTGACACAACTCAGCGCTGAAATAATCGCATCCAGGAAAAGAGAGGAAGAAGCGGCAGCTGCCTGCAGAGATCTTCAAGCCAGGTTGGAAGGGCTTGTGAAGCAGGGGCTACCGGGACCCAGATCCGAGGGAATTGGGCTGGGGAAGAGAGGAGGCAGCATTGTATCTCATTTTGATGGGAATTTGCAGCAGTACCCCAATTTCCGAGCAGATGTGCTGTTTGCGCTGCAGCTCCTGGATAGAGACTTTAGAGATGAGCGGGAGAAAGTGGGGTTTATTTTGTCTCATCTGCATGGGGACGCGAAAGCATGGCTGCGCAATCTGTGGAGGGATAATGATCCAGCGCTCCAAAGCGCAGATGCATTCATTAAAGCCATGGACTCCTGTTTCTTATCCAACATAGACACTGACATTGCCCGGAAAGACATATTTGGGCTAAGACAAGGGAAAGCCAGCGTAAGGCAGTATCATTCCCGGTTTTTTGCATTGGTCAACGCGCTGAATTGGGATAAGGATTCTCCGCCAGTTAGAGACCTTTTTTTGGAGGGATTGAACCCACAAATCAAGGATGAGATGGCACGGGGAGAGAGACCCACAACCACTCAGCAAGTGGTTGAAAGAGCGTTGTCGATTGGGGTGAGGCAGGAGGAACGCCCATGGAGCAAAGAAGAAGGGCGTTGGGGACGCACACCAGCGAGAGTGCCCTCCCTCTTGCCTAGAGAGGCAGCGCGTGCGCAGTCCACGCCTCCACAGGGAGGGGGCGACGAGCAGATGGAGATTGGCGGTGCTAGGGCTCACTCAGCTACCAGAGCCTTAACACCGGGAGCAGTAAAACCGAAGCTGCCTAGAAGGAACAGGAAGTGCTATATATGTGAGAGTGAAGAGCACATGGCGAAAGAGTGTCCCCAGAGGATCCACAAGCAAACTGCAGCTTCAGTGACAGTATTGGAAACAACTCAGCAGAGAGCACCACAGCAGGGAAACGACCAAGTCTGGCTGGAATAGGAGGCAATGGGGCCCAGCCAGACGAGTCAGTGAGGAAGTCCCCAGAGATTTTGCAGCCCACAGACCCCCTCCCGCCCAAACCAGTGGTGCAGCTCACCGCATCGCTTCAGCTGCCCAATGGACTCACCTTAGAAGTGCCTATTACAATTGACTCTGGCAGTAATGCAGACTTTATAGGACTGGAGTTCATTCAACAACACAACGTAGCTTTACTGCCAGCCACGCTGCCCCTGAAGGTTGTCACGGTGGATGGCAGGGAACTGCTAGGGGGGCAGGTGGTGCAGCAGACGCCGCCGATGGTGATGCAAATTGGGAATCACCGGGAGGTCATCAGCTTCAATGTCACCCAACTGTCGGACACGCCTGTAGTATTAGGCATGAGTTGGCTGCACAGGCACAGCCCAGCATTGGCTTGGTACCAGCGCCAACAGACTTTTGGCTCCTCCTACTGTGCAGAACACTGCATTATACCCAGCCCAGAAGGGGAAGAGGAGGACCCGCAGTTACAGTTGGGCACGCTGCAAGCAGTACCCCTCAAGTATGCGGAGTTTTTGGAGGTATTCTGCGAGAAGGAGGCGGACAAGCTACCTCCTCACAGACCCTATGATTGCAAGATTGACCTCCTGCCGGGGGCGACGCTGCCAACTGGGAAACTGTACTCCATGTCTGAGGATGAACTGCAGGAACTCAGGGAGTTCATAGATCACAATTTGAAGCGTGGGTTCATCCGGGAGTCGAAAGCGGTGGGAGGCAGTCCAGTATTCTTTGTGAAGAAGCGGGACACGCCCCAACGGAGGCTGGTGGTGGACTTCAGAATTTTAAATTCGAAAACCAAGCCCTCAGCTTTCCCCATGCCCAAGATAGACGACCTGCTCGCGACGGTGCGGAAAGGACGCGTTTTCACCAAGTTGGATCTACGAGGGGCGTACAACCTGATTCGCATGCGCGACGGCGACGAGTGGAAGACGGCCATGTTCACGCCTCTGGGCACCTACGAATACAGAGTTATGCCCTTCGGATTACAAAATGGCTCTCACACTTTCCAAGCCTTTATGCATCATGTGCTGGCGGGGCTCCTTTACAAGAAGTGCGTATGCTTCCTGGACGACATCCTGATTTTTTCAGAATCGCGAGAAGCGCACGAGAGGGATGTCAGGGAAGTTCTGCAGAGACTGAAGGAGCACAGGCTGTACGCCAAGCTGGAGAAGTGCCAGTTCGACGTGACGGAGGTGGATTTCCTGGGCTACAAGTTGTCGGACAAGGGGCTCGCCATGGACAGCGCCAAGGTTCGCGCAGTGTTGGATTGGAAAAGCCCACGCAATCGGAAGGAAGTCCAGCGGTTTGTCGGCTCTGCCAACTTTTACCGCAAGTTCATCAAGGGATTTGCCATGCAGACAGCGGCCATCACCGACACGCTCAGCTCCAAGAAGAAGAAATTCATCTGGACGGAGCAAGCGGAGCAGTCCTTTCAGAAACTCAAGTGTCTCTTCGCGTCCGAAGAGCAGCTGCTGCATGTGAATCCCAGCAGACCCATGAGGGTGGAGACAGACGCCTCAGACAGAGCCGTGGGAGCTGTCCTGTTGCAACAAGACCAGCAGGGGGACTGGAGGCCGTGCGCCTTCTACTCGAGGAAGCTCAGCAAGTCGGAGCAGAATTACACGATCTGGGACAGGGAGTTGCTAGCCATACATGCAGCATTCAAGGCATGGAGGCACTTCCTCATCGGAGCCAGACATACAGTGCAGGTCCACACGGACCACAAGAATCTGGAGTACTGGCGCACGGCTAGGTTCCTCAACCAGAGACACATTAGATGGGCAGAGTTCTTCGCGGACTTCGACTTCAAGATAGAGTACATCCCAGGCGACAACAACGTGATGGCGGACGCATTGTCCAGAAAGCCGCAATACCTTGAGGAGGCGGCACCGTCGGCGGCCAAGCACATTTTCGCACCGGAAGCGTGGGCATGCGCGTCGGCAACCGTGGACCTGGACGCCGTACGTCGCGCGCTGCGGGAAGACCCCTTCGCACAGGCCAAGATGGAGGAGGTGCACAGGGGCACAGTGAGGGCCGACGAGTTCCAGATACGCGATGGGTTGCTCCTCCACAAGGGAGCACTCTACGTGCCGGGAGACGACCTCCGCGCAAGGGTCCTGCAGCAGCTACACGACGCTCCCACCGCCGGGCACTTTGGCAAAGAAAAGACTGTCGAACTCGTAGCCAGGGACTTTTGGTGGCCCAAGATGCGGGGGGAAGTAGCGGATTACGTCTCGAGATGTGACACCTGCCAAAGGGCCAAGTCAGTTCACAAACCGCCGGCGGGACTGCTGGAACCGCTGCAGACACCGTCTGAACCGTGGGAGAGGGTGGCCCTGGACTTCGTCACGGATCTGCCCAGCTCGAGGGGAAAGACAGCAGTGCTAGTGGTGGTGGACATGTTTACTAAGATGGCACACTTCATTCCGTGTGCGAAGGTAGCCACGGCAGAGCAGACCGCCAAACTGTTCATAGACCACGTGTTCAAAGTCCACGGTCTGCCACGGTCTATTCTCTCCGACCGGGGGCGACAGTTCATCTCGAACTTCTGGCAGAAGCTGATGGGCATTCTGAACGTCAAAGTCAATTTGGCGTCGGCGAGACACCCACAGACCAACGGGCAAGCGGAGAGGGTCAACGCCATCATGCAGCAGTACCTGAGATGCTACGCCAATCAGCAGCCCACGACATGGGTGGACTACCTGCCACTCGCCGAGTTCGCTTACAACAATACGAAGCACGTGTCGACGGGGGTGACGCCGTTCTTCGCCAACAACGGGAGGCATCCCAGAACCTTCCCGGGTTTAGAGAGAGTGGGGGCGGGGGAGCCACAGGCAGCGGAAGCCTTAGCGTCAGAGTTGCAGGAAGTCCACGAACAACTCAGGAGGCAGTTAGAACTAGCAAAGCACGCATACAAGGTGCAGGCTGACAGACACAGAAGAGTTGGGGAAGACATACAGGTGGGAGATTGGGTCTGGTTAGCAGCGCAAGCAGTGCCGACCAGATCGTTAGCGAAGAAGAAGCTAGGGCATAAGCAGCTAGGACCTTACCAAGTCCAGGCACAGGTCAATCCAGTGGCCTTCCGGTTGGCTCTTCCGGAAGGTTCCAGAATGCATCCGGTGTTCCATAGATCGGTGCTCACGCCCTACAAAGCACCTCATAGATTTCAGGAGCCAGACACAGCACCAGACCCGCTCAGGGAAGGGCCCAGAAAGGGGGGGTCGCCTAGGAGGGGGCACATCAACGAGGTCACAGAGATTTTAGACTCGAGATGGGGGGAAGAGGGAGTAGAATATCTCCTAGCCAGAGAGGGTACCCCGGCCAGTGCCAACAGCTGGGTACCGGACTATGCCTTGGAGGAGCCTCTGCTCAAAGAGGAGTTTCATGCCATCTTCCCGCACAGGCCCATGCCAGCAGAGTATTTCGACGACTGGCTCTTCACACCCACCCTTTCAGCCAGCACATTCCAGGGGTTCGCCTCGGACGAGGAACAGGCACCAGTCCCGAGCTCCCAGGTGGGTTCGCCACCAGGGTCTGCCTCAGACCACTCGTATTGGTGGGACGATCAACCAGAGGAGCAGTGGCGCAGGAAGTGGCTGCGGGGTCCTTGGCTGGGACCACCCGAAGAGGGGGAGGGGGGCGAGACGGACATGGACGTGTTGGGGGACAACGTGGGGTTCGAGCACGGAGACAGAGAGATGGAGGCAGAGGAGAGCGAGGTCGACGAGTACATGGGGGACGAACTGTATCCTGCACGCACCCCCGCTACGACGGAGCACCCAGTACCCACACCGGAAGGAGGGGAGGGGGGAAGGGGGGGCTTCGAGGGGGGGATGGATGTCAGGGGTTCAGGAGCAGAGGGACAGGAAAGGGAGGGATTGGAGACCGAGGGAGAGGAATCCGAGGGAGAGGTCAGCGATGATAGCCATCCGAGGTCTCTAAGTCTCTCCAGCGAATCAGAGGATTCACAGAAAGGGGCTCCCGTGGTCAGAGCTAGGGGGTTGCCAGAGGGAACACCCCAGGAAGGAGGGGCCAGAGGGGACTCAGAGAGCAGCAGCTGGAAATCGGGACCAGCTTCCCCACCGGAGAGCAGTAAGGGGGAGGAGTCCCAAGCATTGGCAGCAGGCAGCTTTCCGTCAGCGGAAGGACATGAGTCAGGGTTAGCCACGCCTGCATCAGAGAGCGAGGAAACGGTCAAAAGGAAGGTCAGGGGCAGCGCGCGCGCGCCAAGTTCAAATGTACAAGAGGGGGGCGCAATGAGCAGCCCGGAGAGGGAGCCGGGTCCTAAAGCCCGGCAAAGAGAGGGGGAGGAGTCCGAAGGGTCCGCTTCCGAGGCGTCCAGGAAGGAAGGCACCCAGGGGGGTAGTAGGACCCAGAGGAGGAAGGAGAAACGTAGAAGGTGGAGTAAGGCTAGAGTCTTAAACTGGTGTACAGGGGGCGGAGACTCAGACGAGGCTTCGCTGGTCTAGGGTCTAGACGTAGAGACGCACGCTAGGGTTTGAAAATGGGAACTAAACTTCAATAAAGACTTTGTACAGTTCTGCTGACTAGCGTTGGTCTTCTGTGAGCTGAGACCTGGGGGCCGTCTCTGACAGTTACAGTTTCCATTTCCAAGCTGCTGCGTGCAACTCTACGTCTTATGGCTAGACCGGCGAAGCTCCGTCTGAATCTCCGCCCCTCGTACACCAACTTAATATCCTCGCCTTACTCCACCTTTTCCGCCTGACCGTCCTTCTCTGGGTCCCTCTGCCCCCCGTGGTCTCCTCCCTCCGGGACTCCTCTGACGCTGACCCCCCAGACCCTCCTGTCTCCTTGCGTCGGGCTTTAGGACCTGGCTCCCTTTCCGGGCTGCTTACTGCGCCGCCTTCCTGTGCATTTGAACTTGGCGCGCGCGCCCAGCCTTCCACTTTCCGCTTGACCGTTTCTTCGCTCCCCGATGGGGGCGTGGTCACTCCTGACTCATGCCCTCCTCCCTGCTACGAGCTGCCAGGGCTCGATCCCTGACGTCCTTCCTCTCCACTGGGCTCTGGTGGGGACGCTGGCCCCGATTTCCAACTGCTGCCCTCTGAACCCCCGCTGGTCCCTTCCTCCTGGGGTGTCCCCCTAGGCCCCCCCTTAGCTCTGGCCACTGGCGCCCCTTTCTGTGAATCTTCCGATTCACTGGAAAGACTCGGAGATCTTGGGTCGTCGTCATCACTCATCCTTTCTTCGGACTCCTCCCCCTCGCTCTCTGTTTCCTCCCTTGCCCTCGCCTCTGCTCCTGAACCCCTGACAACGGTGTTTTGTTATTTTGGTCTCATTACATACACTTTGCGATTTCTGGGTCAATATTGCATTAACACCAAAGAACACAACTTGAAATAAGCGAAATCCAAGATTCTTCATTCTAAGTAGATGGAACCCAAAACAACCTGTTTTGCTTTGTTTAGCTTTATTACACTTCGCTTTGCTATTGAACACCGAAAGAGCAATCAAAGCTTATTCGTCCTCTTTCTTTTGAGATGGAACCAAAACACCTATGCTTAATTTGGGCTGATAACAAACATTTCACTCTGCGATTTTTGGGTGAATGTGCATTCTAACCCCAAAAACAACAATTGGAAATAAGCCCACTCAGAGCTTTATCATCTTCTTTTTATGCAGATGGAACCTGTCAGGGGCTCAGGAGCAGAGGCACAGGGGAGAGAGGAAATGGAGAGCGAAGGGGAAGAATCTGAGGGCAGCATAGGGGAGTATGACAGTGACCCGAGAGATTCCATGAGTCTCTCCAGCGAATCAGAAGATTCCCAGAAGGGGGCGCCGATGGTCAGGGCAAGGGGGGTCCCAGGGGGGACGCACCAGAAGCAAGGGGCCAGCGGGGACTCCCAAAGCAGCAGCGGGAGATCAGGACCAGCTTCCTCACCAGAGCGTAGTGGGGGGGAAGAGTCCCATGTGTCAGGGCCAGCGTCTCCTCCAGCAGGGAGAGAAGATGAGTCAGGGCGGACCACGCCTCCATCAGAGAGTGGGGGAACGGAGGGGAGGTCAGATCCAGCTAGCCTCCCCGAAGGGGGAAGCAGTGACAGGAGCAGTGTAACGGTCAGGAGGAAGGTGACCGGCTGGGCGCGCGCGCCAAGTTCGAATGTACAGGCGCACGGGACAGCAGAAAACCCGGATTGGGAACCAGGTCCTAAAGCCCGCCGGAGCCAGGGGGAAGACTCAGGGGACTCAGCGTCAGAAGAGTCTAGGAAGGGGAAGACCCCAGCGGACAGGTGGACCCAGAGGAGGAAAGAGCAAAGGAAGAGGTGGAGCAAGGCTAGAGTCTTAAACTGGTGTCTGGGGGGAGGAGACTCAGACGGAGCTTCGGCGGTCTAGAGTTTGAGACGTAGAGCTGCGCGCCGCGGCTGTGAAAGCGAAACTGAGCTTCAATAAAGACTGTTTTATATAACAACGAACTGGCGTTGGTCCTTTGTGAGCTGGGACCTAGGGCAGCTCTGACAGTAAGCTCCGTCTCACAAATTCAACCCTCGCAGCATGAGTTGGCGCAGCGAGGGGCAAAACTTGGTGTTTTGCGAGCTCACGAAGATAGGCAAAGATGACTACAGAGGAGAAGGTGAAAGAGCTGCAAGGAGCATCACGACGCTTTACACAGAAGTAGCAGCATCCAGAAAGAGAGAGGAAGAAGCAGTAGCGCTCTGCCAGGATCTGCAGACCAGGTGGGAACGTTTGGGCAAAGAGGGGCTGCCAGGAACCAAGCCGGAGGGAGTTGGCCTCGGGAAGAGGGGGGGCAGCATCGTAGCCCACTTCGACGGGAACCTGCAGCAGTATCCTAACTTCAGAGCAGACATAGTTTTCGCGCTCAATTTGCTTCGGAAAGACTTTAGAGACGAGGAGGAGAAAGTGGGCTTCATAATAACTCATCTGCATGGGGAAGCTAAATCGTGGCTGCGCAATTTATGACGCGAAAATGATCCCGCCCTCCAAGATTCAAAAGCATTTATCAAGGCAATGGACGATTGCTTTAAATCAACGGTAGATGTGGATGTGGCCAGGAGGGAAATGCATGGGCTGAAGCAGGGCAAAGCCACTGTGAGACAATATCAGTCCCGCTTTTTTGCGTTAGTAAATGTGCTGGGCTGGGAGAAGGACTCCGCTGCCGTCAGGGATCTGTTCTGGGAGGGACTAAATGGGGCCGTGAAAGATGAGCTGGCGAGGGGGGAGAGACCTAACAGCACCACAGAAGTCGTGCAGAGAGTGCTGGCGATAGGCGTGCGCCTGGAAGAACGCCCTTGGAGCAGGAATGAGGGAAGTATGGGGCGCACACCAGCCAGAACAACTCCCTTCCTACCCAGAGAGACAGGGCGCGTGCAATCCACGCCTCCACTGGGGAGGGGAGAAGAGCCGATGGAGATAGGTGGTGCTAGGGCTCAGACAGCGACCAGAGCCCAAACACCAGGAGCAGTCAAGGCGAAGGCTCCTAGAGGGAACAGGAAGTGCTATATCTGCGACAGTGCACAGCACATGGCCAAAGAGTGTCCCCAGAGGATCCAGAGGCACACTGCAGCCTCAGCAACAGTAAGGGGAGCAGTTCAGCAGGGGGAACAGATACAGGGAAACGACGAAGCCTGGTTGGAGGCAGAGGCACTGGGGCCCAGCCAGGCGAGTCAGTGAAGCAGTCCCCAGAGATTTTACAGCCCACAGACCCCCTCCCACCCAAACCAGTGGTGCAACTCACCGCATCGCTCCAGCTGCCCAATGGACTCACCCTGGAAGTTCCTATTACCATTGACTCTGGCAGTAATGCAGACTTTGTAGGAGTGGACTTCATCAGACAACATTGCATAGCGCTCCTACCAGCCACGATGCCCCTAAACGTAGTCACGGTCGATGGCAGAGAGCTACTGGGAGGACAGGTGGTACAGCAAACACCCCCTATGGTAATGCAAATTGGAAATCACCGCGAAGTCATCAGCTTCAACGTCACCCACCTGTCGGACACGCCCATAGTGTTGGGCATGAGTTGGCTGGATAGGCACAGCCCGGCTTTAGCATGGTACCAGCGTCAATTGACCTTCTGCTCCTCCTACTGCGCGGAACACTGCATCCGGACCAGCCAGGAAGAGGAGGGGCAAGAGGATGAACCACAGCTACACCTAGGCATGGTGCAAGCGGTACCTAACAAGTACAAGGTGTTTTTGGAGGTCTTCTGCAAGAAGGAAGCGGACAAGCTGCCTCCCCACAGGCCCTACGACTGCAAGATTGACCTCCTGCCGGGGGCGACGCTGCCAACTGGAAAACTGTATTCCATGTCTGAAGACGAACTGCAAGAACTCAGGGAGTTCATAGATCACAACTTGAAGCGGGGATTCATCCAAGAATCCAAAGCAGTGGGGGGCAGTCCCGTGTTTTTCGTGAAGAAGAAAGACACGCCCCAATGGAGGCTGGTAGTTGATTACAGAATCATAAATTCCAGGACAAAGCCCACAGCATTCCCCATGCCCAAGATCGACGACCTGCTCGCGACGGTGAGGAAGGGACGAATCTTCACCAAGTTGGATTTACGAGGGGCGTACAACCTTATACGCATGCGGGAGGGCGATGAGTGGAAGATGGCCATGTTTATGCCTTTAGGCACCTATGAATATCGAGTTATGCCGTTTGGTCTCCAAAATGGCTCCCATTGTTTCCAAGCCTTTATGCACCACGTGTTAGTGGGACTCCTCTACAACAGTGTTTCCCAACCGGTTTTCCGCGGCACACTAGTGTGCCGTGGAACTTTGCCTTGTGTTCCGTGGAGGCGGGCGAGTCGGGCAGTGAGAGGCGGGGCGGCGGCGGCGAGCACACGCGGTGCGGCGAGTGAGCGAGCTCCCACATCCCATCGCCGCTCGCTACTGGGCCTGCGCATCCGCTCGCTACTGGGCCTGCCCCAGGAGGTGGGGTTGCGGGCATCACGCCCTTCCCCACATGAGCGGGGAATCCCATCCGCCCCCACGTGAGCGGGGAATCCCATCTCAGCCCCCGCGAGAGCAGGGGAATCCCATCCGGCCACGCCTCCTGGCCAGGCAATCGGCTGGCTGGAGGGGGCGTGGCTTGCCCTTTTTAGGGCCGGAGCGGAGGGGGCTCGCCCTCTCCGGCTAGCCCCATCGCCGCTCGCTACATCCTATCGCCGCTCGCTACTGGGCCTGCGCATGCTCGGCGAGCACACGCGGGGGGGCGAGCGAGCGAGCTCCCACATCCGACGGCACCAAGCAGGGGCCCTTGGCCGTGCCGGTGCCCACCGTGCCCGCCTCCGCCCAGGAGGGCGGCAAGCAGCCACCACCACCCCCGCCGCTGCCCGGCAACCGCGCCGCCGCCCCCGGCTCCCCGCGGCGGGTGATCGTGCAGGCTTCGACGGGTGAGCTGCTCCGCTGCCTGGGGGACTTCGTGTGCCGCCGCTGCTACCACATCCCATCGCCGCTCGCTACTGGGCCTGCGCGTGCGCGATCGCGCCTTCAGGATTCCCTTCAGCAGGCATCAAGCAGCCTGCCTCCCTGCTTTTTCCAATTAAGGGAACCTCCACTCTCCTGCCCCTCCGTGTTTCTCACCCCAAAGCCTTGTGGGCAGCAGGAAGTGGGGCCGTCCTGCGCCGGGTGGCTGCTGACATGTCCCTTGGGCAGGAGAGGCATCCGGCTGGATGAGGGCAGCGACGCCGGGGGAACGAAACAGCACGGCAGGTCTGAGTTGGCGCCTGGAAGGACACAGACTGCTTCATGTCGCTGCATTCCACAGCTCCGAGGCTGGCAGGTGAGTGCGTGCACTCCTCTCTCTCATTTTATTTAATGTGCATTTTTGAAGCATGTGGAAATATCCTGCGTCATCAACCACTTTGGGGAAAGTGTGCGTGTGTGTGTTTGGGGCTAGATTTCATGCATGCCTTTTTTTTTTAAGTTCTTTTCCTGCTTCATCCACATTCACCCCCCAAAAGGCCATTTTCTGTGTGCTGAATAAATTCTGCAACTCAAACGGCACGAGGTGCCAATGCATCGGGGCTGTGGAATTTATTCTGCTTGCAGAATTCTGCAACTCAACCGCATTTTGATGTTTAAATGTTGTATTTTAATCTTGTTTTTAAGTTATATTTCAATCAACTTGTTTTATTATTGGGTTTTTTTATTTCAATCAACTTGTTTTTTATTATTGTTTTTATTTCAATCGACTTATTTTTTATTATTTACTATATTTCAATCGACTTGTTTTTTAATTTGTTGTTAGCCGCCCTGAGCCCAGTCTTGGCTGGGGAGGGCGGGGTATAAATAAAATTTATTTGGGAAAGATGGTTAACAGCGTATACAGCCATTAAGTGACAGTGGCCTTATTACAGTCTTTTTCAACCGCTGTTAGTGTTTTTCAACCTTTTTAGGTTTTCTGTAAACTGGGGAAGACATCCATGTTGGAAGTTCAATTCCTTGGTTAGCCATGAAGCTCAATGGAAATTGCCTTGCTCTTGCCCTCTCTAATCCAGTGTTTTTCAACCGCTGTTCCGCGGCAGCCTAGGCCCTCGGGGACCTCGTGGCTTCCGCTTTTGCGTGTGCTGCCGTCACTCTTCCCGCCATTCCCATGTATAATTCGTGCCCGTAATACAGGCAGTAAAAACTGTTCTGTATAACGACTACCCCGCCTCTCCCCCCCCCATCTAAACCCATTTTTTTTCCTTTGCAGAAATGAGCCGCTGCATTGAGCTCACACAGTATGCATGTTTTTGCCTGGCTGTGATTGGTCCGGACTCCAGCCTGGACCTATCACAGTAGGACATCATCTTCCGACTTCCTTCCCGCCCGAGCACAGAGACCAGGACTCAGCGGGAGTCGGCACTGCAGAGAGGCCGGATACTGCAGTGATGGAAAAGTTTTTGAAAAGAAAAGAACTGGACTCTGAACAAAATTTGGAGCCAGATGAGAGACCAAGTACGAGTGGGCATGAAAAGAAAGCAAAGATGGTTAGCTCAAGCAAATTCTCTCTCCCAAGGCAATATAACGAAAGCTATATTTCATTTGGATTTACTTTCACCGGAGATGCAAACCAACCAACTCCACTGTGCGTGGTGTGTGGTGAAAAGCTAGCTAACAGTGCTATGGTCCCAAGCAAACTTAAACGCCATCTCCAAACGAAACACCCTTCGCTTCAAAACAAGAATGTGGACTATTTTGTTCGCCTGCGTGAAAACACGGAGAAACAGGCAACTTTCATGAGACAAACCTCAAAGGTAAATGAAAGAGCTCTTAAAGCTAGCTATCATGTTGCTGAACTTATAGCCAAGACAAAAAAGTCGCACACTGTGGCAGAGACATTAATACTTCCCGCCTGCAAAGCGGGAATAGTAGAGGAGATGCTCGGACCTGAAGCAGCTAAGGAAATAGCCAAAGTACCTCTCTCAAACAACACAATTTCCAGACGTATTGATGACATGTCTGCAGACATTGAAAGTGTGGTTTTGGAAAAGATCCATAGCAGTGAGAAATTTGCATTACAACTGGACGAGTCTACTGATATCAGTGGACATGCTCAACTCTTGGCCAATGTGCGTTTTGTTGATGGTGATGCAATTAGAGAAAACTTCTTTTTCTGCAAGGCATTGCCAGAAAAAGCAACAGGAGAAGAAATTTTTCGGGTCACATCAGAATACCTTGAACAAGGAGGACTTAAGTGGGAAAACTGCATAAGTGTCTGCACCGATGGAGCTGCAGCCATGGTTGGGCACACCAAAGGCTTTGTAAGCAGAGTGAAGGAAAGAAATCCAAATGTTATTGTTACGCATTGTTTTTTGCACCGTGAGGCCCTCGTAGCCAAGACTTTACCAGCAGACCTAGTTCATGTGTTGGATGATGTTGTGCGCATGGTAAACTTTGTAAAGTCACGACCCGTGAAAAGTCGCATATTTGCAGCTTTGTGTGAGGAGATGGGAGCGAAGCATAAAACCTTGCTGTTTCATACGGAGGTCCGGTGGTTGTCGCGTGGCAAGGTCTTGGTTCGTGTGTATGAGCTGCGGGAGGAACTTAAAGTGTTTCTGACAGATGAGAGGGCAGATTACGCAAAACTGCTTGCAAGTGATGAGTGGTGTGCAAGGCTGGCATACCTGGCAGATATATTTCATCATCTGAATGAACTGAACACATGAATGCAAGGCCGAAATGAAAACCTGCTTACAAGTACAGATAAAATAAATGGATTCCGTGCAAAGCTGCAACTCTGGCATCAACACGTGGAAAGTGGCAATCTTGAAATGTTCACACTCACCAAGCAATGGCAAGGTGTTCACACTGCTGCACTGTGTGAGATAATAGCTAAACATTTAAAAACTCTCGAGGGGAAGTTGTCATTTTATTTCTCTTCAGTCTCCACTGAATGCCTTGACTGGGTTAGGGACCCTTATAGCTCAGCATCAGTTGGTGGAAAGGACATGACTTTACAGGAGCAGGAGGAACTAACTGAACTGAGACAAAATCGTGGTTTCAATCTAAGATTTGCTGATCTACCTTTGGACAGTTTTTGGTTGGAAACTGCCAAGGAGTTCCCCCTTCTGGCAAACAAAGCTATTTTGACATTGCTCCCATTTTCCACTACATATCTCTGTGAGTTGAGCTTTTCAAGCATGATTGCTATAAAAACTAAATACAGAGAGAGACTGAGAGCTGTTGACGAAGAGCTACGTGTGTGTCTTTCTTCGATTCCAGCCAGAATATCAGCTTTGTGTTCAGCCAAACAGGCCCAGGTTGCGCACTGAATCAAGTATTTTATAATTTTTCATATTTCTGTTTACTTACTATTTCATAATAAAGTAATTATAAAATACTTTCTTTGTGTTTATTTGAATCCTATTAAAGAGAGTTACTTTATATATAGTCAATATAGGCAAAGAGTTAATTTTTTTAACATTTGCTAATGGTGGTGTGCCTCGAGATTTTTTTCATGAAACAAGTGTGCCTTTGCCCAAAAAAGGTTGGGAAACACTGCTCTACAAGAAGTGCGTCTGCTTCCTAGACGACATCCTGATCTTCTCGGAATCACAGGAGGCTCACGAGGGAGACGTCAAGGAGGTCCTGCAGAGACTACGGGAGCACAGACTTTACGCCAAATTGGAGAAGTGCCAGTTCGACATGACGGAGGTGGATTTCCTGGGCTACAAGCTGTCCGACAAGGGACTCGCCATGGATAGCACCAAGGTCCGCTCGGTGTTGGACTGGAAGAGCCCGCGCAATCGGAAGGAGGTCCAGAAGTTCGTCGGATTCGCCAACTTTTATCGCAAGTTCATCAAGGGGTTCACGATGGAGACGGCGGCCATCACGGACACCCTCAGCTCCAAGAAGAAGAAGTTCACCTGGACGGACCAGGCGGAGCAGTCCTTTCGGAGACTCAAGCGTCTCTTCGCGTCCGAAGAACAGCTGCTGCATGTAAACCCCAGCAAACCAATGAGGGTTGAAACGGACGCCTCGGACAGAGCGGTGGGGGCGGTCCTGTTGCAGCAAGATCCGCAAGGGAACTGGAGGCCATGCGCATTCTACTCCAGGAAACTCAGCAAGTCGGAACAGAACTACACCATCTGGGACAGGGAGCTGCTGGCCATTCATGCAGCCTTCAAGGCGTGGTGGCACTTCCTCATCGGAGCCAGACACACAGTGCAGGTCCGCACGGACCATAAGAACCTGGAGTACTGGCGCACGGCGCGGTTCCTGAGCCAGAAACACATCCGCTGGGCGGAGTTCTTTGCGGATTTCGACTTCCAGATAGAATACATCCCGGGAGACAACAACGTCATGGCGGATGCACTATCCAGGAAGCCGCAGTATCTCGAGGAAGCGGCACCGGTGGCGGCCAAACACATTTTCGCACCGAAAGCGTGGGAGTGCGCTTCAGCCACAGTGGACCTGGACGCGGTGCGTCGCGCGCTGCAGACGGACTCGTTCACACAATCCAAGATGGAGGAGGTGCAAAGAGGCACAGCGAAGGATGAAGAGTTCCAGATACGCGACGGACTGCTCATCCGCAAAGGGGCTCTCTACGTGCCGGGAGACGACTTCCGCGCGAAAGTCCTGCAGCAGTTACACGACGCGCCCAGCGCTGGGCACTTCGGCAAGGACAAGACGGCGGAATTAGTAGCCAGAGACTTTTGGTGGCCCAAAATGAGGGGAGAAGTCGCGGATTACGTCGCTCGGTGTGACACATGCCAAAGGGCCAAACCAGTACACAGGGCGCCGGCGGGACTGCTGGAACCGCTACAGACGCCGCTCGAACCGTGGGAGAAAGTGGCCCTGGACTTTGTCACAGATCTGCCCAGCTTGCGAGGCAAAACAGCGGTACTCGTGGTCGTAGACCTGTTCACCAAGATGGCGCACTTCATTCCTTGCGCGAAGGTGGCCACAGCGGAACAGACCCCCAAGCTGTTCATAGACCACGTGTTCAGAGTTCACGGCTTACCGCGGTCCATCCTGTCCGACTGCGGTCGCCAATTCATCTCGAGCTTCTGGCAGAAGCTGCTAGGCATCCTGAACGTCAAGATCAACTTAGCGTCGGCACGACACCCGCAGACCAACAGACAAGCGGAGAGGGTCAACGCCATCATGCAGCAGTATCTGCGATGCTACGCGAACCAACAGCCCTCGACCTGGGTGGACTACCTACCGCTGGCCGAGTTTGCCTACAACAACACGAAGCACGCGTCTACAGGGGTGACGCCATTCTTCGCCAACAATGGGCGGCATCCCAGAACCTTCCCGGGATTAGAGACGAAGGGGGAGGGGGAGCCACGGGGAGCAGAGCACTTGGCAGCAGAGTTGCAGGAGGTCCACGAGCAACTCCGAAGGCACTTGGAACTAGCAAAACACGCCTACAAAATGCAGGCAGACAGGCACAGGAGAGTCGGGGAAGACATCCAGGTGGGGGACTGGGTCTGGTTAGCAGCCCAGGCAGTGCCGGCCAGAACGTTAGCTAAGAAGAAGCTTAGACACAAGCAGCTAGGGCCTTACCAAGTCGAGGCACAAATCAATCCAGTGGCCTACCGGTTGACGCTCCCGGAGGGCTCCAGAATGCACCCGGTCTTTCATAGGTCAGTGCTCACCCCCTACAAGGAACCCCACAGGTTTCAGGCGCCAAGGGACGCACCAGACCCACACAGCAAATCGCCAACAGGGGAGGGGTCACCGAGGGCGACACCACTCAACGAGGTCACGGAGATTTTAGACTCGAGATGGGGGGAAGAGGGAGTTGAATATCTCCTCGCCAGGGAAGGTACCCCGGCCAGCGCCAACAGGTGGGTACCGTACTATGCCGTGGAGGAGCACTACCTCAAAGACGAGTTCCATGCACTCTTCCCACACAGACCTATGACGGCAGATTTTTTCGACGAATGGCTTTTCACACCCATACTTTCAGCCAGCACGTTCCAGGGGTTCTCATCAGCTGAGGAAACGGCGCCAGAAACAAGCTCCCCAGAGGGATCACTCTCGGGGTTTGGCACAGACCGCTCTTATTGGTGGGACAATCAACCGGAGGGGGGGTGGAGCAGGGAACTGCCGAGGGGATCCTTACACGCAACATCACCCGAGGAGACAGGGGAAGGGAAGGACATGGACGTGTTGGGGGAGGATCCTGGATTCGAGCACAACTGCAGAGAGATGGAAGCAGAGGAGATCGACGTTGACGAGCCCATTACGGGCTGGCCGGATCCAGCTGGCCGGCTGCATACCAGGGGGAAGGAACGGTATCCTGCACTCACCCCCACAGCACTGGAGCACCCGGAACCCACACCCGAAGAGGGGGAGGGGGGAAGGGGGGGCTTCGAGGGGGGGATGGATGTCAGGGGCTCAGGAGCAGAGGCACAGAGGAGAGAGGAAATGGAGAGCGAAGGGGAAGAATCTGAGGGCAGCGGAGGGGAGAATGACAGTGACCCGAGAGATTCCATGAGCCTCTCCAGCGAATCAGAAGATTCCCAGAAGGGGGCGCCGATGGTCAGGGCAAGGGGGGTCCCAGGGGGGACGCACCAGAAGCAAGGGGCCAGCAGGGACTCCCAAAGCAGCAGTGGGAGATCAGGACCAGCTTCCCCACCAGAGCGTAGCGGGGGGGAAGAGTCCCATGTGTCAGGGCCAGCTTCTCCTCCAGCAGGGAGAGACGATGAGTCAGGGCTGACCACGCCTCCATCAGAGAGTGGGGGAACGGAGGGGAGGTCAGATCCAGCTAGCCTCCCCAAAGGGGGAAGCAGTGACAGGAGCAGTGTAACGGTCAGGAGGAAGGTTGCCAGCTGGGCGCGCACGCCAAGTTCGAATGTACAGGCGCGCGGGACAGCAGAAAACCTGGATTGGGAACCAGGTCCTAAAGCCCGCCGGAGGCAGGGGGAAGACTCAGGGGACTCAGCGTCAGAAGAGTCTAGGAAGGGGAAGACCCCAGCGGACAGGCGGACCCAGAGGAGGAAAGAGCAAAGGAAGAGGTGGAGCAAGGCTAGAGTCTTAAACTGGTGTCTGGGGGGAGAAGACTCAGACGGAGCTTCGGCGGTCTAGAGTTTGAGACGTAGAGCTGCGCGCCGCGGCTGTGAAAGCGAAACTGAGCTTCAATAAAGACTGTTTTATATAACAACGAACTGGCGTTGGTCCTTTGTGAGCTGGGACCTAGGGCAGCTCTGACATATATATATATATATATATATAGAGAGAGAGAGAGAGAGAGAGAGAGAGAGAGAGAGAGAGAGAGAGTTGTAAAGTATTTTGTACTTCTTTGATTTTACCAACTGAGGGATTGATATAGGCACAAAAGGCCTTATGATCTTCAGATGGACAGCAACTCCGTTGAACCTGTGTGAGTGGTGGAATCTAAAAAATGAAAACACTTAAAAAAAAAAAGGTGTTTTGAAGAATATATTGAATTTGCCATAACCTCACAATTGCCATCTAGTGTCACATTTGTATAATGCACCTTAAACACTTCAAACGTTATATTTGCAGCCGTAGAGTTGACTCTGGTGTCCTGGGCAGGGGTGGTTGGGATCCCAGGGTAAATATAAGGCGCAAGATCTTCTAGCACCACAAGTTTTTGCATGCAGTGGTCTCTATGATAAGCCAGTCATGTGTTGTGCTGAGACTTATAGTTTAGGGGCAAACTACAGTTCCCATGATTCTTGGGGGGTGGAGTCATGTACTGTAATGTTATGCCATGTCCACAGCCACTAACCGCAACAAAGAGGAATACTTTCTGGTGAATTTTCCTTAAATTGTCTCTTCTCAATTATATTTTTAGCGTTTCTCCTGAAAAAATTTTATTGATTTGACATTTGTTTTAAATACAGAACGTAATCTGCATTTCATCCAGTGTTTAATCCAGAAGCTGGCCAGTTTGGTGGAAAGATTAGCAGAGCAAATATTAGCACTGCTCGATCCAAGAATATTTGGAGGCTTTTAAACCAAGCCCGGTCAGAGAGCAGATACTGTACGGTGTGAAAACCCCTATGAAGAAAAAGAGAAAGGTCAGAGCACTTTCCATTGGGAGTTTCCCAGTTTGGGAGAGAGCAGGAAAGCAAAGGTCTTTTTGTAGTCCAACCCTCTGCAAGGGAAGAATCTTTTTGCCCCTCAAACCCAGGTCTTTGAGATGGAAAGTCTCCTGCTCTACAGACTGAGCTGTCGCAGTGATTTTCGGCGTCTGGGCATGCGCAGAAGCAATTTCCAGAGCCGCAGACACACACAGATGCGATTTCTGTGGGAGTGATCTGGCCCATGGCCTTGCCAACCCCTGGGTTAGGGTTAGGATTTTGTTAGGGGTAGGGTTCCCTTCTTGCCAGGGAACTCTGGGAACATGGGGCTCAAAGGATGGCCCTGAGATTAAGAGTCTTTGCCCAATGAGCTATATGGATTGATTTAAATAACAAACACTATTTTTTATTATTTAATAATTTACAGTGATGTAAAATAAAGGGCAATATAAATAAATAAATAAATAATCCCTCAACTGCCAAAACAAATGGTCTTGTAGCACTGTAAAAACTAACAGATTTTGGGGAAACTTTTTTAAGAGGGGGCCTTGGTGAGTGCTAAGAGGATGCCATGGAGTCCACGTGCCACCCTGGGAACCTCAGTCTGGACCCTAATGATGAAGCGAATCACCAGTCCCTAAATAATGGGAACACCATATGTAACATTAACCCCACAAGAGAGGTTGGTCTTTGTTCTCGGCTGGGAGCAGAGCGATTGAGAGAGTGGGGAGGTGCAGGCACAGTAGATGAGAGATCCTCCCAGGTTGTCCTTGTTACAGTTCAAAGGCCTGGGACGTGCCTCCTTCGCATCCAGCTCACCAAGGCCACTTTGCACAACACCCACCTCCCAAAGAAGAGAATTACAGAGTCTCATGTGCCTTCCATTTCGGGAGAAACTTCTCAAAGGAATATTTGCTCCCTTACAGGTTAACGGGTGACCTCTCCCTTCTGTTTTAGCTGATTCTGGAAAAACAAAACACTATGGGTAAAATTTTCTGTCCAGGATTGTTGATATGCTCCTGTGTTTTGGCAGGTGAGCTCCTCAAAGTGTTAAATAAATTTATCCCAGCAACACAAATGAGGGATGTGGTTATTTAGCAAACGCAGGGGAGTTTTCCTATTTGTTCCTATTTCCTATTTGTTCTTTGACTGTTTGTGCATTAAATTGTGCAAAGATGTGATTTCTCCAGGCCAATGAGACATGGCCTGGAGAATGTGGATGGAGGAAAGTTTTTCTCCCTCTCATAATGGTAGAACTCATGGAGCTGGACGCTGGAAGATTCAGGACACATCAAAGAAAGGAAGTACTTCTTTGCAAAGCGCACATTATGGAACTCCCTGCCACAAGAGGCAGTGGTGGCCACCAACTTGCAACTTCCGCTCAGGATTTTCCCCAGGGTAAGCCCCATTTCAGCCAGCATACTCTGCACCCTCCTCAAATGCTTTGGCCTGGTTGGGAGGTTTCCTGGTAACCCCCTCCCTTCCGGTGGTGCCAATGTTCCCCTGGCCTCAAATGCCCCGTTGACCGGTCACCGCAACCCCGTTCATCTCCACTGTCGCCACAGTCCTCGGTGCGGGCAGGGGCCACGCAGCTGCTTGGCAGGCACGGCTTGCCTGGGGTGCAACTCCAGGGACTTGGAAATGTTGGGACGGTTAATGAGTTGTGTCAGGGGTTCAGGAGCAGAGGCGAGGGCAAGGGAGGAAACAGAGAGCGAAGGGGAGGAGGCAGAAGAAAAGATGAGTGATGACGACGACCCGAGATCTCCGAGTCTTTCCAGTGAATCGGAGGATTCACAGAAAGGAGCACCAGTGGCCAAGGCAAGGGGGGAGTTTAGGGGGGCACCCCAGGAAGATAGAGCCAGAGGGGACTCAGAGGAGAGCAGTTGGAGATCGGGACCAGCGTCACCGCCAGAGAACAGGGAAGAGGAAGGGAGCCAGGGGGCAAGCGCTGGCAGCTCACAACAGGAGGGAGGGCACGAGTCAGGGGTGGCCACACCTCCATCTGGGAGCGAAGAGACGGTTAGACGGAAGGTGGAAGGTTGGGCGCGCGCGCCAAGTTCAAATGCACAGGAAGGCGGCGCAGTAGGCAGCCCGGAAAGGGAGCCGGGTCCTAAAGCCCGGCGCAAGGAGACAGGAGGGTCCGGGGGGTCAGCGTCAGAAGAATCCCGGAAGGAAGAGACCCAGGGGGGCAGAGGGACCCAGAGAAGAACAGTCAGGCGGAAAAGGTGGAGCAGGGCTAGGATATTAAGTTGGTGTACAAGGGGCGGAGATTCAGACGGAGCTTCGCCGATCTAGCTACTAGATGTAGAGTTGCACGCAGCAGCTTGAGAATGGAAACTGTAACTCAATAAAGACTTTTACTTAATGACCGTTGGCTAGCGTGATCCTCTGTGAGCTAGGATCTTGAAGCAACTCTGACAGTAAGCTCCGTCTCCAAGAATTGTGGGCATATACAGCCTCGAGGAGAGGAGAGAAGCAGGTGCCTACTAGCGAGCTCACGAACGGCAGCCGACATGACGGCTGAACAGCAAATAGCGGAACTCAGAGAAGCAGTGTCACAGCTGAATGCCGAGGCTCTCGCATCCAGGAAGAGAGAGGAGGACGCAGCTGCCGCCTACAGGGATCTCCAGGTCAGGTTGGAAGTGCTTACGAAGCAAGGGCAACAGACACCCAAACCAGAGGGGATTGGTTTGGGGAGACGCACAGGCGGTCTGGTCTCTCACTTCGATGGGAACCTGCAACAGTATCCCAATTTTAGAGCAGACGTGCTGTGTGCACTGCAACTGCTGAATAAAGATTTTAGAGATGAGCAGGAGAAAGTGGGATTCATCATGTCCTATTTGCATGGGGATGCCAGGGCATGGCTGCGCAATTTGTGGAGGGATAACGATCCGGCGCTCCAAAATGCGAATGCCTTTATTAAAGCGATGGATGGGTGTTTTTTATCAAGCATTGACGTGGATCTTGCTCGGCAACAGATTCATGGACTGAAGCAGGGAAGGGCCAGCGTACGGCAGTACCATGCCCGCTTTTTCGCCTTGGCCAGTGCCCTAGAATGGGACAGAGATGCGACTCCTGTAAGAGACCTGTTCTGGGAGGGATTAAACAGCTCTGTGAAAGATGAAATTGCGAGGGGGGAGAGACCCCGGACCACCCAGGAGGTCGTGCAGAGGGCGCTGGCAGTGGGGGTACGGCTGGAAGGACGTCCGTGGAGCAGGGACGAAGGGCGTGGAGGGCGCGAACCAGCCAGGGGCTCCTCCTTCTTTCCCAGAGAAGCAGCACGTACGCAATCCACGCCTCCGCCAGGAGGAGGAGCTGAACCGATGGAGGTTGGAGGTGCCAGGGCTCAGTCAGCAACCAGAGCCCTAGCACCAGCAGCAGTGAAAGCGAAGCCTCCTAGAGGGAACAGGAAGTGTTACGTCTGTGAGGAGCCAGGGCATATGGCGAAAGAGTGTCCCCAGAGGCTCCGCAAGCTCACTGCAGCCTCAGCAATGGCGACTGCAGCAACGCAGCAAGGAGAACCACAGCAGGGAAACGACGCAGTCTGGCTGGAGGAAGAGGCACTGGGGCCCAGCCAGACGTATTAATGATGCAGTCCCCAGAGATTTTACAGCCCGTGAACCCCCTCCCGCCCAAACCAGTGGTGAGGCTCACCGCATCGCTCCAGCTGCCCAATGGCATCACCATGGACGTGCCAATCACCATTGACTCAGGCAGCAATGCGGACTTTATAGGGCAGGACTTTGTCAACAAGCATGCTATACAGTTGCTGCCGGCCACACTGCCCCTGCAGGTTGTCACGGTGGATGGCAGGGAGCTGCTAGGGGGGCAAGTGGTGCAGCAGACGCCACCAATGGTGATGCGACTTGGGAATCACAAAGAAGTCATCAGCTTCAACGTCACTCAATTGTCGGACACGCCCATTGTGTTGGGCATGAGTTGGCTGGACAAGCACAGCCCAACGCTGGCTTGGTACCAGAGGCAGCTGACCTTCGGCTCTTCCTTTTGTGCTGAACACTGCATCGTGCCCAGGCAGGAAGGAGAGGAAGAAGAGTCACAGCTGCTGCTAGGCACGCTGCAAGCGATTCCCCACAAGTACGCGGAATTTTTGGAAGTTTTCTGCGAGAAGGAGGCAGACAGGCTACCCCCTCACAGGCCATATGACTGCAAGATTGACCTGCTGCCAGGGGCGGCGCTGCCTAAGGGGAGACTGTATTCCATGTCAGAGGACGAACTGCAAGAACTCAAGGAGTTCATAGATCATAATTTGGAGCGCGGTTTCATCCGAGAGTCCGAGGCGGCGGGAGGCAGCCCGGTGTTCTTCGTTAAGAAGCGGGATACGCCCCAAAAGAGACTCGTAGTGGATTACAGGATCTTGAACAGTGTGACTAAGCCGTCGGACTTCCCCATGCCCCGAATTGACGACCTCCTCGCAAAGGTGCGGAAGGGCAGAGTGTTCACCAAGTTGGACCTGCGAGGGGCGTACAACCTCATTCGCATGCGGGAGGGAGATGAGTGGAAAACAGCCATGTTCACGCCACTGGGGACCTACGAATATAGAGTTATGCCTTTTGGATTGCAAAATGGCTCCCACGTTTTTCAAGCATTTATGCATCACGTGTTGGCGGGACTTCTCTACAAGACGTGCGTCTGTTTCTTAGATGACATCCTGATCTTTTCGGAGTCGCAACAGGAGCATGACAAACACGTCAAGGAAGTGCTGAACAGGCTAAAGCAACATAGGCTCTACGCCAAGCTGGAGAAGTGCCAATTTGACGTGACGGAGGTGGATTTTCTGGGCTACAAGCTGTCTGACAAGGGGCTCGCCATGGACAGCGCCAAGGTTCGAGCGGTGTTGGATTGGAAGAGCCCGCGCAACCGAAAGGAGGTCCAACGGTTTGTCGGCTTTGCGAACTTCTATCGCAAGTTTATCAAGGGCTTCGCTATGCAGACGGCGGCCATCACTGACACGCTTAGCTCCAAGAAAAAGAAGTTCATTTGGACAGAGCAGGCGGAACAGTCCTTTCAGGCACTCAAGCGTCTCTTCGCGTCGGAAGAGCAGCTGCTTCATGTCAACCCCAGCAAGCCGATGAAGGTGGAGACAGACGCCTCGGACAGAGCCGTGGGGGCGGTCCTGCTGCAGAAAGACCCGCAGGGGGTGTGGCGACCGGGAGCGTTTTACTCCAGGAAGCTCAGCAAGTCCGAGCAGAACTACACCATATGGGACAGGGAGTTGCTGGCCATTCATGCAGCGTTCAAGGCGTGGAGGCACTTTCTGATCGGCGCCAAGCACACGGTGCAGGTTTGCACGGACCACAAGAACCTAGAGCACTGGCGCACGGCACAGTTCCTGAACCAAAGGCAGATACGTTGGGCTGAGTTCTTTGCGAACTTCGACTTCCGAATAGAGTATGTCCCGGGGGACACCAACATCATGGCGGACGCTCTCTCTCGCAAGCCACAGTATCTGGAGGACGCAACGCCAGCGGCCGCCATGCACATCTTCGCACCAACAGTGTGGGCGTGCGCCGCGGCAACCGTGGATCTGGAGGCGGTGCGACGAGCGTTGCAGGGGGACTCCTTCGCGCAAGCAAAGATGGCAGAGGTGCAAAGAGGCAAGGCAGCGGCCGACGGTTTCCAGCTAAGAGATGGATTGCTCATCCGTAAAGGGGCCATCTACGTGCCGGGAGACGAACTTCGCGCCAAGGTGCTGCAGCAGCTGCACGACGCGCCCACTGCAGGGCACTTCGGCAAGGAGAAGATGGTGGAATTAGTCGCCAGGGATTTCTGGTGGCCTGGAATGAGAGGGGAGGTCGCGGACTACGTGGCGAGGTGTGACACCTGCCAGAGGGCGAAGCCAGTGCTTAGACCGCCGGCCGGACTGTTGGAACCGCTGCAAACTCCGGTCGAACCTTGGGAGAGAGTGGCCCTGGACTTTGTCACGGATCTGCCCAGCTCGAGGGGCAAGACGGCAGTGCTGGTGGTGGTGGACTTGTTCTCCAAGATGGCACATTTCATTCCGTGTGCGAAGGTGGCCACGGCGGAACAAACCGCCAAACTGTTCATAGACCACGTGTTCAAGGTTCACGGTCTGCCACGGTCTATTCTGTCCGACCGGGGGCGGCAGTTCATCTCGAATTTCTGGCAGAGGCTGATGGGCTTCCTGAACGTCAAGATCAACCTGGCGTCGGCGAGACACCCGCAGACCAACGGGCAAGCGGAGCGGGTCAATGCCATCATGCAGCAGTACTTGAGGTGTTATGCAAATCAACAGCCTGCGACGTGGGTGGATTACCTGCCGCTCGCCGAGTTCGCCTACAACAACACGAAGCACGTGTCCACGGGGGTCACGCCGTTCTTCGCCAACAACGGGAGGCACCCCAGAACCTTCCCGGGACTGCAAAGGCTGGGGGAGGGGGAGCCGCAGACGGCAGATGCGTTCGCGTCGGAACTGCAGGAAGTCCACGATCAGCTGAGGCGCCACCTGGAGCTGGCCAAGCACGCATACAAGGTACAAGCGGACAAACGCAGAAGGGTTGGCGAAGAGCTCCACGTGGGAGACTGGGTCTGGTTAGCAGCCCACGCAGTGCCGGCCAGGTCGTTGGCCAAGAAGAAACTAGGGCATAAGCAACTGGGGCCCTATCAAGTCGAAGAGCAGGTCAACCCGGTGGCCTTCAGGCTGGCGCTTCCGGAGGGTTCCAGAATGCATCCGGTGTTCCACAGATCGGTGCTCACTCCCTACAAGGCACCGCACAGGTTTCAGGAACCCGGAACGGCGCCGAGTCCGGTCAGAGACAGAACAGGGCACGCAGGAGTGGCACAGAAGGAACGCATCAACGAAGTCACAGAAATTTTGGATTCCAGATGGGGGGAAGAAGGGGTAGAATACTTTCTCGCCAAGGAGGGCACCCCGGCCAGTGCGAACAGCTGGGTGCCGGGCTACGCCTTGGACGAACCTCTGCTCAAAGACGAGTTTCATGCCCTCTTCCCACATAGACCGATGCCAGCAGACTTTTTCGACGACTGGCTTTTCACGCCCACGCTTTCGGCCAGCACGTTCCGGGGGTTCGACTCGGACGAGGACCCGACACGAGACGTCCGTTCCCCGGAGGGGTCACCCTCGGGATCTGCCTCAGAACCCTCGTATTGGTGGGACGACAGACCAGAGGAGCAGTGGCGCAGGAAGTGGCAAGAAGGTCCAGGACGAGCAACGCCGCCAGGAGGAAGTGAGGGAGAGACGGACATGGACGTTTTCGGGGACGACCCAGGTTTCGAGCACGGCGGCACAGAGATGGAAGCAGAGGTGACCGTCGTCGACGAGAGCAGGGAGGAAGAACCGGAAGACTTCGGATGGAGGCCCGCTACGGGAAGCGAACGGTACCCGACATTCGTCCCCTTGACACAGCAGCACCCAGCTCCAGCACCGGAAGGAGGGGAAGGGGGAGTGGGGGGCTTCGAGGGGGGGATGGATGTCAGGGGTTCAGGAGCAGAGGCAAGGGCAAGGGAGGAAACAGAGAGCGAAGGGGAGGAGGCAGAAGAAAAGATGAGTGATGACGACGACCCGAGATCTCCGAGTCTTTCCAGTGAATCGGAGGATTCACAGAAAGGAGCACCAGTGGCCAAGGCAAGGGGGGAGTTTAGGGGGGCACCCCAGGAAGATAGAGCCAGAGGGGACTCAGAGGAGAGCAGTTGGAGATCGGGACCAGCGTCACCGCCAGAGAACAGGGAAGAGGAAGGGAGCCAGGGGGCAAGCGCTGGCAGCTCACAACAGGAGGGAGGGCACGAGTCAGGGGTGGCCACACCTCCATCTGGGAGCGAAGAGACGGTTAGACGGAAGGTGGAAGGTTGGGCGCGCGCGCCAAGTTCAAATGCACAGGAAGGCGGCGCAGTAGGCAGCCCGGAAAGGGAGCCGGGTCCTAAAGCCCGGCGCAAGGAGACAGGAGGGTCCGGGGGGTCAGCGTCAGAAGAATCCCGGAAGGAAGAGACCCAGGGGGGCAGAGGGACCCAGAGAAGAACAGTCAGGCGGAAAAGGTGGAGCAGGGCTAGGATATTAAGTTGGTGTACAAGGGGCGGAGATTCAGACGGAGCTTCGCCGATCTAGCTACTAGACGTAGAGTTGCACGCAGCAGCTTGAGAATGGAAACTGTAACTCAATAAAGACTTTTACTTAATGACCGTTGGCTAGCGTGATCCTCTGTGAGCTAGGATCTTGAAGCAACTCTGACAAGTTGCCTCCAAGCAATCTATCTGGTTGGCCAGGTTTTGGGGAGGCGGAAAATAAAGCTTTACTTTGGGGGCCACAGTTCATGAACTACACGTTGTCCAGTGCCACACTCGCCACCGAGGAGAAGGTCACCTGCGCTCTTGACATGCTTCAGATAAGGAGCCGGCCGGGGAGGGCGAGGAGCCCAAGACCTAACTGGAAAGCACTGTGGACTCTTCCGGTGTAGGCCAGCAGGGGGCGCCAGGTGCCTGAGGATGAGGCAGGGCTTCGCCACAGGGGACAATGTGGTTGCCGTGGCTCAGCTCCACAGGGAAGCTTCCGTTGAGTCCTGCACAGGAAGGGCGGAGGGGTGAGGAACCAGGCGTCATCTTGCCTGGCCCCTGCAGGTGGGAACCATAGTTATATAAACAGAGGAGATGGGACCCGGGGGTCATCTAGCCTGACCCCTGCGAGAATTGCAGAATGACATCTCATCTCAACTGCTCTCATTTTTATCAGTCAGCTGCCAGGAATCCCAACGGGGGACGGGAAGCAGGGCATCAGTAAATTTCATGATAAGAATGGTATTTCATTATGCTGGCCCTACCAGGCGGGTCAGTGGTCTGGAAATCAATAAATAATAATTATATGATAGCACCACGATATGTCCTGCAGCTTAGAAATGTACGGAATTACGACAACTGTGCCTGGTGGCATTTCCTCCACACAGGGAAAAAGGCCAAGTACATGGCTCTGCTCCTGTTGGTTTTCCGACCAGTGCCCCAAGCTTACCTTTCTCAGCCATACTGTACCAGGTGCGGAGTTCACAGGCTGTGGCTGCGTCACTCATGGTCAGGGAGCGGAGTCAGGCGGCTTGGTTCGCTGCTCCGAGGTGCTCATGTACCAGCCTGGTTGGGGGGTGCCAGGTCAAAGGGGTGCTCTAACTGCTAAGCAATGCTTCTCTGCCTTTCAAATGAAGCAAGTTTACCCTGGTCGGTGCCCAGAATGTGGTTGAAGGGGGAGTCGGAGCCGCACACCCAGCCTCTGCCCCACCCTGGGCACCACCAGTACCCAGACATGCTGACGTCCTCCCAGCTGCAGGCGGTGCCTTCAAAGTCGCAGGCCAAGGTGACACTTGGCGGTTCCAGCCCATTCCGGTAGCCTAGAAGGAGAAGGAATCAGGCGCCCTGAGCAAGCTACAGTTCCCAGAATTCAGGACACCAAGTGATGTTCCTCCCATGAGCTACAGTTCCCAGAGTTCCCTAGGAAAAGAAATGGGCTTGGGAACTAGATCTGTCAAGGGATTCGCAACCCTCAACACCCAGAGCAAGCAATAGTTCCCATGGTGCTTTGGGGAACATCGTGGGAACTGTAGTTTGTTCTGTTTCCCAAAGAGACCCTCTCAGAGTTATAACTCCCAGAGTTCCCTTGGGAAAGGTTGTGCAGAATATTCTCTCCCCCCATAGGAAACTACAGTTCCCAGGGTGCTTTGAGAGATGCCGTGATGGGTTAAATACTATCTGCGAGGGGAATTGAAGCACATCTCCCTGATTCCTTTGGTGACGCCAAAACTAGTGTCAATGGATCTTGTCAGAGCAATCCCAGCAGTCGCAGGCAAAGTTGCAGGCGCCAGCACTTGGCTCCCTGGAGGCGGCCCAGCTAAGAAATGGAGGCCCAGCTAGGGAAAAAAAAGGGGGAAGTGCCATTAAAAGGAGAGTAACAGTGAGAGAGATAGGGAGCATGGGAGACATGGAAGGGGCATCAAGAGGCATCTAGTCCAACCCACTGAAAGGAAGCTCAGAGCTATAATTCCCAGGACTTCTTTGGGAAATGAAAGAGGGAAGAGAGAGAAATAAAAAGCATAGAGAGAGGGATGGGATTCACAGCCCCCCCTCCGTCACCCCAGCCCAGCAGGGCACCCCTCAGGCGTGCCGTCCTCACAGCAGCACCCAGCAGGCCTTCGCCCCCACCTTATCTGCAAGCCGGCAGGGTGAGGGGGGCCAAAGGTTGGCAGGGCGGAGGCCCCTGTACCCCAAAAGACGCCCAGGGGGACAGAAGCCCACCTTGTGGGGCTACCCTGGCCTCCTAGGCGCTTCTTCTCTCGGGTGGAGCCTCCCGTGCCAGTGGCAGTCTACCTGGGCAGCTCCTGAAGGAGCTTAGCGCTCAGGGAAATGCTGCAAGGAAGAGAAGGAGGAGGAGAATAAGGATAATACTGAGGATAATGATAACAGCAGCAGCAGCAGCAACAACAAACCAGAGAAAGGCCAAGGCCCCTAAGGCACTGTTGGAACTCCTCCCTGAGGGGATGGGGGGGGCTCCACCCTTCCTTCTCCACAGGGACCCTAACGTCTCCTGGGACCCCTCAAGAGATGAGGCGCCCACCTCACAAGGGAGACCAGTGCCACAAAATGGCCAGGCTAGGCCCAACTGCCCTCAACCAATATGGCGGTGGTGGCATGTCTTCATTTGCCTCTCCTCTGGTGGCGCCTCTTTCCGGTCACTCTGCCTTCATCCAAAATGGCCTCCTAGGACCCCTAGGACACGTGCACAGCAGCAACATCAACAATAAAAACAGCAGCAGCAGCAGCAAACAAACATTTGTGAGCCAAAATGGCGACGGAGGTAGCAGCCTAGCCAGAACCTCCTGCCTTCAATTAAGCTTTTAATTAGGTTTTAGCCATCTTCTGACCCTATGTTTATATTTTTAGTTGTCATTTTGTTTTCTTTGCTTTTAGCCTAATGGTTTATTGTTTTAATGTTTTATTATCTACTGTTTTATGGCTCAATTCGATTTAGCGTAAGAAGGAATACTAAAGAAGGTAGACTGCAGTCTTTGCAACTAACACACAGCTTTCATCCATTGAACATAAGACCTGGCCTTGATCTGATAAAAGGTCCAGTCATGGCCGACTCTGAGATTGCGCACTCCTCTCGCTTTATTGGCCGAGGGAGCCGGCGTACAGCTTCCGGGTCATGTGGCCAGCATGACTAAGCCACATTTGGCAAACTAGAGCAGCGCACTGAAACACCATTTACCTTCCCGCTGGAGCAGTACCTATTTATCTTACTTGCACTTTGACATGCTTTCAAACTGCTAGGTTGGCAGGAGCAGGGACCGAGCAACGGGAGCTCACCCCGCTGCTAATTATGCCTGCTAGAAGGAAAAAACGAGGCATTAAGAGCCAAAACAGCATATCATATTTTTCACTCTGTAAGACGCACCAGACCACAAGTTTTTGGAGGAGGAAAACAAGAAAAAAAATATTCTGAATCTCAGAAGCCAGAACAGCAGGAGGGATTGCTGTGCGTGAAAGAAGCAATCCCTCTTGCTGTTCTGGCTTCTGGGATAGCTGCGCAGCCTGCATTCGCTCCATAAGACGCACACACATTTCCCCTTACTTTTTAGGTGGGAAAAAGTGAGTCTTATAGAGCAAAAAATACGGTAATTGGGACTCACAATTCCTCCAACGCAGAGAAGCGGCAGAAAGCCAACACCTTCATTCCTAGCTCGGAAACAGAGCAAATTGTGAGTAATGTTGCTGGGGGAACCCTCCCCCACTCTAAGAAGGAAGGAGATGATCCGACCCCTCCCCCCTTTCATGGAGGGAAGGAGATGATTTCACCCAGAAAACAGGAGTAGGAGGGATCCCCCCCATCCCAAATGCTGACCCACCCATGTCTTTAGAACAAGACAAATAGAGGAACTTGTTTCCAGCAGATTCCAGATATATACCCTTACCAAGAGATTTATATGATGTCAGCAGAAACTATGGTCTAATTAGTTCTTCAAAGACTGAATGAAAATTTCACCAAAATAACTAATATAGAGGAATACTTGGATAATTGCCCTCCCTCTATAAATGCCCAAAGGGCTAAAAGGAGGATTAGACACAACTATGCCAGCGAACTATCAGTACAAGTCATGGATGAAATAAAGCCTTGCCAGGTCCTCCAAGTGAGCCAGATAATGCTTGAGATTCATCAAAATGAGTACAAGTGGATGAATCGCAGGTTAATTATGACGTCCTTATCTCAGCTTGTGACCTGCCATTACCAAAAAGTAGATCTGAAAAATTTCCATTTCCTGCCCAGCATAAGAAACATCACACACCTATTTATGACTTTTAGAATGCCAGCTCTTCCATCTCGACTTATGGAGATGAAAAACATTTTATGGCGGTCTCACCTTCTTTACCTGATAAGGGTTTTCAAGGATGAGACAGTGAGGCAGCCAGTCCCCGGCAGAGAACCAAAGCAAACGCCAATAAGAAACAATACCTGCACGAAGGAGGAAGAGAAACCCGTGAGTTTGGAATTAGAAGAATTAGAAGAACTGAAGAGGAGATTATTGAGCATAAAGAGCATAAAATCTCAATTGAGCATAAAATCTCAATTCAAAACATAAGGACATTATAGCTCGGAACACTATATGCCCAATAGCCCTTCATCTCGAGGAAAGACGACTATGCAATTCCCTGATCTTTCCCCAAGCGATAGCGATGGAGAAGATGAACCTGGCAACTCTGACACTCTCATGGCAACAACTTCTAAAGAACTTCATGTCGCAGATAGATTGCTGAAACCAAGCACCCAGGCTATACTCGGGCCTTTGCCTAATACTCCTAAAACTTACAAGAATGACTCACCCAAAGGGTGAGATAGGACGGACGGAGTCTCTGAACATGAAGCGGCTCTCTGCTGGCTAGTGACCTCCATTTTACAGCACATGCCTCTTTAATACTCCCAAAGGCACAGAAAGAGTTAATAGCCTGGCTACCTTATGAGGGAGAGAGGGATTGACAGTTAGTGGACCAGTGTGGGGCTCCCCTCGCTACCTGGGGTGTGGCTGGATGGGTTTTACCTATTGGGGATGTTTGTCCTGCTGATTTTTCATCTCAATATCATACCTTTTCAATTTGGGAGACTTGGCCCAGGGATGTTATGTTATCATTCCTCTACAGGGGAGGCTAGCGTGGGGTCTGGGATTGCCACCGTCAAAGGGCAAGGGAGGTACGGCAGTGGGGGTAAATATTATCTATGAAGGATTTTGAGATGCGATGATGCTCGAACCCCTTCCAAGCTACGCCCCATCCCAAGGGACATGAGCAGGGATTATCCACCTTCGTCATTGGTGCTGTGCAATGCCAGGTCCATAGGCAATAAAACTGCCACCTTGCGAGACTTATCTCGCTGGGGGTTGACCTGGCTTGTGCGACAGAGACCTGGGTGCACGAAGGCGAAGTATTCACCTTTTATGAGATGTCACCACCAGGTTTCTCCATCCTCCACCAATCGGGGACTGTGGGTCGGGGGGGAGGGTTAGCGTTGTTAATCCAGAAGGATTGCTCTTTCAGGGCTCTGCCATCACCATCAATCTCCAGCATTGAATGTGCTGGCCTAGTGTGGGGCACAAAGGAGAGCTTGGCTGTCTGGCTGGTGTACCAACCACCAGTAGCCACCCTGTCAGGCCTGTTGGATGTGGTGGCAGGCTGGGTCTTGGAGGTTTTGGGGGACTTCAATGTCCATGCTGATGCCACCCCCTCCTCACAGGCTCTGGACCTGGTGTCTTCCATGGCAATATTAGGGCTCTCACCACATGCTGGATTTGATTTTTGGTGCGGGTATAGTATGATTTTTGGTGAGGATCATGTCCTCACTTGTGGAAGTGCCATGGTCTGATCACTACATTCTGAAAGCCAGGATTGACTTCCCGCCCCCACCCCGCTTGGGTGGTGAGCCTATTTGGGCTTGATGTATTGATGTAATGAGGCACAGAATAATGTAAAATTACAAAAGGGACAAGATAGGGTTGACCCCTGTCACTGTTATTGTTTATTTTAGTTACTGTTTATTTTATTGTTTATTGTATATTTGTATTAGAGACCCTGGCAAGGAACAAAAGATCTGATGAAGAAATAAAAGGTATAACAGATGGGTGCACAGCAAATAAAAGGAGATCATTTGCAGATGACCTTGTAGGAAACCTGTTGGCGAGTATAGCAAATATACACAATATCTGAGGTCGGACAGGTGGCAGGATTCAAGTTAAATAAAAATAAAACAAACCTACTGGTGAAAAATATGACAGAACAAAATAAAAATGAGCTACAAGTAGCAACACAATTGATAATTGAGGGGAAAGGGGAAGGCATGGCTAACAGTCAAGAATATAAATATTTTTAAGGATAGGTATTGTCAGAGCTGCCTCCAGGTCCCAGCTCACAGAGGACCAACGCTAGCCGGTAGTAATGTACAAAAGTCTTTATTGAAGTACAGTTTCCATTTTCAAGCCGCAGCGCGCAGCTCTACGTCTTAGAAGCTAGACCGGCGAAGCTCCGTCTGAGTCTCCACCCCCTGTACACCAGTTTAAGACTCTAACCTTACTCCACCTCTTCCGTCTCTCCTTTCTCCTCTGGGTCCTTCTGCCCCCCGGGGTCTCCTCCTTTCTGGACTCTTCTGACGCTGACGCTGACCCCCCCTGAGTCTCCTCCCTCCTTTCTGCGGGCTTTAGGACCTGGCTCCCTATCCGGGCTACCAACTGCGCCGCCCTCCTGTACATTTGAACTTGGCGCGCGCGCCCAGCCTCCAACCTTCCTCTTGACCGTTTCCTCGCTCTCCGATGGAGGCGTGGCCAATCCTGACTCATCTCCTCCCGCTGGCGGTGAGCCGCCTGATCCCGATACCTGGGACTCCTCCCCCCTACTGCGCTCTGGTGGGGAAGCTGGTCCTGATTTCCAACTGCTGCTCTCTGAGTCCCCTCTGGCCCCTTCTTCCTGGGGTGTCCCCCTAGGCACCCCCCTTGCTCTGACCATGGGAGCCCCTTTCTGTGAATCTTCCGATTCGCTGGAAAGACTCAGAGACCTCGGGCCGCTGTCATCGCTAACATTTCCTTCGGATTCCTCCCCCTCGCTCTCTATTTCCTCCCTTTCCTGTGCCTCTGCTCCTGAGCCCCTGACATCCATCCCCCCCTCGAAGCCCCCCCTTCCCCCCTCCCCTCCTTCAGGTGTGGGTACTGGGTGCTCCGTCGTTGTGGGGGTGAGTGCCGGATACAGTTCGTCCCCCGTGGCGTGCATCCAGCCGGATAAGTCCGGCTCGTCCTCCGTGCTCTCGCCGACGTCGATCTCCTCTGCTTCCATCTCTTTGCCTCCGTGCTCGAACCCAAGGTCCTCCCCCAACACGTCCATGTCCGTCTCTCCCCCGGTCTCCTCTGGGGACGTTGCCTGCCCAGGACCCCCCAGCCACTTCCTGCGCCACTGCTCCTCTGGTCGATCGTCCCACCAATAAGAGCGGTCTGAGGCGTGATCCCTCCGGGGAACGTGTGTCTAGTGCCGGTTCCTCGTCCGAGGCGAACCCCTGGAACGTGCTGGCTGAAAGTGTGGGTGTGAAAAGCCAGTCGTCGAAATACTCGGCTGGCATGGGCCTGTGTGGGAAAAGGGCATGAAACTCATCTTTGAGCAGAGGTTCCTCCAAAGCATAGTCCGGCACCCAACTGTTGGCGCTGGCCGGGGTACCTTCTCTGGCGAGAAGATACTCAACCCCCAATTCCCCCCATCTCGAGTCTAAAATCTCTGTGACCTCGTTGATGGGCTCCCCCCTTGGCGACCTCCCCCTTGTGGGAGCCTCCCTGAGCGGGTCTGGTGCCGTCCCTGGCTCCTGAAATCTGTGAGGTGCCTTGTAGGGCGTGAGCACTGATCTATGGAAGACCGGGTGCATTCTGGACCCCTCCAGAAGTGTCAACCGGAATGCCACTGGATTGACCTGTGCCTCAACTTGGTAAGGCCCTAGCTGCTTATGTCCGAGCTTCTTCTTCGCTAACGATCTGGCCGGCACTGCCTGGGCTGCTAACCAAACCCAGTCTCACACCTGTATGTCCTCCCCAACCCTTCTGTGTCTGTCAGCCTGCAGTTTGTATGCGTGCTTTGCTAGTTCTAACTGCCTTCGAAGCTGTTCGTGGACCTCCTGCAACTCTGACGCGAAGGCGTCCGCTGCCTGTGGCTCCCCCTCCCCCACTCTCTCTAATCCCGGGAAGGTTCTGGGATGCCTCCCATTGTTGGCGAAGAACGGTGTCACCCCCGCGGACACGTGCTTCGTGTTGTTGTAGGCGAACTCGGCGAGCGGCAGGTAGTCCACCCATGTTGCAGGCTGCTGATTCGCGTAGCATCTCAGGTACTGCTGCATGATGGCGTTGACCTGCTCCGCTTGTCCGTTGGTCTGCGGGTGTCTCACCGACGCTAGGTTGATCTTGACGTTCAGGATGCCCATCAGCTTCTGCCAGAAGTTCGAGATGAACTGCCGCCCCCGGTCGGACAGGATAGACCGTGGTAGACCGTGAACCTTGAACACGTGGTCTATGAACAGTTTGGCGGTCTGTTCCGCCGTGGCCACCTTCGCGCACGGAATGAAGTGGGGCATTTTGGTGAACATGTCCACCACCACTAGCACTGCTGTCTTGCCCCTCGAGCTGGGTAGATCCGTGACAAAGTCCAGGGCCACCCTCTCCCACGGTTCGAGCGGTGTCTGCAGCGGTTCCAGCAGTCCCGCCGGCGGTTTGTGCACTGGCTTGGCCCTTTGGCAGGTGTCGCACCTCGAGACGTAGTCTGCGACTTCCCCCCGCATCTTGGGCCACCAAAAGTCTCTGGCTACTAATTCTACCGTCTTCTCTTTGCCAAAGTGCCCGGCGGTGGGTGCGTCGTGCAACTGTTGTAGTACCTTCGCGCGGAGGTCGTCTCCCGGTACGTAGAGGGCCCCTTTGCGGATGAGCAATCCGTCGCGTATCTGGAACTCATCATCCTTCGCCGTGCCCCTGTGCACCTCCTCCATCTTGGCTTGTGCGAAGGAGTCCTCCTGCAGCGCGCGACGTACCGCATCCAGGTCCACGGTTGCCGAAGCGCACGCCCACGCTTTCGGTGCGAAAATGTGCTTGGCCGCCGCTGGTGCCGCCTCCTCGAGGTATTGCGGCTTCCTGGACAGTGCATCCGCCATGACGTTGTTGTCGCCTGGGATGTACTCTATCCTGAAGTCGAAATCCGCAAAGAACTCCGCCCAGCGTATGTGCCTCTGGTTCAGGAACCGTGCCGTGCGCCAGTACTCCAGGTTCTTATGGTCTGTGCGTACCTGCACTGTGTGTTTGGCTCCGATAAGGAAGTGCCGCCACGCCTTGAATGCTGCATGAATGGCTAGCAACTCCCTGTCCCAGATGGTGTAGTTCTGCTCCGACTTGCTGAGCTTCCTGGAGTAGAAGGCGCACGGCCTCCAGTCCCCATGCGGGTCTTGCTGCAACAGGACTGCTCCCACGGCCCTGTCTGAGGCGTCCGTTTCAACCCTCATCGGTCTGCTGGGATTCACATGCAGTAGCTGCTCTTCGGACGAGAAGAGACGCTTGAGTTTCTGAAAGGACTGCTCCGCCTGCTCCGTCCAGATGAACTTCTTCTTCTTGGAGCTGAGCGTGTCGGTAATGGCCGCCGTCTGCATAGCGAACCCCTTGATGAACTTGCGATAAAAGTTTGCAAAGCCGACAAACCGCTGGACCTCCTTCCGATTGCGTGGGCTCTTCCAGTCCAACACTGAGCGAACCTTGGTGCTGTCCATGGCGAGCCCCTTGTCCGATAATTTGTAGCCCAGGAAATCCACCTCCGACATGTCGAACTGGCACTTCTCCAGCTTGGCGTACAGTCTGTGCTGCTGTAGTCTCTGCAGAACTTCCTTGACGTCTCTCTCGTGAACCTCCTGCGATTCTGAAAATATCAGGATGTCGTCCAGGAAGCAGACGCACTTCTTGTAGAGGAGTCCCGCTAACACGTGATGCATGAAGGCTTGAAAACAGTGGGAGCCATTTTGTAATCCAAACGGCATAACTCTGTATTCATAGGTGCCCAGGGGTGTGAACATGGCCGTCTTCCACTCGTCGCCCTCCCGTATACGAATAATGTTGTACGCCCCTCGCAGATCCAACTTGGTGAAAACGCGTCCTTTTCTCACCGTCGCGAGCAGGTCGTCGATTTTGGGCATGGGGAAGGCCGTGGGCTTGGTTTTCGAGTTCAAAATTCGATAGTCTACCACAAGCCTTTTTTGGGGCGTCTCTTTTTTCTTCACAAAGAATACGGGACTGCCCCCCACTGCCTTGGACTCCCGGATGAAACCACGCTTCAAGTTGTGATCTATGAACTCCCTGAGTTCCTGCAGTTCGTCTTCAGACATGGAATACAGTTTCCCGGTCGGCAGCGTCGCCCCCGGCAGGAGGTCAATCTTGCAGTCATAGGACCTGTGGGGAGGTAGCTTGTCCGCTTCCTTCTCGCAGAAAAACTCCAAAAACGCTGCGTACTTGTGGGGCACTGCTTGCAGCGTGCCTAATTGTAGCAGTGGGTCATCCTCTTCCCCTTCCGGGCTAGGCAGAATGCAGTGTTCTGCACAGTAGGAGGAGCCGAAAGTCAGTTGGCGCTGGTACCAAGCCAATGCTGGGCTGTGCCTGTGCAGCCAACTCATGCCCAATACTACAGGCGTGTCCGACAGTTGGGTGACATTGAAGCTGATGACTTCCCGGTGATTTCCAATTTGCATCACCATCGGGGGCGTTTGCTTCACCACCTGCCCCCCCAGCAATTCCCTGCCATCCACCGTGACAACCTTCAGGGGGAGCGTGGCTGGCAGTAGCGCTATGCTGTGTTGCTTAGTGAAATCCAGTCCTATAAAGTCTGCGTTACTACCAGAGTCAATGGTAATTGGCACTTCCAGTGTGAGTCCATTGGGTAGCTGGAGCGATGCGGTGAGCTGCACCACTGGTTTGGGCGGGAGAGGGTCTGTGGGCTGCAAAGTTTCTGGGGACTGCTTCACTGACTCGTCTGGCTGGGCCCCAGTGCCTCTGCCTCCAGCCAGACTCCGTCGTTTCCCTGCTGTGGTTCTCTCTGCTGAGTTGCTTCTGTTACTGTTGCGGCGGCTGCAGTGTGCTTGTGGAACCTCTGGGGACACTCTTTCACCATGTGCTGAGCACTGTCGCAGATGTAGCACTTCCTGTTCCCTCTAGGAGGCTTCGCTTTGACTGCTCCCGGTGTTAGGGCTCTGGTTGCTAACTGAGCCCTGGCGCCTCCAATCTCCATCGGTTCCTCTCCCCCTCCCAGCGGAGGCGTGGATTGCGCACGCGCTGCATCCTTGGGAAAGAGGGGAGGTGCTCTCGCTGGCGTGCGTCCCCAACGCCCTTCTTCTTTGCTCCATGGACGTTCTTCCAGGCGCACCCCAATCGTCAGCGCCCTCTGAACAACTTCCTGAGTGCTCTGGGGTCTCTCCCCCCTTGCAATTTCGTCTTTCACAGCTCCATTCAACCCTTCCCAGAAAAGGTCTCTGACTGCAGCTGAATCTTTCTCCCATCCCAGCGCATTGACCAATGCAAAAAAGCGGGAATGATACTGCCTTACAGTGGCTCTCCCTTGTTTCAGCCCATGTATCTCTTTTCTGGCGATATCAATGTCTATATTTGATAAAAAACACGAATCCATCGCTTTAATGAAGGCATCCACACTTCGGAGCGCCGGATCCTTATCTCTCCACAGATTGCGCAGCCACGCTTTAGCTTCTCCATGCAAATGAGATAAGATAAACCCCACCTTCTCTTGCTCATCTCTAAAGTCTTTATCCAGCAATTCCAGCGCAAACAGCACGTCTGCTCGGAAGTTAGGGTACTGCTGTAAATATGACAGAACAAAATAAAAATGAGCTACAAGTAGCAACACAATTGATAATTGAGGGGAAAGGGGAAGGCATGGCTAACAGTCAAGAATATAAATATTTTTAAGGATAGGTATGTAACAACGTGGAAAGAGATAAAGAAATTACGGATGTCTGGGGAAGGATGAATTTATCACTTTGGGGAAGAATTTCAGTTATGAAAATGAATGTACAGTTGTCAGGGGTTCAGGGACAGAGGCACAGGTGAGGGAGGAGACGGAGAGCGAGGGGGAAGAATCCCAGGACAGCGAGGAAGAGGATGACAATGACTTGAGGGATTCCATGAGTCTTTCAAGTGAATCGGAGGATTCCCAGAAGGGGGCGCCTGTGGTCAGGCCAAGGGGAGTCACAGGGGGGACTCGTCAGGAGCAGGGGACCAGCGGGGGAACCCAAAGTGGGAGCTGGGAGTCGGGACCGGCTTCTCCGCCAGAGCGCAGTGAAGGGGGTGGAGATTCCAGAGTGACAGGGGAAGCAGGTCCGAAAGCAGAGAGGGAGGGGAGATCGGAGCAAGACATCGTCCCGGAAAGGGAGGGGAGTAGTGCAGGGAGTAGTGTAACTGTCAAGAGGAAGGTTAGAGGTTGCGAACGCGCGCCAAGTTCAAATGTGGAGGCGCGCAGAAGAACAGGGAGCCCGGAGGAGGAGCCAGGTCCCAAAGCACGCAGGAGGGGGGAAGAGCTGTCTGGGGATTCCGCGTCAGGGGAATCCAGGAGGGGCGAAACCCCAGGGGGCAGGAAGACCCTGCGGAAAAGGAAAGAAAGGAAGGTGGAGCAGCACAATCCTCTTAAACTGGTGCAGAGGAGGGACTGACTCAGAGGGGACTTCAGCGGTCCAAGCATAACAGACGTGGGGCTGCGCGCCTCGGCTGTGGAGCGTACAATACACTGCAATAAACATCTTTGTATATAAACTGGACTTGGCGTTGGTCTCTTGTGAGCTGGGACCTGAGGCAGCCGTGACAACAGTATTGCCAAGAATGTTATTTTTATTTCAAACAATACCTGTGGTCAGTGGAGCTTCAAACAATGGCAAAAAGATGTATCTAAATTCATCTGGCAGGGGAAGAAACCAAAGATTAAATACAAACTATTAACAGATAGTAAAGAAAGAGGTGGTGTCAGAGACTGCCTCCCGGTCTCAGCTCACAGAAGACCAACGCTAGCCATTAGAACTGTACAGAAGTCTTTATTGGCATTTAGTTTCCATTTCCAAACACTAGCGTGCGTCTCTACGTCTAAACCCTAGACCAGCGAAGCCTCGTCTGAGTCTCCGCCCCCTGTACACCAGCTTAAGACTCTAGCCTTACTCCACCTTCTACGTTTCTCCTTCCTCCTCTGGGTCCTACTACCCCCCTGGGTGCCTTCTTTCCGGGATGCCTCGGAAGCGGACCCTTCGGACTCCTCCCCTTCTCTCCGGCGGGCTTTGGGACCCGGCTCTCTCTCCGGACTGCCCATTGCGCCCCCCTCCTGTACATTTGAACTTGGCGCGCGCGCGCTGCCCCTGACCTTCCTTTTGACCGTTACCTCGCTCTCTGATGCAGGCGTGGCTAACCCTGACTCATGTCCTTCCGCTGACGGAAGGCTGCCTGCTGCCGATGTTTGGGACTCCTCCCCCTTACTGCTCTCCGGTGGGAAAGTTGGTCCCGATTTCCAGCTGCTGCTCTCTGAGTCCCCTCTGGCCCCTCCTTCCTGGGGTGTTCCCTCTGGCAACCCCCTGGCTCTGACCACTGGGGCCCCTTTCTGTGAATCCTCTGATTCACTGGAGAGACTTAGAGACCTCGGATGGCTACCCTCGCTGACTTCTCCCTCAGATTCCTCTCCCTCGGTCTCTACTTCCTCCCTCTCCTTTCCCTCTGCTCCTGAACCCCTGACATCCATCCCCCCCTCGAAGCCCCCCCTTCCCCCCTCCCCTCCTTCCGGTGCGGGTACTGGGTGCTCCGTCGTCGCGGGGGTGCTTGCCGGATACAGTTCATCCCCCATGTACTCGTCAACGTCGCTCTCCTCTGCTTCCATCTCTCTGTCTTCATGCTCGAACCCCACGTTGTCCCCCAACACGTCCATGTCCGTCTCGCCCCTCTCCCCCTCTTCGGGTGGTCCCATCCAAGGACCCCTCAGCCACTTCCTGCGCCACTGCTCCTCTGGTTGATCGTCCCACCAATACGAGTGGTCTGAGGCCGACCCCGGTGGCGAACCCACCTGAGAGCTGGGGACTGGTGCCTGTTCCTCGTCCGAGTCGAACCCCAGGAATGTGCTGGCTGAAAGAGTGGGTGTGAAAAGCCAGTCATCGAAATACTCTGCTGGCATGGGCCTGTGCGGGAAGAGGGCATGAAACTCCTCTTTGAGCAGCGGTTCCTCCAAGGCATAGTCCGGTACCCAGCTGTTGGCACTGGCCGGGGTACCCTCTCTGGCTAGAAAATATTCTACTCCCTCTTCCCCCCATCTGGAGTCCAAAATCTCTGTGACCTCATTGATGTGTCCCTTCCTAGGCGGCCCCCTCACTCTGGGCCCTTCACTGCTCTGGTCTGGTGCTGTGTCCGGCTCCTGAAACCTATGAGGTGCTTTGTAGGGCGTGAGCACCGATCTATGGAACACCGGAAGCATTCTAGAACCCTCCGGAAGAGCCAACCGGAAGGCTACTGGATTGACCTGCGCCTGGACTTGGTAAGGTCCTAGCTGCTTATGTCCTAGCTTCTTCTTAGCTAATGATCTGGTCGGCACTGCTTGCGCTGCTAGCCAGACCCAGTCACCCACCTGTATGTCTTCCCCAACTCTTCTGTGTCTGTCGGCCTGCACCTTGTATGCGTGCTTTGCTAGTTCTAGCTGCCTCCTGAGCTGTTCGTGGACTTCCTGCAACTCTGACGCTAAGGCTTCCGCTGCCTGTGGTTCCCCCTCCCCCACTCTCTCTAAACCCGGGAAGGTTCTGGGATGCCTCCCGTTGTTGGCGAAGAACGGCGTCACCCCCGTCGACACGTGCTTCGTATTGTTGTAAGCGAACTCGGCGAGCGGCAGGTAGTCCACCCATGTCGTGGGCTGCTGGTTGGCGTAGCATCTTAGGTACTGCTGCATGAAGGCGTTGACCCTCTCCGCTTGTCCGTTGGTCTGCGGGTGTCTCGCCGACGCCAAATTTACCTTGACGTTCAGAATGCCCATCAGCTTCTGCCAGAAGTTCGAGATGAACTGTCGCCCCCGGTCGGAAAGAATAGACCGTGGCAGACCGTGGACCTTGAACACGTGGTCTATGAACAGTTTGGCGGTCTGCTCTGCCGTGGCTACCTTCGCACACGGAATGAAGTGTGCCATCTTAGTAAACATGTCCACCACCACTAGCACTGCTGTCTTTCCCCTCGAGCTGGGCAGATCCGTGACGAAGTCCAGGGCCACCCTCTCCCACGGTTCAGACGGTGTCTGCAGCGGTTCCAGCAATCCCGCCGGCGGTCTGTGAACTGACTTGGCCCTTTGGCAGGTGTCACATCTCGAGACGTAATCCGCTACTTCCCCCCGCATCTTGGGCCACCAAAAGACTCTGGCTACGAGTTCGACAGTCTTTTCTTTGCCAAAGTGCCCTGCGGTGGGAGCGTCGTGTAGCTGCTGCAGGACCCTTGCGCGGAGGTCGTCTCCCGGCACGTAGAGTGCTCCCTTGTGGAGGAGCAACCCATCGCGGATCTGGAACTCGTCGGCCCTCGCTGTGCCCCTGTGCACCTCCTCCATCTTGGCCCGTGCGAAGGGGTCTTCCCGCAGCGCGCGACGTACGGCGTGCAGGTCCACGGTTGCCGACGCGCATGCCCACGCTTCCGGTGCGAAAATGTGCTTGGCCGCCGACGGTGCCGCCTCCTCCAGGTATTGCGGCTTTCTGGACAATGCATCCGCCATCACGTTGTTGTCGCCTGGGATGTACTCTATCTTGAAGTCGAAGTCCGCGAAGAACTCTGCCCATCTAATGTGTCTCTGGTTGAGGAACCTAGCCGTGCGCCAGTACTCCAGATTCTTGTGGTCCGTGTGGACCTGCACTGTATGTCTGGCTCCGATGAGGAAGTGCCTCCATGCCTTGAATGCTGCATGTATGGCTAGCAACTCCGTCCCAGATAGTGTAATTCTGCTCCGACTTGCTGAGCTTCCGCGAGTAGAAGGCGCACGGCCTCCAGTCCCCCTGCTGGTCTTGTTGCAACAGGACAGCTCCCACGGCTCTGTCTGAGGCGTCCGTCTCCACCCTCATGGGTCTGCTGGGATTCACATGCAGCAGCTGCTCTTCAGACGCGAAGAGACGCTTGAGTTTCTGAAAGGACTGCTCCGCTTGCTCCGTCCAGATGAATTTCTTCTTCTTGGAGCTGAGCGTGTCGGTGATGGCCGCTGTCTGCATGGCAAATCCCTTGATGAACTTGCGGTAAAAGTTGGCAAAGCCGACAAACCGCTGGACTTCCTTCCGATTGCGTGGGCTCTTCCAGTCCAAAACTGCGCGAACCTTGGCGCTGTCCATGGCGAGCCCCTTGTCCGACAACTTGTAGCCCAGGAAATCCACCTCCGTCACGTCGAACTGGCACTTCTCCAGTTTGGCGTACAGCCTGTGCTCCTTCAGTCTCTGCAGAACTTCCCTGACATCCCTCTCGTGCGCCTCTCGCGATTCTGAAAAAATCAGGATGTCGTCCAGGAAGCATACGCACTTCTTGTAAAGGAGCCCCGCCAGCACGTGATGCATAAAGGCTTGGAAAGTGTGAGAGCCATTTTGTAATCCGAAGGGCATAACTCTGTATTCGTAGGTGCCCAGTGGCGTGAACATGGCCGTCTTCCACTCGTCTCCGTCGCGCATGCGAATCAAGTTGTACGCGCCACGTAGATCCAGCTTGGTGAAAACGCGTCCTTTCCGCACCGTCGCGAGCAAGTCGTCTATCTTGGGCATGGGGAAAGCTGAGGGCTTGGTTTTCGAATTCAAGATTCTGAAGTCCACCACCAGTCTTTTTTGGGGCGTATCCCGCTTCTTCACAAAGAATACGGGACTGCCCCCCACTGCTTTCGACTCCCGGATGAACCCACGCTTCAAATTGTGATCTATGAACTCCCTGAGTTCTTGCAGTTCATCCTCAGACATGGAGTACAGTTTCCCAGTAGGCAGCGTCGCCCCCGGCAGGAGGTCAATCTTGCAATCATAGGGTCTGTGAGGGGGTAGCTTGTCCGCCTCCTTCTCGCAGAACACCTCCAAAAACTCCGCATACTTGTGGGGTACTGCTTGCAGCGTGCCCAACTGCAACTGCGGGTCCTCCTCTTCCCCTTCCGGGCTGGGTATAATGCAGTGTTCTGCACAGTAGGAGGAGCCAAAAGTCAGGTGGCGCTGGTACCACGCCAATGCTGGGCTGTGCCTGTGCAGCCAACTCATGCCTAATACTATAGGCGTGTCGGACAGCTGGGTGACATTGAAACTGATGACTTCCCGGTGATTCCCAATTTGCATCACCATAGGCGGCGTCTGCTGCACCACCTGCCCCCCTAGCAGTTCCCTGCCATCCACCGTGACAACCTTCAGGGGCAGTGTGGCTGGCAGTAATGCTACGTTGTGTTGTTGAATGAACTCCAATCCTATAAAGTCTGCGTTACTGCCAGAGTCAATTGTAATAGGCACTTCTAAGGTGAGTCCATTGGGCAGCTGAAGCGATGCGGTTAGCTGCACCACTGGCTTGGGCGGGAGGGGGTCTGTGGGCTGCAAAATCTCTGGGGACTTCCTCACTGACTCGTCTGGCTGGGCCCCAGTGCCTCCTCTTCCAGCCAGACCTGGTCGTTTCCCTGCTGTGGTGCTCTCTGCTGAGTTGTTTCCAATACTGTCACTGAAGCTGCAGTGTGCTTGAAACTCCTCTGGGGACACTCTTTCGCCATGTGCTCTGCACTCTCACATATATAGCACTTCCTGTTCCTTCTAGGCAGCTTCGATTTTACTGCTCCCGGCGTTAAGGCTCTGGTAGCTGAGTGAGCCCTAGCACCGCCAATCTCCATCTGCTCCTCGCCCCCTCCCTGTGGAGGCGTGGACTGCGCACGCGCTGCCTCTCTGGGCAAGAGGGAGGGCACTCTCGCTGGTGAACATCCCCAACGCCCTTCTTCTTTGCTCCACGGACGTTCTTCCTGCCTCACCCCAATAGACAACGCTCTTTCAACCACTTGCTGAGTGGTGGTGGGTCTCTCACCCCTTGCCATCTCATCCTTGATCTGTGCATTCAGACCCTCCCAAAAAAGGTCTCTAACCGGCGGAGAATCCTTATCCCAATTCAGCGCGTTGACCAATGCAAAAAACCGGGAATGATACTGCCTTACGCTGGCTTTCCCTTGTCTTAGCCCAAATATGTCCCTCCGGGCAATGTCCAGGTCTATTTTGGATAAGAAACAGGAGTCCATCGCCTTAATGAACGCATCTGCGCTTTGGAGCACCGGATCCTTATCTCTCCATAGGTTGCGCAGCCATGATTTCGCGTCCCCATGCAAATGAGACAAAATAAACCCCACTTTTTCCCGCTCATCTCTAAAGTCTCTTTCCAGCAGCTGCAGCGCAAACAGCACATCTGCTCGGAAATTGGGGTACTGCTGCAAATTCCCATCAAAATGAGATACAATGCTGCCTCCTCTCTTCCCCAAACCGATCCCCTCGGACCTGGGTGCTGGGATCCCCTGCTTTACAAGCCCTTCCAACCTGGCTTGAAGATCTCTGCATGCAGCTGCCGCTTCTTCCTCTCTCTTCCTGGATGCGATTATTTCAGCGTTGAGTAGCGTCACCGCTTCTTGCAGGGAAGCTATTTTCTGTTCTGTAGTCATCTTGCCTGACTCTTGTGAGCTCGCAAGGCACCAGTCTTCCACCCTCCCTGCCTCGCTTCCTTAGCGATGCTTGAGGCGAAGAAAACCGATGGTAACTTGAGACGAGGCTTACTGTCAGAGACTGCCTCCCGGTCTCAGCTCACAGAAGACCAACGCTAGCCATTAGAACTGTACAGAAGTCTTTATTGGCATTTAGTTTCCATTTCCAAACACTAGCGTGCGTCTCTACGTCTAAACCCTAGACCAGCGAAGCCTCGTCTGAGTCTCCGCCCCCTGTACACCAGCTTAAGACTCTAGCCTTACTCCACCTTCTACGTTTCTCCTTCCTCCTCTGGGTCCTACTACCCCCCTGGGTGCCTTCTTTCCGGGATGCCTCGGAAGCGGACCCTTCGGACTCCTCCCCTTCTCTCCGGCGGGCTTTGGGACCCGGCTCTCTCTCCGGACTGCCCATTGCGCCCCCCTCCTGTACATTTGAACTTGGCGCGCGCGCGCTGCCCCTGACCTTCCTTTTGACCGTTACCTCGCTCTCTGATGCAGGCGTGGCTAACCCTGACTCATGTCCTTCCGCTGACGGAAGGCTGCCTGCTGCCGATGTTTGGGACTCCTCCCCCTTACTGCTCTCCGGTGGGAAAGTTGGTCCCGATTTCCAGCTGCTGCTCTCTGAGTCCCCTCTGGCCCCTCCTTCCTGGGGTGTTCCCTCTGGCAACCCCCTGGCTCTGACCACTGGGGCCCCTTTCTGTGAATCCTCTGATTCACTGGAGAGACTTAGAGACCTCGGATGGCTACCCTCGCTGACTTCTCCCTCAGATTCCTCTCCCTCGGTCTCTACTTCCTCCCTCTCCTGTCCCTCTGCTCCTGAACCCCTGACAGGTGGCTTCTCTCTACCGAATTTGAAATTATATTATGAGGTGTCATGTCCCTACTGGCTATAGGAATGGATAACTTTTTAAAAATACAGATATTCTAGACTATGAGGGTCATGATAGCAGATAGATGCACATCTAAGGTATGAGAAGACCAAAATGCATAAATGGTTATTGAAACATTTGGTAAAAAAAGCAATTTATGGGGAAAATATAAAAACTTGTTGGAGCAGAAGACATCATGGTGGCTTTCCCCAGGGAAGCGATATCCCTGAGAAAGACTAATGCAAAAAATGAATGGGCAACTGTCAGGGGCTCAGGAGCAGAGGCACAGGAAAGGGAGGAAATAGAGAGCGAGGGGGAGGAATCCGAAGGAAATGTTAGCGATGACAGCGGCCCAAGGTCTCTGAGTCTTTCCAGCGAATCGGAAGATTCACAGAAAGGGGCTCCCATGGTCAGAGCAAGGGGGGTGCCTAGGGGGACACCCCAGGAAGAAGGGGCCAGAGGGGACTCAGAGAGCAGCAGTTGGAAATCAGGACCAGCTTCCCCACCAGAGCGCAGTAGGGGGGAGGAGTCCCAGGTATCGGGATCAGGCGGCTCACCGCCAGTGGGAGGAGATGAGTCAGGATTGGCCACACCTCCATCGGAGAGCGAGGAAACGGTCAAGAGGAAGGTTGGAGGCTGGGCGCGCGCGCCAAGTTCAAATGTACAGGAGGGCGGCGCAGTTGGTAGCCCGGATAGGGAGCCAGGTCCTAAAGCCCGCAGAAAGGAGGGACAGGAGTCAGGGGGGTCAGCGTCAGCGTCAGAAGAGTCCAGAAAGGAGGAGACCCCGGGGGGCAGAAGGACCCAGAGGAGAAAGGAGAGACGGAAGAGGTGGAGTAAGGTTAGAGTCTTAAACTGGTGTACAGGGGGTGGAGACTCAGACGGAGCTTCGCCGGTCTAGCTTCTAAGACGTAGAGCTGCGCGCTGCGGCTTGAAAATGGAAACTGTACTTCAATAAAGACTTTTGTACATTACTACCGGCTAGCGTTGGTCCTCTGTGAGCTGGGACCTGGAGGCAGCTCTGACAGCAACCTATAGAGAGTTGCTTATGGAAGTAGAGCAACAATTGAAATTGAAAAAGTTTTGAGGATATAAGACAGTAACAGACTGGTTGCAATATCAATTAAATGATGTGTTTAAAATAGATAAGAAAATTGGATTCAGTAAAGAAATTTCAAGGTTTGAAAAATCTTTAATGGAAAATAATGTGGTTACTTTCTAAAATGTATAAATTGTTGCTAAAGTGGCATACCAAAGATGAAAAAGTTAAATCGGTAATGATATATTTGGCACAAGATATTGGGCATAATATCCAATTTTCATCTTGGGAAAAATTATGGAGGGTTAGAACTGCTTCAAATGTTTGTTGGAAATGCAAAGAGAAAGAAATGTGGTGGACAAAAGCATTCTGAGAAATGATTTATAATAAATTGAAAAAAATGTTTAAAGTAACGTTTGCGAAAAATCCAGAGTCTTTTATTAGGTGTTAAATAGTGGGTAGACATAGCAGACAACACAGCAATTTCTCCAAAGCAGCTCTTTATTTGTAAGCTGGAACAGAACAGAATAGCAAACAGCTCAGCCGGCCTGCTTTTATAGGCAGCCGGCTGTCAACATTGTAGCAACAACAACCCAGGGTTTCCCGCATAAAGTAACTGATGTGGATCTGTGTGAAAACTATATACTATACACGATACTCCAGGTGGCCAGGGTGAGAACTTCAATACATAACACCAGGTATTTTAGGTGCAGAAATTCCAAAGGAGCAGAATGGTTGATATGGTGAAATTGGAAATTGACTGGGAAAATCAGAAACCAGGAAGAGACTAAATTTAAGAAAGAATAGGAAAAAATTATATTGTATAAGCTACTAAAAACTTTAGCAGGATTTGAGAAATGCTTGTAATGTACAAAAAAAATGGTAGAAAGATTATTTTTATATTAAAAAAAGAGATAAAATAAGGGAAGCAGCTGGGGAGGGAGATTGATAATGGGAACCATGGAAGGGTGGAGGGGAGTCGAAGGATTCAGGGAATCCTAAATGATGATTAATGTCTGAATTTAAATTTGTTATGTAAAACTTAATAAAAATATGTTTTCATTTTAAAAAAGGATAATGTTCCAAGTATAATAATACTTTATTATAATAGTAAAAAAGGTAAAGGTACCCCTGCCCGTACGGGCCAGTCTTGCCAGACTCTAGGGTTGTGCGCCCATCTCACTCAAGAGGCCGGGGGCCAGCGCTGTCCAGAGACACTTCCGGGTCACGTGGCCAGCGTGACATCGCTGCTCTGGTGAGCCAGAGCCGCACACGGAAACGCCGTTTACCTTCCCGCTGGTAAGCGGTCCCTATTTATCTACTTGCACCCGGGGGTGCTTTCGAACTGCTAGGTTGGCAGGCGCTGGGACCGAACGACGGGAGCGCACCCCGCCGCAGGGATTCGAACTGCCGACCTTTCGATCGGCAAGCCCTAGGCTCTGAGGCTTTTACCCACAGCGCCACCTGCGTCCCATTTATTATAATAATAAAGTGCAAATATATAGATATAGCTAGCAGTATGCAGTAGAGCTGCATACCAAATTTGGTCAAATCCCAAACTCAATCAAACCAGTTCAAGGCACAGATCCACCTTCCCTGATAAGGGTTCCATGACAAATCTAAGCTCCAATTCCCTCCACACAAAGCAGCCCATCATATGCCCATCAAAGCACTTTGCCCATTCAGTGACCGGAATGGGATGCTCTATCCCATACCAATAGTCAACTGAGGGCCAGATAACAGTTGACCTTAACTGCATAGTTCTGTGCAGGTTTCTTTTCTTCATCCCTTCACAAACTGCAGATGCAGAGTTCCTGATTTAGTTTGCAAATTGAGCATATAGGAGGACCTTGCTGTGGCCCTGGCCCCTGACTCTGGGGTTGTGGCACTCATCTCGCTTTACTGGCTGAGGGAGCCAGCGTTTGTCTGCAGACAGCTTCCGAGTCATGTGGACAGCATGACAAAGCCGCTTCTGGCGAACCAGAGCAGCACATGGAAACGCCATTTACCTTCCTGCCGGAGTGGTACCTATTTATCTACTTGCACTTGACGTGCTTTCAATCTGCTAGGTTGGCAGGAGCAGGGACCGAGCAATGGGAGCTCACCCTGTCGTGGGGATATGAACCACGGACCTTCTGATTGGCAAGCCCTAGGCCCTGTGGTTTACACCACAGCACCATCCTTGTCCCAGTCCACCCTAACCTTATACCGTAACCCTAAACCCTACCCCCAACCTGACCCTAACTCCTAAACCGTAGGACACCCCTTACCCCCTAAACCACAGATACTTCTTGCACCATTAGGGTTAGGGTTGGGTTTGAGTTAGGGTTAGGGCCAGGGTTAGGGTAATGATTACAATCAGGGTTAGGGTTAAGTTAAGAGTTAGGTTTAAATTAGAATTAGGGTTAAGGTTAGGTTTAGGGTTAAATTAGGCTTAGGTTTAGGTTTAGACTTAAGTTTGGGTTAGGGTTAAGGTTCGGGATAGGGTTGGGTTTAAGTTAATATTAGTGAGCGCTAGGGTGAGGGTTAGGTTTGAGTTAGGGTGAGCATTAAGGTTAAGGTTTGGGATAGGGTTGGGTTTGAGTAAGAGAAGAACAGCAGCAGGAGCAATATAATTATATTATTTATACTCCACCCATCTGGCTGCGTTTCCCAAGTCACTTGTGGCCACTTTCAATAAAAGGTAAAAACATGAGTGGATGCTCATGAATGCTCATGAATTTAGAAACTCTCAATTCCCATAGAATTCCCAAAGAAGACCTGGGAATTGTAGCTCTGAGCTTCTTTACAGAGGGTTGGACTAGATGACCCTTGGGTTCCCTTCCATCTCTACCATTCCCTCTCTACCATTCTAGGATGCTCCCTGTCTCTCTCTCTCTCTCTCGCTCACTCACACACTCACTCCTCCTTTTCATGGCAGTTTCACCTTTTTCTGCACTCCTAGCTCGGAAGGGCTGAAGAGGCTGCGCTGTCACCATGTTGGGCGCGGGCAGGGGTATCGGAAGGAGGGGCCGCCGGAGGAGAGGCAAGAGGACAGGAAGGGGAGGGAAATGGGCGAGGGCAGGGATACCGGAAGGAGGTTCCAACCGGAGGAGAGACGAGCGGAAAGGGAGATGAAAGGGCGGAAGAGGCGCTGCGACGCTGGGCCAGCAGAGACGTGCCGAGCCAGGCTGGCCCTCTCTCTTTCTCCCAGCCGCTCTCTCTCGACCCCGCTCTCCCCAGGGGGCAGCCCTGCCCCCCGCCCCGCCCTCACCTGCCTTTCTCCCCCAGTGGCTTTCTTCTAGTGCCGCCATTTTGGGCTGTGCTGCCGCCATTTTGGGCGAGGGCAGGTGTACCGGAAGGAGGTGCCACAGGAGAGGCAAGAGGACAGGAAGGAGAGGGAACTGGGCGGAAGAGGCTGTGCTGCCGCCATGTTGGGCGAGGGCAGGAGTACCGGAAGGAGGTGCCAGCGGAGGAGAGGCAAGAGGACAGGAAAAGGAGGGGAAAGGGGGGAAGAGGCGCTGCGACGCTGGGCCAGCAGAGACGTGCCGAGCCAGGCTGGCCCTCTCTCTTTCTCCCAGCCGCTCTCTCTCGACCCCGCTCTCCCCAGGGTGCAGCCCTGCCCCCCGCCCCGCCCTCACCTGCCTTTCTCCCCCAGTGGCCTTCCTCTCGTGCCCCTTTGCGGAGGGATGGTGCGGGTGGGCTGCGGAAGCCAAACGGAGCCTCTCGTGGGCGAGGAACTGCAGCTTGCGGCCCCTGCCTCACGCGCGACCACAACAGCAACACGCGCGAAGGTGGGGGCCGGCCTTCTCCCTTGCAGGAGAGAGCGACTCTGCGCGCGCATAGAGTTCTGCGCATCTCATATATGCTTACACAGGAAGGGAGGTATTTTGTTAGAGCATTCAAAAAATATGATGTCATGCCTACCCATGGAAGTGACACAGTCCAGAATCAAGCTACCTGCTATTTGTGGGTGAATGAACAAAGAAAAGAAAAATCAAAGCTGATTCATCCACTTTCTATTGCGATGGAACCAAAACACCGATGCATGAAATGGGCTGATAACAAACATTTCACTCTGCGAATTCTTGGTGAATGTGCAAAAACACCAATTTGAAATAAGCACATAGTTTTATGATCTTTTTGTGTACATGGAACCCAAAACTCCTTTTTGCTTTGTTTGGGGCGATTCTGGTGCACACCCAAAAACCACGATGCGAATTGAAATAAGCCAAATCAAAGCTTATTCGTCTTCTTTCTACGCATATGGAAGCGAAAAGACGGTGTTTTGCTATTTTGGTCTCATTACATACTTTTTGCGATTTCTGGGTTAATGTTGCATTCACACCAAAGAACACAACTTGAAATAAGCGAAATCCAAGATTCTTATTTCTATGTAGTTGGAATCCAAAATAACCTGTTTTGCCTTGTTTAGACTTATTACACTTTGCTTTGCTATTTGTGGGTGAATGAATAAATTAAGAAAAATCAAAGCTGATTTGTCCACTTTCTATTGCGAAAGTGCAAAACAGCTATGCATGAATTGGGCTGATAACCAACGTTTCACTGTGCGATTTCTTGGTGAATGTGCAAAAACACCGCAAAAACACCAATTTGAAAGAAGCACATAGTTTTATGATCTTCTTTTTGTGTAGATGGAACCCAAAACTCCTTTTTGCTTTGGTTGGGGGCTACTCTGGTGCACACCCAAAAACAACCATGCGAATTGAAATAAGACCAATCAAAGCTTATTCGTCTTTCTACGCATATGGAAGCGAAAAGACCGTGTTTTGTTATTTTGGTCTCATTACATACTTTTTGCGATTTCTGGGTTAATGTTGCATTAACACCAAAGAACACAACTTGAAATAAGCGAAATCCAAAATTCTTCTTTCTACGTACTTGGAACGCAAAACAACCTCTTTTGCATAGTTTAGACTTATTACACTTTGCTATTTGTGGGTGAATGAACAAGGAAAGAAAAATCAAAGCTGATTCGTCCACTTTCTATTGCGATGGAACCAAAACACCTATGCATGAATTGGGCTGATAACAAAGATTTCAGTGTGGGATTTCTGGGTGAATGTGCATTCTAACCCCAAAAACACCAATTTGAAATAACCCCAATCAGAGCTTTAATATCTACTATTATGCAGATGGCACCCAGAACGCCTTTCTGCTTTGGTTGGGGGTGATTCTGGTGCAAACCCAAACAACACCATTCCAATTGAAATAAGCCCAATCATAGCTTATTCCTCTTCTTTCCACGCATATGAAGTGAAAAGATGGTATTTTGTTATTTTGGTCTCATTACATACCTTTTGCGATTTCTGGGTTAATGTTGCATTCACACCAAAGAACACAACTTGAAATAAGCGAAATCCAAGATTCTTCTTTCTATGTAGTTGGAATCCAAAATAACCTGTTTTGCCGTGTTTAGACTTATTACACTTTGCTTTGCTATTTGTGGGTGAATGAACAAAGAAAGAAAAATCAAAGCTGATTCGTGCACTTTCTATTGCGATGGAACCAAAACACCTATGCATGAATTGGGCTGATAACAAACATTTCAGTGCGATTTCTGGGTGAATGTACATTCTAACCCCAAAAACACCAATTTGAAATAACCCCAATCAGAGCTTTAACATCACTTTTATGCAGATGGAACCCAAAACGCCTTTTTGCTTTGGTTGGGGGTGATTCTGGTGCACACCCAAACAACACCATGCCAATTGAAATAAGCGCAATCATAGCTTATTCGTCTTCTTTCCACGCATATGGAAGTGAAAAGACGGTATTTTGTTATTTTGGTCTCATTACATACCTTTTGCGATTTCTGGGTTAATGTTGCATTAACACCAAAGAACACAACTTGAAATAAGCGAAATCCAAGATTCTTCTTTCTATGTAGTTGGAATCCAAAATAACCTGTTTTGCCTTGTTTAGACTTATTACACTTTGCTTTGCTATTTGTGGGTGAATGAATAAATTAAGAAAAATCAAAGCTGATTTGTCCACTTTCTATTGCGATACAACCAAAACAGCTATGCATGAATTGGGCTGATAACAAACGATTCACTGCGATTTCTTGGTGAATGTGCAAAAACACCGCAAAAACACCAATTTGAAAGCACATAGTTTTATGATCTTCTTTTTGTGTAGATGGAACCCAACACTCCTTTTTGCTTTGGTTGGGGGCTACTCTGGTGCACACCCAAAAACAACCATGCGAATTGAAATAAGCCCAATCAAGGCTTATTCGTCTTTCTACGCATATGGAAGCGAAAAGACCGTGTTTTGTTATTTTGGTCTCATTACATACTTTTTGCGATTTCTGGGTTAATGTTGCATTAACACCAAAGAACACAACTTGGAATAAGCGAAATCCAAAATTCTTCTTTCTACGTACTTGGAACGCAAAACAACCTCTTTTGCATGGTTTAGACTTATTACACTTTGCTATTTGTGGGTGAATGAACAAAGAAAGAAAAATCAAAGCTGATTCGTCCACTTTCTATTGCGATGGAACCAAAACACCTATGCATGAATTGGGCTGATAACAAACATTTCAGTCTGCGATTTCTGGGTGAATGTGCATTCTAACCCCAAAAACACCAATTTGAAATAACCCCAATCAGAGCTTTAACATCTACTTTTATGCAGATGGAACCCAAAACGCCTTTTTGCTTTGGTTGGGGGCTACTCTGGTGCACACCCAAAAACCACCATGCGAATTGAAATAAGCCCAATCACAGCTTATTCGTCTTTCTACGCATATGGAAGCGAAAAGACCATGTTTTGTTATTTTGGTCTCATTACATACTTTTTGCGATTTCTGAGTTAATATTGCATTAACACCAAAGAACACAACTTGAAATAAGCGAAATCCAAAATTCTTCTTTCTACGTACTTGGAACGCAAAACAACCTCTTTTGCATAGTTTAGACTTATTACACTTTGCTATTTGTGGGTGAATGAACAAAGAAAGAAAAATCAGATTCGTCCACTTTCTATTGCGATGGAAACAAAACACCTATGCATGAATTGGGCTGATAACAAAGATTTCAGTGTGGGATTTCTGGGTGAATGTGCATTCTAACCCCAAAAACACCAATTTGAAATAACCCCAATCAGAGCTTTAATATCTACTACTTAATATCTACTATTATGCAGATGGCACCTATTATGCAGATGGCACCCAAAGCAGAAGCTTTGGTTGGGGGTGATTCTGGTGCACACCCAAACAACACCATTCCAATTGAAATAAGCCCAATCATAGCTTATTCGTCTTCTTTCCACGCATATGAAGTGAAAAGATGGTATTTTGTTATTTTGGTCTCATTACATACCTTTTGCGATTTCTGGGTTAATGTTGCATTCACACCAAAGAACACAACTTGAAATAAGCGAAATCCAAGATTCTTCTTTCTATGTAGTTGGAATCCAAAATAACCTGTTTTGCCGTGTTTAGACTTATTACACTTTGCTTTGCTATTTGTGGGTGAATGAACAAAGAACGAGAAATCAAAGCTGATTCGTGCACTTTCTATTGCGATGGAACCAAAACACCGATGCATGAATTGGGCTGATAACAAACATTTCAGTCTGCGATTTCTGGGTGAATGTACATTCTAACCCCAAAAACACCAATTTGAAATAACCCCAATCAGAGCGTTAACATCACTTTTATGCAGATGGAACCCAAAACGCCTTTTTGCTTTGGTTGGGGGTGATTCTGGTGCACACCCAAACAACACCATGCCAATTGAAATAAGCGCAATCATAGCTTATTCGTCTTCTTTCCACGCATATGGAAGTGAAAAGACGGTATTTTGTTATTTTGGTCTCATTACATACCTTTTGCGATTTCTGGGTTAATGTTGCATTAACACCAAAGAACACAACTTGAAATAAGCGAAATCCAAGATTCTTCTTTCTATGTAGTTGGAATCCAAAAGTCTTGTTTAGACTTATTACACTTTGCTTTGCTATTTGTGGGTGAATAAATAAATTAAGAAAAATCAAAGCTGATTTGTCCACTTTCTATTGCGATACAACCAAAACAGCTATGCATGAATTGGGCTGATAACAAACGTTTCACTGCGATTTCTTGGTGAATGTGCAAAAACACCGCAAAAACACCAATTTGAAAGCACATAGTTTTATGATCTTCTTTTTGTGTAGATGGAACCCAAAACTCCTTTTTGCTTTGGTTGGGGGCTACTCTGGTGCACACCCAAAAACAACCATGCGAATTGAAATAAGCCCAATCAAGGCTTATTCGTCTTTCTACGCATATGGAAGCGAAAAGACCGTGTTTTGTTATTTTGGTCTCATTACATACTTTTTGCGATTTCTGGGTTAATGTAGCATTAACACCAAAGAACACAACTTGGAATCAGCGAAATCCAAAATTCTTCTTGGAACGCAAAACCTCTTTTGCATAGTTTAGACTTATTACACTTTGCTATTTGTGGGTGAATGAGCAAAGAAAGAAAAATCAAAGCTGATTCGTCCACTTTCTATTGCGATGGAACCAAAACACCTATGCATGAATTGGGCTGATAACAAAGATTTCAGTGTGGGATTTCTGGGTGAATGTGCATTCTAACCCCAAAAACACCAATTTGAAATAACCCCAATCAGAGCTTTAATATCTACTATTATGCAGATGGCACCCAGAACGCCTTTCTGCTTTGGTTGGGGGTGATTCTGGTGCAAACCCAAACAACACCATTCCAATTGAAATAAGCCCAATCATAGCTTATTCCTCTTCTTTCCACGCATATGAAGTGAAAAGATGGTATTTTGTTATTTTGGTCTCATTACATACCTTTTGCGATTTCTGGGTTAATGTTGCATTCACACCAAAGAACACAACTTGAAATAAGCGAAATCCAAGATTCTTCTTTCTATGTAGTTGGAATCCAAAATAACCTGTTTTGCCGTGTTTAGACTTATTACACTTTGCTTTGCTATTTGTGGGTGAATGAACAAAGAAAGAAAAATCAAAGCTGATTCGTGCACTTTCTATTGCGATGGAACCAAAACACCTATGCATGAATTGGGCTGATAACAAACATTTCAGTGCGATTTCTGGGTGAATGTACATTCTAACCCCAAAAACACCAATTTGAAATAACCCCAATCAGAGCTTTAACATCACTTTTATGCAGATGGAACCCAAAACGCCTTTTTGCTTTGGTTGGGGGTGATTCTGGTGCACACCCAAACAACACCATGCCAATTGAAATAAGCGCAATCATAGCTTATTCGTCTTCTTTCCACGCATATGGAAGTGAAAAGACGGTATTTTGTTATTTTGGTCTCATTACATACCTTTTGCGATTTCTGGGTTAATGTTGCATTAACACCAAAGAACACAACTTGAAATAAGCGAAATCCAAGATTCTTCTTTCTATGTAGTTGGAATCCAAAATAACCTGTTTTGCCTTGTTTAGACTTATTACACTTTGCTTTGCTATTTGTGGGTGAATGAATAAATTAAGAAAAATCAAAGCTGATTTGTCCACTTTCTATTGCGATACAACCAAAACAGCTATGCATGAATTGGGCTGATAACAAACGATTCACTGCGATTTCTTGGTGAATGTGCAAAAACACCGCAAAAACACCAATTTGAAAGCACATAGTTTTATGATCTTCTTTTTGTGTAGATGGAACCCAACACTCCTTTTTGCTTTGGTTGGGGGCTACTCTGGTGCACACCCAAAAACAACCATGCGAATTGAAATAAGCCCAATCAAGGCTTATTCGTCTTTCTACGCATATGGAAGCGAAAAGACCGTGTTTTGTTATTTTGGTCTCATTACATACTTTTTGCGATTTCTGGGTTAATGTTGCATTAACACCAAAGAACAAAACTTGGAATAAGCGAAATCCAAAATTCTTCTTTCTACGTACTTGGAACGCAAAACAACCTCTTTTGCATGGTTTAGACTTATTACACTTTGCTATTTGTGGGTGAATGAACAAAGAAAGAAAAATCAAAGCTGATTCGTCCACTTTCTATTGCGATGGAACCAAAACACCTATGCATGAATTGGGCTGATAACAAACATTTCAGTCTGCGATTTCTGGGTGAATGTGCATTCTAACCCCAAAAACACCAATTTGAAATAACCCCAATCAGAGCTTTAACATCTACTTTTATGCAGATGGAACCCAAAACGCCTTTTTGCTTTGGTTGGGGGCTACTCTGGTGCACACCCAAAAACCACCATGCGAATTGAAATAAGCCCAATCACAGCTTATTCGTCTTTCTACGCATATGGAAGCGAAAAGACCATGTTTTGTTATTTTGGTCTCATTACATACTTTTTGCGATTTCTGGGTTAATATTGCATTAACACCAAAGAACACAACTTGAAATAAGCGAAATCCAAAATTCTTCTTTCTACGTACTTGGAACGCAAAACAACCTCTTTTGCATAGTTTAGACTTATTACACTTTGCTATTTGTGGGTGAATGAACAAAGAAAGAAAAATCAGATTCGTCCACTTTCTATTGCGATGGAAACAAAACACCTATGCATGAATTGGGCTGATAACAAACATTTCAGTCTGCGATTTCTGGGTGAATGTGAATTCTAACCCCTAAAACACCAATTTGAAATAACCCCAATCAGAGCTTTAATATCTACTATTATGCAGATGGCACCCAGAACGCCTTTCTGCTTTGGTTGGGGGTGATTCTGGTGCACACCCAAACAACACCATTCCAATTGAAATAAGCCCAATCATAGCTTATTCGTCTTCTTTCCACGCATATGAAGTGAAAAGATGGTATTTTGTTATTTTGGTCTCATTACATACCTTTTGCGATTTCTGGGTTAATGTTGCATTCACACCAAAGAACACAACTTGAAATAAGCGAAATCCAAGATTCTTCTTTCTATGTAGTTGGAATCCAAAATAACCTGTTTTGCCGTGTTTAGACTTATTACACTTTGCTTTGCTATTTGTGGGTGAATGAACAAAGAAAGAGAAATCAAAGCTGATTCGTGCACTTTCTATTGCGATGGAACCAAAACACCGATGCATGAATTGGGCTGATAACAAACATTTCAGTCTGCGATTTCTGGGTGAATGTACATTCTAACCCCAAAAACACCAATTTGAAATAACCCCAATCAGAGCTTTAACATCACTTTTATGCAGATGGAACCCAAAACGCCTTTTTGCTTTGGTTGGGGGTGATTCTGGTGCACACCCAAACAACACCATGCCAATTGAAATAAGCGCAATCATAGCTTATTCGTCTTCTTTCCACGCATATGGAAGTGAAAAGACGGTATTTTGTTATTTTGGTCTCATTACATACCTTTTGCGATTTCTGGGTTAATGTTGCATTAACACCAAAGAACACAACTTGAAATAAGCGAAATCCAAGATTCTTCTTTCTATGTAGTTGGAATCCAAAATAACCTGTTTTGCCTTGTTTAGACTTATTACACTTTGCTTTGCTATTTGTGGGTGAATAAATAAATTAAGAAAAATCAAAGCTGATTTGTCCACTTTCTATTGCGATACAACCAAAACAGCTATGCATGAATTGGGCTGATAACAAACGTTTCACTGCGATTTCTTGGTGAATGTGCAAAAACACCGCAAAAACACCAATTTGAAAGCACATAGTTTTATGATCTTCTGTGTAGATGGAACCCAAAACTCCTTTTTGCTTTGGTTGGGGGCTACTCTGGTGCACACCCAAAAACAACCATGCGAATTGAAATAAGCCCAATCAAGGCTTATTCGTCTTTCTACGCATATGGAAGCGAAAAGACCGTGTTTTGTTATTTTGGTCTCATTACATACTTTTTGCGATTTCTGGGTTAATGTAGCATTAACACCAAAGAACACAACTTGGAATAAGCGAAATCCAAAATTCTTCTTTCTACGTACTTGGAACTCAAAACAACCTCTTTTGCATAGTTTAGACTTATTACACTTTGCTATTTGTGGGTGAATGAACAAAGAAAGAAAAATCAAAGCTGATTCGTCCACTTTCTATTGCGATGGAACCAAAACACCTATGCATGAATTGGGCTGATAACAAACATTTCAGTGTGGGATTTCTGGGTGAATGTGCATTCTAACCCCAAAAACACCAATTTGAAATAACCCCAATCAGAGCTTTAATATCTACTATTATGCAGATGGCACCCAGAACGCCTTTCTGCTTTGGTTGGGGGTGATTCTGGTGCAAACCCAAACAACACCATTCCAATTGAAATAAGCCCAATCATAGCTTATTCCTCTTCTTTCCACGCATATGAAGTGAAAAGATGGTATTTTGTTATTTTGGTCTCATTACATACCTTTTGCGATTTCTGGGTTAATGTTGCATTCACACCAAAGAACACAACTTGAAATAAGCGAAATCCAAGATTCTTCTTTCTATGTAGTTGGAATCCAAAATAACCTGTTTTGCCGTGTTTAGACTTATTACACTTTGCTTTGCTATTTGTGGGTGAATGAACAAAGAAAGAAAAATCAAAGCTGATTCGTGCACTTTCTATTGCGATGGAACCAAAACACCTATGCATGAATTGGGCTGATAACAAACATTTCAGTGCGATTTCTGGGTGAATGTACATTCTAACCCCAAAAACACCAATTTGAAATAACCCCAATCAGAGCTTTAACATCACTTTTATGCAGATAACAAACGTTTCACTGCGATTTCTTGGTGAATGTGCAAAAACACTGCAAAAACACCAATTTGAAATAAGCACATAGTTTTATGATCTTTTTGTGTAGATGGAACCCAAAACTCCTTTTTGCTTTGTTTGGGGCGATTCTGGTGCACACCCAAAAAACGCCATGCAAATTGAAATAAGCCAAATCAAACCTTATTCGTCTTCTTTCTACGCATATGGAAGCGAAAAGACCGTGTTTTGTTATTTTGGTCTCATTACATACTTTTTGCGATTTCTGGGTTAATGTTGCATTCACACCAAAGAACACAACTTGAAATAAGCGAAATCCAAGATTCTTCTTTCTATGTAGTTGGAACGCAAAACAACCTCTTTTGCCTAGTTTAGACTTATTACACTTTGCTTTGCTATTTGTGGGTGAATGAATAAATTAAGAAAAATCAAAGCTGATTTGTCCACTTTCTATTGCGAAAGTGCAAAATAGCTATGCATGAATTGGGCTGATAACAAACGTTTCACTGCGAATTCTTGGTGAATGTGCAAAAACACCGCAAAAACACCAATTTGAAATAAGCACATAGTTTTATCATCTTCTTTTTGTGTAGATGGAACCCAAAACTCCTTTTTGCTTTGGTTGGGGGCTACTCTGGTGCACACCCAAAAACCACCATGCGAATTGAAATAAGCCCAATCAAAGCTTATTCGTCTTTCTACGCATATGGAAGCGAAAAGACCGTGTTTTGTTATTTTGGTCTCATTACATACTTTTTGGAATTTCTGGGTTAATGTTGCATTAACACCAAAGAACACAACTTGAAATAAGCGAAATCCAAGATTCTTCTTTCTATGTAGTTGGAATCCAAAATAACCTGTTTTGCCTAGTTTAGACTTATTACACTTTGCTTTGCTATTTGTGGGTGAATGAATAAATTAAGAAAAATCAAAGCTGATTTGTCCACTTTCTATTGCGAAAGTGCAAAATAGCTATGCATGAATTGGGCTGATAACAAACGTTTCACTCTGCGATTTCTTGGTGAATGTGCAAAAACACCGGAAAAAAATCCAATTTGAAAGAAGCACATAGTTTTATGATCTTTTTGTGTAGATGGAACCCAAAACTCCTTTTTGCTTTGTTTGGGGCGATTATGGTGCACACCCAAAAAACGCCATGCGAATTGAAATAAGCCAAATCAAACCTTATTCGTCTTCTTTCTACGCATATGGAAGCGAAAAGACGGTGTTTTGCTATTTTGGTCTCATTACATACTTTTTGCGATTTCTGGGTTAATGTTGCATTCACACCAAAGAACACAACTTGAAATAAGCGAAATCCAAGATTCTTCTTTCTATGTAGTTGGAACGCAAAACAACCTCTTTTGCCTAGTTTAGACTTATTACACTTTGCTTTGCTATTTGTGGGTGAATGAACAAAGAAGAAAATCAAAGCTGATTCATCCACTTTCTATTGCGATGGAACCAAAACACCGATGCATGAATTGGGCTGATAACAAACGTTTCACTGCGAATTCTTGGTGAAAGTGCAATAACACCGCAAAAACACCAATTTTAAATAAGCACATAGTTTTATCATCTTCTTTTTGTGTAGATGGAACCCAAAACTCCTTTTTGCTTTGGTTGGGGGCTACTCTGGTGCACACCCAAAAACCACCATGCGAATTGAAATAAGCCCAATCAAAGCTTATTCGTCTTTCTACGCATATGGAAGCGAAAAGACCGCGTTTTGTTATTTTGGTCTCATTATATACTTTTTGGAATTTCTGGGTTAATGTTGCATTAACACCAAAGAACACAACTTGAAATAAGCGAAATCCAAGATTCTTCTTTCTATGTAGTTGGAATCCAAAATAACCTGTTTTGCCTTGTTTAGACTTATTACACTTTGCTTTGCTATTTGTGGGTGAATGAATAAATTAAGAAAAATCAAAGCTGATTTGTCCACTTTCTATTGCGAAAGTGCAAAATAGCTATGCATGAATTGGGCTGATAACAAACGTTTCACTGTGCGATTTCTTGGTGAATGTGCAAAAACACCGCAAAAACACCAATTTGAAAGAAGCACATAGTTTTATCATCTTCTTTTTGTGTAGATGGAAGCCAAAACTCCTTTTTGCTTTGGTTGGGGGCTACTCTGGTGCACACCCAAAAACCACCTTGCGAATTGAAATAAGCCCAATCAAAGCTTATTCGTCTTTCTACGCATATGGAAGCGAAAAGACCGTGTTTTGTTATTTTGGTCTCATTACATACTTTTTGGAATTTCTGGGTTAATGTTGCATTAACACCAAAGAACACAACTTGAAATAAGCGAAATCCAAGATTCTTCTTTCTATGTAGTTGGAATCCAAAATAACCTGTTTTGCCTTGTTTAGACTTATTACACTTTGCTTTGCTATTTGTGGGTGAATGAATAAATTAAGAAAAATCAAAGCTGATTTGTCCACTTTCTATTGCGAAAGTGCAAAATAGCTATGCATGAATTGGGCTGATAACAAACGTTTCACTGTGCGATTTCTTGGTGAATGTGCAAAAACACCGCAAAAACACCAATTTGAAAGAAGCACATAGTTTTATGATCTTTTTGTGTAGATGGAACCCAAAACTCCTTTTTGCTTTGGTTGGGGGCTACTCTGGTGCACACCCAAAAACAACCATGCGAATTGAAATAAGCCCAATCAAGGCTTATTCGTCTTTCTACGCATATGGAAGCGAAAAGACCGTGTTTTGTTATTTTGGTCTCATTACATACTTTGTGCGATTTCTGGGTTAATGTTGCATTAACACCAAAGAACACAACTTGGAATAAGCGAAATCCAAAATTCTTCTTTCTACGTACTTGGAACGCAAAACAACCTCTTTTGCATAGTTTAGACATTACACTTTGCTTTGCTATTTGTTGGTGAATGAACAAAGAAAGAAAAATCAAAGCTGATTCGTCCACTTTCTATTGCGATGGAACCAAAACACCTATGCATGAATTGGGCTGATAACAAACATTTCAGTCTGCGATTTCTGGGTGAATGTGAATTCTAACCCCTAAAACACCAATTTGAAATAACCCCAATCAGAGCTTTAATATCTACTATTATGCAGATGGAACCCAAAACGCCTTTTTGCTTTGGTTGGGGGTGATTCTGGTGCACACCCAAACAACACCATTCCAATTGAAATAAGCCCAATCAAAGCTTATTCGTCTTCTTTCAACGCATATGGAAGCGAAAAGACGGTGTTTTGCTATTTTGGTCTCATTACATACTTTTTGCGATTTCTGGGCTAATGTTGCATTAACACCAAAGAACACAACTTGAAATAACCGAAATCCAAAGTTCTTCTTTCTACGTACTTGGAACACAAAACAACCTCTTTTGCGTAGTTTAGACTTATTACACTTTGCTTTGCTATTTGTTGGTGAATGAACAAAGAAAGAAAAATCAAAGCTGATTCATCCACCTTCTATTGCGATGGAACCAAAACACCGATGCATGAATTGGGCTGATAACAAACATTTCAGTCTGCGATTTCTGGGTGAATGTGCATTCTAACCCCAAAAACACCAATTTGAAATAACCCCAATCAGAGCTTTAACATCTACTTTTATGCAGATGGAACCCAAAACGCCTTTTTGCTTTGGTTGGGGGTGATTCTGGTGCACACCCAAACAACACCATTCCAATTGAAATAAGCCCAATCAAAGCTTATTCGTCTTCTTTCAACGCATATGGAAGCGAAAAGACGGTATTTTGTTATTTTGGTCTCATTACATACCTTTTGCGATTTCTGGGTTAATGTTGCATTAACACCAAAGAACACAACTTGAAATAAGCGAAATCCAAGATTCTTCTTTCTATGTAGTTGGAATCCAAAATAACCTGTTTTGCCGTGTTTAGACTTATTACACTTTGCTTTGCTATTTGTGGGTGAATGAACAAAGAAAGAAAAATCAAAGCTGATTTGTCCACTTTCTATTGCGATAGAACCAAAACAGCTATGCAGGAATTGGGCTGATAACAAACGTTTCACTCTGCGATTTCTTGGTGAATGTGCAAAAACACTGCAAAAACACTGCAAAAACATTTGAAATAAGCACATAGTTTTATGATCTTTTTGTGTAGATGGAACCCAAAACTCCTTTTTGCTTTGTTTGGGGCGATTCTGGTGCACACCGAAAAAACACCATGCGAATTGAAATCAAACCTTATTCGTCTTCTTTCTACACATATGAAAGTGAAAAGAGGGTGTTTTGTTATTTTGGTCTCATTACATACCTTTTGCGATTTCTGGGTTAATGTTGCATAAACACCAAAGAACACAACTTGAAATAAGCGAAATCCAAGATTCTTCTTTCTATGTAGTTGGAACGCAAAGCAACCTCTTTTGCCTAGTTTAGACTTATTACACTTTGCTTTGCTATTTGTGGGTGAATGAACACCGATAGCACAATTAAAGCTTGTTCGTCCTCTTTCTATTGAGATGGAACCAAAACACCTATGCTTGATTTGGGCTGATAACAAACATTTAACTCTGCGGTTTTTGGGTGAATGTGCATTCTATCCCCCAAAACAACAATTGGAAATAAGCCCATCATCTGATTATTATTATTATTATTATTATTATTATTATTATTATTTTGTAAACTTTAAAAAAAGAAGCCAGGGCCATTTGATAATAATCTGCCAAAATAAAAGTTAGCAACCAGAGGCAGCTAGCTTTAATGGTCGTATCGGATCTTCTTCTCCATCTTTTTCAAATATTTCTAATCTTTCAACTCTTTCCAATCCTCAGTGGGAAAAGAAAATGAAAGCTCACCTCACCAGTGTTTCTAAGGGACCCAAGCACCTGGAGGTCACAGCATTATGGGTGAAAGGATGTCAGTGGCAAGGAGGCCTGGGACAATGGGCCAGGTGTTTGCATGTGCCCCCCCCCCCCAGTTCAGCTACAGCCTCCACTGGGTTTTCCAGAAGCCATGCAAGATTTTTCAGCCAAGCAGGTCAAGGCAATGTTATTATTACATTGATTAAACTAATTTTATTAAATTTCTATGACACCCCTCATTGGGGGATCATATGCTTGTTTCACCTCTGCACTCTTAAGTTATGGGTGGCCTTTCTCTCTTGCCAGCATTGTATATTGAAAACAAAAAATGCCCAGTTTGAAATTATTATTATAATTATTATACATTTATTTGTACCCTGCCTTTTCCCCTGATGGGGACCCAAGGCAGTTTACGGATGAAAAGAAGACAAGCTAAAACCTGGGTGGGGGATCTACAATTAAAAAGCAATTAAACACTGATAGAATTAAAACTGTGTGTGTATACATATAAAAATCTTGTAAAACCAAATAATGGCAATAAAAACAGCACAGCAGAAGCCCTTTCATTAAAAGCACATTTTTATTTTACATTGATGTATACTTCGCTAATTGTAGAGTTGGAAGGGACCCCAAGGGTCATGCAGGAATCTTTCACGCAACATGGGACTCAAACCCATGAGTCTTGGTCAAAATTTTAGGCCTTTATAGTGCAATCCTATACATATTCTCTCAGAAGTTCTTTGAAGTTCAGTGAGTTTGATTCCCAGGTAAGTGCATAGCCCCGCAGCCTTCCAGCAAAGGCTCCTCAGTGTGTTGGAATTTATTGTTACAATATGAGCTTATCGCAGTTGCAGACAGCCAGTTTGTTGACATCATGTGATATGGCTAGCTGTGGGAAAGAAGCTTCCCGGAAGTTCACAGGCTGGAAAAGTCTTTGTGAAGAGTGTAATATGAGACCTTCCTCTTGCGTATGTACAGGAAGTCTCTCTCTCGTTTGCTGGATTTTGAAGTGAACGGACATGTTTTCTGTAGTGCTGCAAAGTCAGAAATAAAGGATGTAAACAGACGTTTCTGACTATCTCTTTTCCCTGCCAGGGAAGCAGGAGGGAGGGGGTGTGCATTTCCCACGCTGGGAAGTGTCGCCTATTGAGACCTAGCCTGGATCCTGCGGGGATTGCAGCCAGGGAGGTCACCGGACACCAAGCCGGGAGCCTGGGAGAGTTGCCAGCTTCTCCCGAAGAAGGAGGCTTGTTTCCAACATTTTTATATATATATATAGAGAGAGAGAGAGAGAGAGAGAGTTGTAAAGTATTTTGTACTTCTTTGATTTTACCAACTGAGGGATTGATATAGGCACAAAAGGCCTTATGATCTTCAGATGGACAGCAACTCCGTTGAACCTGTGTGAGTGGTGGAATCTAAAAAATGAAAACACTTAAAAAAAAAAAAGGTGTTTTGAAGAATATCTTGAATTTGCCATAACCTCACAATTGCCATCTAGTGTCACATTTGTATAATGCACCTTAAACACTTCAAATGTTATATTTGCAGCCGTAGAGTTGACTCTGGTGTCCTGGGCAGGGGTGGTTGGGATCCCAGGGTAAATATAAGGCGCAAGATCTTCTAGCACCACAAGTTTTTGCATGCAGTGGTCTCTATGATAAGCCAGTCATGTGTTGTGCCACCAACTTGCAACTTCCGCTCAGGATTTTCCCCAGGGTAAGCCCCATTTCAGCCAGCATACTTTGCACCCTCCTCAAATGCTTTGGCCTGGTTGGGAGGTTTCCTGGTAACCCCCTCCCTTCCGGTGGTGCCAATGTTCCCCTGGCCTCGAATGCCCCCTTGACCGGTCACCGCAACCCCGTTCATCTCCACTGTCGCCACAGTCCTCGGTGCGGGCAGGGGCCACGCAGCTGCTTGGCAGGCACGGCTTGCCTGGGGTGCAGCTCCAGGGACTTGGAAATGTTGGGACGGTTAATGAGTTGCCTCCAAGCAATCTATCTGGTTGGTCAGGTTTTGGGGAGGCGGAAAATAAAGCTTTACTTTGGGGGCCACAGTTCATGAACTACACGTTGTCCAGTGCCACACTCGCCACCGAGGAGAAGGTCACCTGCGCTCTTGACATGCTCCAGATAAGGAGCCGGCCGGGGAGGGCGAGGAGCCCAAGACCTAACTGGAAAGCACTGTGGACTCTTCCGGTGTAGGCCAGCAGGGGGCGCCAGGTGCCTGAGGATGAGGCAGGGCTTCACCACAGGGGACAATGTGGTTGCCGTGGCTCAGCTCCACAGGGAAGCTTCCGTTGAGTCCTGCACAGGAAGGGCGGAGGGGTGAGGAACCAGGCGTCATCTAGCCTGGCCCCTGCAGGTGGGAACCATAGTTATATAAACAGAGGAGATGGGACCCGGGGGTCATCTAGCCTGACCCCTGCGAGAATTGCAGAATGACATCTCATCTCAACTGCTCTCATTTTTATCAGTCAGCTGCCAGGAATCCCAAAGGGGGACGGGAAGCAGGGCATCAGTAAATTTCATGATAAGAATGGTATTTCATTATGCTGGCCCTACCAGGCGGGTCAGTGGTCTGGAAATCAATAAATAATAATTATATGATAGCACCACGATATGTCCTGCAGCTTAGAAATGTACGGAATTACGACAACTGTGCCTGGTGGCATTTCCTCCACACAGGGAAAAAGGCCAAGTACATGGCTCTGCTCCTGTTGGTTTTCCGACCAGTGCCCCAAGCTTACCTTTCTCAGCCATACTGTACCAGGTGCGGAGTTCACAGGCTGTGGCTGCGTCACTCATGGTCAGGGAGCGGAGTCAGGCGGCTTGGTTCGCTGCTCCGAGGTGCTCATGTACCAGCCTGGTTGGGGGGTGCCAGGTCAAAGGGGTGCTCTAACTGCTAAGCAATGCTTCTCTGCCTTTCAAATGAAGCAAGTTTACCCTGGTCGGTGCCCAGAATGTGGTTGAAGGGGGAGTCGGGGCCGCACACCCAGCCTCTGCCCCACCCTGGGCACCACCAGTACCCAGACATGCTGACGTCCTCCCAGCTGCAGGCGGTGCCTTCAAAGTCGCAGGCCAAGGTGACACTTGGCGGTTCCAGCCCATTCCGGTAGCCTAGAAGGAGAAGGAATCAGGCGCCCTGAGCAAGCTACAGTTCCCAGAATTCAGGACACCAAGTGATGTTCCTCCCATGAGCTACAGTTCCCAGAGTTCCCTAGAAAAAGAAATGGGCTTGGGAACTAGATCTGTCAAGGGATTCGCAACCCTCAACACCCAGAGCAAGCAATAGTTCCCATGGTGCTTTGGGGAACATCGTGGGAACTGTGGTTTGTTCTGTTTCCCAAAGAGACCCTCTCAGAGTTATAACTCCCAGAGTTCCCTTGGGAAAGGTTGTGCAGAATATTCTCTCCCCCCATAGGAAACTACAGTTCCCAGGGTGCTTTGAGAGATGCCGTGATGGGTTAAATACTATCTGCGAGGGGAATTGAAGCACATCTCCCTGATTCCTTTGGTGACGCCAAAACTAGTGTCAATGGATCTTGTCAGAGCAATCCCAGCAGTCGCAGGCAAAGTTGCAGGCGCCAGCACTTGGCTTCCTGGAGGCGGCCCAGCTAAGAAATGGAGGCCCAGCTAGGAAAAAAAAGGGGGAAGTGCCATTAAAAGGAGAGTAACAGTGAGAGAGATAGGGAGCATGGGAGACATGGAAGGGGCATCAAGAGGCATCTAGTCCAACCCACTGAAAGGAAGCTCAGAGCTATAATTCCCAGGACTTCTTTGGGAAATGAAAGAGGGAAGAGAGAGAAATAAAAAGCATAGAGAGAGGGATGGGATTCACAGCCCCCCCTCCCTCACCCCAGCCCAGCAGGGCACCCCTCAGGCGCGCCGTCCTCACAGCAGCACCCAGCAGGCCTTCGCCCCCACCTTATCTGCAAGCCGGCAGGGTGAGGGGGGCCAAAGGTTGGCAGGGCGGAGGCCCCTGTACCCCAAAAGACGCCCAGGGGGACAGAAGCCCACCTTGTGGGGCTACCCTGGCCTCCTAGGCGCTTCTTCTCTCGGGTGGAGCCTCCCGTGCCAGTGGCAGTCTACCTGGGCAGCTCCTGAAGGAGCTTAGCGCTCAGGGAAATGCTGCAAGGAAGAGAAGGAGGAGGAGAATAAGGATAATACTGAGGATAATGATAACAGCAGCAGCAGCAGCAACAACAAACCAGAGAAAGGCCAAGGCCCCTAAGGCACTGTTGGAACTCCTCCCTGAGGGGATGGGGGGGCTCCACCCTTCCTTCTCCACAGGGACCCCTAACGTCTCCTGGGACCCCTCAAGAGATGAGGCGCCCACCTCACAAGGGAGACCAGTGCCACAAAATGGCCAGGCTAGGCCCAACTGCCCTCAACCAATATGGCGGTGGTGGCATGTCTTCATTTGCCTCTCCTCTGGTGGCGCCTCTTTCCGGTCACTCTGCCTTCATCCAAAATGGCCTCCTAGGACCCCTAGGACACGTGCACAGCAGCAACATCAACAATAAAAACAGCAGCAGCAGCAAACAAACATTTGTGAGCCAAAATGGCGACGGAGGTAGCAGCCTAGCCAGAACCTCCTGCCTTCAATTAAGCTTTTAATTAGGTTTTAGCCATCTTCTGGCCCTATGTTTATATTTTTAGTTGTTTAGTTTTTTAGTTATATTTTTGTTTTCTTTGCTTTTAGCCTAATGGTTTATTGTTTTAATGTTTTATTATCTACTGTTTTAATGTTTTATTATCTACTGTTTTATGGCTCAATTCGATTTAGCGTAAGAAGGAACACTAAAGAAGGTAGACTGCAGTCTTTGCAACTAACACACAGCTTTCATCCATTGAACATAAGGTCCAGTCATGGCCGACTCTGAGATTGCGCACTCCTCTCGCTTTATTGGCCGAGGGAGCCGGCGTACAGCTTCCGGGTCATGTGGCCAGCATGACTAAGCCACATTTGGCAAACTAGAGCAGCGCACTGAAACACCATTTACCTTCCCGCTGGAGCAGTACCTATTTATCTTACTTGCACTTTGACATGCTTTCAAACTGCTAGGTTGGCAGGAGCAGGGACCGAGCAACGGGAGCTCACCCCGCTGCTAATTATGCCTGCTAGAAGGAAAAAACGAGGCATTAAGAGCCAAAACAGCATATCATATTTTTCACTCTGTAAGACGCACCAGACCACAAGTTTTTGGAGGAGGAAAACAAGAAAAAAAATATTCTGAATCTCAGAAGCCAGAACAGCAGGAGGGATCGCTGTGCGTGAAAGAAGCAATCCCTCTTGCTGTTCTGGCTTCTGGGATAGCTGCGCAGCCTGCATTCGCTCCATAAGACGCACACACATTTCCCCTTACTTTTTAGGAGGGAAAAAGTGAGTCTTATAGAGCAAAAAATACGGTAATTGGGACTCACAATTCCTCCAACGCAGAGAAGCGGCAGAAAGCCAACACCTTCATTCCTAGCTCGGAAACAGAGCAAATTGTGAATAATGTTGCTGGGGGAACCCTCCCCCACTCTAAGAAGGAAGGAGATGATCCGACCCCTCCCCCCTTTCAAGGAGGGAAGGAGATGATTTCACCCAGAAAACAGGAGTAGGAGGGATCCCCCCCATCCCAAATGCTGACCCACCCATGTCTTTAGAACAAGACAAATAGAGGAACTTGTTTCCAGCAGATTCCAGATATATACCCTTACCAAGAGATTTATATGATGTCAGCAGAAACTATGGTCTAATTAGTTCTTCAAAGACTGAATGAAATTTTCACCAAAATAACTAATATAGAGGAATACTTGGATAATTGCCCTCCCTCTATAAATGCCCAAAGGGCTAAAAGGAGGATTAGACACAACTATGCCAGCGAACTATCAGTACAAGTCATGGATGAAATAAAGCCTTGCCAGGTCCTCCAAGTGAACCAGATAATGCTTGAGATTCATCAAAATGAGTACAAGTGGATGAATCGCAGGTTAATTATGACGTCCTTATCTCAGCTTGTGACCTGCCATTACCAAAAAGTAGATCTAAAAAATTTCCATTTCCTGCCCAGCATAAGAAACATCACACACCTATTTATGACTTTTAGATTGCCAGCTCTTCCATCTCGACTTATGGAGATGAAAAACATTTTATGGCGGTCTCACCTTCTTTACCTGATAAGGGTTTTCAAGGATGAGACAGTGAGGCAGCCAGTCCCCGGCAGAGAACCAAAGCAAACGCCAATAAGAAACAATACCTGCACGAAGGAGGAAGATAAACCCGTGAGTTTGGAATTAGAAGAATTAGAAGAACTGAAGAGGAGATTATTGAGCATAAAGAGCATAAAATCTCAATTGAGCATAAAATCTCAATTCAAAACATAAGGACATTATAGCTCGGAACACTATATGCCCAATAGCCCTTCATCTCGAGGAAAGACGACTATGCAATTCCCTGATCTTTCCCCAAGCGATAGCGATGGAGAAGATGAACCTGGCAACTCTGACACTCTCATGGCAACAACTTCTAAAGAACTTCATGTCGCAGATAGATTGCTGAAACCAAGCACCCAGGCTATACTCGGGCCTTTGCCTAATACTCCTAAAACTTACAAGAATGACTCACCCAAAGGGTGAGATAGGACGGACGGAGTCTCTGAACATGAAGCGGCTCTCTGCTGGCTAGTGACCTCCATTTTACAGCACATGCCTCTTTAATACTCCCAAAGGCACAGAAAGAGTTAATAGCCTGGCTACCTTATGAGGGAGAGAGGGATTGACAGTTAGTGGACCAGTGTGGGGCTCCCCTCGCTACCTGGGGTGTGGCTGGATGGGTTTTACCTATTGGGGATGTTTGTCCTGCTGATTTTTCATCTCAATATCATACCTTTTCAATTTGGGAGACTTGGCCCAGGGATGTTATGTTATCATTCCTCTACAGGGGAGGCTAGCGTGGGGTCTGGGATTGCCACCGTCAAAGGGCAAGGGAGGTACGGCAGTGGGGGTAAATATTATCTATGAAGGATTTTGAGATGCGATGATGCTCGAACCCCTTCCAAGCTACGCCCCATCCCAAGGGACATGAGCAGGGATTATCCACCTCCGTCATTGGTGCTGTGCAATGCCAGGTCCATAGGCAATAAAACTGCCACCTTGCGAGACTTATCTCGCTGGGGGTTGACCTGGCTTGTGTGACAGAGACCTGGGTGCACGAAGGCGAAGTATTCACCTTTTATGAGATGTCACCACCAGGTTTCTCCATCCTCCACCAATCGGGGACTGTGGGTCGGGGGGGAGGGTTAGCGTTGTTAATCCAGAAGGATTGCTCTTTCAGGGCTCTGCCATCACCATCAATCTCCAGCATTGAATGTGCTGGCCTAGTGTGGGGCACAAAGGAGAGCTTGGCTGTCTGGCTGGTGTACCAACCACCAGTAGCCACCCTGTCAGGCCTGTTGGATGTGGTGGCAGGCTGGGTCTTGGAGGTTTTAGGGGACTTCAATGTCCATGCTGATGCCACCCCCTCCTCACAGGCTCTGGACCTGGTGTCTTCCATGGCAATATTAGGGCTCTCACCACATGCTGGATTTGATTTTTGGTGCAGGTATAGTATGATTTTTGGTGAGGATCATGTCCTCACTTGTGGAAGTGCCATGGTCTGATCACTACATTCTGAAAGCCAGGATTGACTTCCCGCCCCCACCCCGCTTGGGTGGTGAGCCTATTTGGGCTTGATGTATTGATGTAATGAGGCACAGGATAATGTAAAATTACAAAAGGGACAAGATAGGGTTGACCCCTGTCACTGTTATTGTTTATTTTAGTTACTGTTTATTTTATTGTTTATTGTATATTTGTATTAGAGACCCTGGCAAGGAACAAAAGATCTGATGAAGAAATAAAAGGTATAACAGATGGGTGCACAGCAAATAAAAGGAGATCATTTGCAGATGACCTTGTAGGAAACCTGTTGGCGAGTATACCAAATATACACAATATCTGAGGTCGGACAGGTGGCAGGATTCAAGTTAAATAAAAATAAAACAAACCTACTGGTGAAAAATATGACAGAACAAAATAAAAATGAGCTACAAGTAGCAACACAATTGATAATTGAGGGGAAAGGGGAAGGCATGGCTAACAGTCAAGAATATAAATATTTTTAAGGATAGGTATGTAACAACGTGGAAAGAGATAAAGAAATTACGGATGTCTGGGGAAGGATGAATTTATCACTTTGGGGAAGAATTTCAGTTATGAAAATGAATGTACAGTTGTCAGGGGTTCAGGGACAGAGGCACAGGTGAGGGAGGAGACGGAGAGCGAGGGGGAAGAATCCCAGGACAGCGAGGAAGAGGATGACAATGACTTGAGGGATTCCATGAGTCTTTCAAGTGAATCGGAGGATTCCCAGAAGGGGGCGCCTGTGGTCAGGCCAAGGGGAGTCACAGGGGGGACTCGTCAGGAGCAGGGGACCAGCGGGGGAACCCAAAGTGGGAGCTGGGAGTCGGGACCGGCTTCTCCGCCAGAGCGCAGTGAAGGGGGTGGAGATTCCAGAGTGACAGGGGAAGCAGGTCCGAAAGCAGAGAGGGAGGGGAGATCGGAGCAAGACATCGTCCCGGAAAGGGAGGGGAGTAGTGCAGGGAGTAGTGTAACTGTCAAGAGGAAGGTTAGAGGTTGCGAACGCGCGCCAAGTTCAAATGTGGAGGCGCGCGGAAGAACAGGGAGCCCGGAGGAGGAGCCAGGTCCCAAAGCACGCAGGAGGGGGGAAGAGCTGTCTGGGGATTCCGCGTCAGGGGAATCCAGGAGGGGCGAAACCCCAGGGGGCAGGAAGACCCTGCGGAAAAGGAAAGAAAGGAAGAGGTGGACCAGCACAAGCCTCTTAAACTGGTGCAGAGGAGGGACTGACTCAGAGGGGACTTCAGCGGTCCAAGCATAACAGACGTGGGGCTGCGCGCCTCGGCTGCGGAGCGTACAATACACTGCAATAAACATCTTTGTATATAAACTGGACTTGGCGTTGGTCTCTTGTGAGCTGGGACCTGGGGCAGCCCTGACAACAGTATTGCCAAGAATGTTATTTTTATTTCAAACAATACCTGTGGTCAGTGGAGCTTCAAACAATGGCAAAAAGATGTATCTAAATTCATCTGGCAGGGGAAGAAACCAAAGATTAAATACAAACTATTAACAGATAGTAAAGAAAGAGGTGGCTTCTCTCTGCCGAATTTGAAATTATATTATGAGGTGTCATGTCCCTACTGGCTATAGGAATGGATAACTTTTTAAAAATACAGATATTCTAGACTATGAGGGTCATGATAGCAGATAGATGCACATCTAAGGTATGAGAAGACCAAAGTGCATAAATGGTTTTTGAAACATTTGGTAAAAAAAGCAATTTATGGGGAAAATATAAAAACTTGTTGGAGCAGAAGACATCATGGTGGCTTTCCCCAGGGAAGCGATATCCCTGAGAAAGACTAATGCAAAAAATGAATGGGCAACCTATAGAGAGTTGCTTATGGAAGTAGAGCAACAATTGAAATTGAAAAAGTTTTGAGGATATAAGACAGTAACAGACTGGTTGCAATATCAATTAAATGATGTGTTTAAAATAGATAAGAAAATTGGATTCAGTAAAGAAATTTCAAGGTTTGAAAAATCTTTAATGGAAAATAATGTGGTTACTTTCTAAAATGTATAAATTGTTGCTAAAGTGGCATACCAAAGATGAAAAAGTTAAATCGGTAATGATATATTTGGCACAAGATATTGGGCATAATATCCAATTTTCATCTTGGGAAAAATTATGGAGGGTTAGAACTGCTTCAAATGTTTGTTGGAAATGCAAAGAGAAAGAAATGTGGTGGACAAAAGCATTCTGAGAAATGATTTATAATAAATTGAAAAAAATGTTTAAAGTAACTGTCAGGGGTTCAGGAGCAGAGGGACAGGAGAGGGAGGAAGTAGAGACCGAGGGAGAGGAATCTGAGGGAGAAGTCAGCGAGGGTAGCCATCCGAGGTCTCTAAGTCTCTCCAGTGAATCAGAGGATTCACAGAAAGGGGCCCCAGTGGTCAGAGCCAGGGGGTTGCCAGAGGGAACACCCCAGGAAGGAGGGGCCAGAGGGGACTCAGAGAGCAGCAGCTGGAAATCGGGACCAACTTTCCCACCGGAGAGCAGTAAGGGGGAGGAGTCCCAAACATCGGCAGCAGGCAGCCTTCCGTCAGCGGAAGGACATGAGTCAGGGTTAGCCACGCCTGCATCAGAGAGCGAGGTAACGGTCAAAAGGAAGGTCAGGGGCAGCGCGCGCGCGCCAAGTTCAAATGTACAGGAGGGGGGCGCAATGGGCAGTCCGGAGAGAGAGCCGGGTCCCAAAGCCCGCCGGAGAGAAGGGGAGGAGTCCGAAGGGTCCGCTTCCGAGGCATCCCGGAAAGAAGGCACCCAGGGGGGTAGTAGGACCCAGAGGAGGAAGGAGAAACGTAGAAGGTGGAGTAAGGCTAGAGTCTTAAGCTGGTGTACAGGGGGCGGAGACTCAGACGAGGCTTCGCTGGTCTAGGGTTTAGACGTAGAGACGCACGCTAGTGTTTGGAAATGGAAACTAAATGCCAATAAAGACTTCTGTACAGTTCTAATGGCTAGCGTTGGTCTTCTGTGAGCTGAGACCGGGAGGCAGTCTCTGACAGTAAGCCTCGTCTCCAGTTACCATCGATTTTCTTCGCCTCAAGCATCGCTAAGGAAGCGAGGCAGGGAGGGTGGAAGACTGGTGCCTTGCGAGCTCACAAGAGTCAGGCAAGATGACTACAGAACAGAAAATAGCTTCCCTGCAAGAAGCGGTGACGCTACTCAACGCTGAAATAATCGCATCCAGGAAGAGAGAGGAAGAAGCGGCAGCTGCATGCAGAGATCTTCAAGCCAGGTTGGAAGGGCTTGTAAAGCAGGGGATCCCAGCACCCAGGTCCGAGGGGATCGGTTTGGGGAAGAGAGGAGGCAGCATTGTATCTCATTTTGATGGGAATTTGCAGCAGTACCCCAATTTCCGAGCAGATGTGCTGTTTGCGCTGCAGCTGCTGGAAAGAGACTTTAGAGATGAGCGGGAAAAAGTGGGGTTTATTTTGTCTCATTTGCATGGGGACGCGAAATCATGGCTGCGCAACCTATGGAGAGATAAGGATCCGGCGCTCCAAAGCGCAGATGCGTTCATTAAGGCGATGGACTCCTGTTTCTTATCCAAAATAGACCTGGACATTGCCCGGAGGGACATATTTGGGCTAAGACAAGGGAAAGCCAGCGTAAGGCAGTATCATTCCCGGTTTTTTGCATTGGTCAACGCGCTGAATTGGGATAAGGATTCTCCGCCGGTTAGAGACCTTTTTTGGGAGGGTCTGAATGCACAGATCAAGGATGAGATGGCAAGGGGTGAGAGACCCACCACCACTCAGCAAGTGGTTGAAAGAGCGTTGTCTATTGGGGTGAGGCAGGAAGAACGTCCGTGGAGCAAAGAAGAAGGGCGTTGGGGACGTTCACCAGCGAGAGTGCCCTCCCTCTTGCCCAGAGAGGCAGCGCGTGCGCAGTCCACGCCTCCACAGGGAGGGGGCGAGGAGCAGATGGAGATTGGCGGTGCTAGGGCTCACTCAGCTACCAGAGCCTTAACGCCGGGAGCAGTAAAATCGAAGCTGCCTAGAAGGAACAGGAAGTGCTATATATGTGAGAGTGCAGAGCACATGGCGAAAGAGTGTCCCCAGAGGAGTTTCAAGCACACTGCAGCTTCAGTGACAGTATTGGAAACAACTCAGCAGAGAGCACCACAGCAGGGAAACGACCAGGTCTGGCTGGAAGAGGAGGCACTGGGGCCCAGCCAGACGAGTCAGTGAGGAAGTCCCCAGAGATTTTGCAGCCCACAGACCCCCTCCCGCCCAAGCCAGTGGTGCAGCTAACCGCATCGCTTCAGCTGCCCAATGGACTCACCTTAGAAGTGCCTATTACAATTGACTCTGGCAGTAACGCAGACTTTATAGGATTGGAGTTCATTCAACAACACAACGTAGCATTACTGCCAGCCACACTGCCCCTGAAGGTTGTCACGGTGGATGGCAGGGAACTGCTAGGGGGGCAGGTGGTGCAGCAGACGCCGCCTATGGTGATGCAAATTGGGAATCACCGGGAAGTCATCAGTTTCAATGTCACCCAGCTGTCCGACACGCCTATAGTATTAGGCATGAGTTGGCTGCACAGGCACAGCCCAGCATTGGCGTGGTACCAGCGCCACCTGACTTTTGGCTCCTCCTACTGTGCAGAACACTGCATTATACCCAGCCCGGAAGGGGAAGAGGAGGACCCGCAGTTGCAGTTGGGCACGCTGCAAGCAGTACCCCACAAGTATGCGGAGTTTTTGGAGGTGTTCTGCGAGAAGGAGGCGGACAAGCTACCCCCTCACAGACCCTATGATTGCAAGATTGACCTCCTGCCGGGGGCGACGCTGCCTACTGGGAAACTGTACTCCATGTCTGAGGATGAACTGCAAGAACTCAGGGAGTTCATAGATCACAATTTGAAGCGTGGGTTCATCCGGGAGTCGAAAGCAGTGGGGGGCAGTCCCGTATTCTTTGTGAAGAAGCGGGATACGCCCCAAAAAAGACTGGTGGTGGACTTCAGAATCTTGAATTCGAAAACCAAGCCCTCAGCTTTCCCCATGCCCAAGATAGACGACTTGCTCGCGACGGTGCGGAAAGGACGCGTTTTCACCAAGCTGGATCTACGTGGCGCGTACAACTTGATTCGCATGCGCGACGGAGACGAGTGGAAGACGGCCATGTTCACGCCACTGGGCACCTACGAATACAGAGTTATGCCCTTCGGATTACAAAATGGCTCTCACACTTTCCAAGCCTTTATGCATCACGTGCTGGCGGGGCTCCTTTACAAGAAGTGCGTATGCTTCCTGGACGACATCCTGATTTTTTCAGAATCGCGAGAGGCGCACGAGAGGGATGTCAGGGAAGTTCTGCAGAGACTGAAGGAGCACAGGCTGTACGCCAAACTGGAGAAGTGCCAGTTCGACGTGACGGAGGTGGATTTCCTGGGCTACAAGTTGTCGGACAAGGGGCTCGCCATGGACAGCGCCAAGGTTCGCGCAGTTTTGGACTGGAAGAGCCCACGCAATCGGAAGGAAGTCCAGCGGTTTGTCGGCTTTGCCAACTTTTACCGCAAGTTCATCAAGGGATTTGCCATGCAGACTGCGGCCATCACCGACACGCTCAGCTCCAAGAAGAAGAAATTCATCTGGACGGAGCAAGCGGAGCAGTCCTTTCAGAAACTCAAGCGTCTCTTCGCGTCTGAAGAGCAGCTGCTGCATGTGAATCCCAGCAGACCCATGAGGGTGGAGACGGACGCCTCAGACAGAGCCGTGGGAGCTGTCCTGTTGCAACAAGACCAGCAGGGGGACTGGAGGCCGTGCGCCTTCTACTCGCGGAAGCTCAGCAAGTCGGAGCAGAATTACACTATCTGGGACAGGGAGTTGCTAGCCATACATGCAGCATTCAAGGCATGGAGGCACTTCCTCATCGGAGCCAGACATACAGTGCAGGTCCACACGGACCACAAGAATCTGGAGTACTGGCGCACGGCTAGGTTCCTCAACCAGAGACACATTAGATGGGCAGAGTTCTTCGCGGACTTCGACTTCAAGATAGAGTACATCCCAGGCGACAACAACGTGATGGCGGATGCATTGTCCAGAAAGCCGCAATACCTGGAGGAGGCGGCACCGTCGGCGGCCAAGCACATTTTCGCACCGGAAGCGTGGGCATGCGCGTCGGCAACCGTGGACCTGGAAGCCGTACGTCGCGCGCTGCGGGAAGACCCCTTCGCACGGGCCAAGATGGAGGAGGTGCACAGGGGCACAGCGAGGGCCGACGAGTTCCAGATCCGCGATGGGTTGCTCCTCCACAAGGGAGCACTCTACGTGCCGGGAGACGACCTCCGCGCAAGGGTCCTGCAGCAGCTACACGACGCTCCCACCGCAGGGCACTTTGGCAAAGAAAAGACTGTCGAACTCGTAGCCAGAGACTTTTGGTGGCCCAAGATGCGGGGGGAAGTAGCGGATTACGTCTCGAGATGTGACACCTGCCAAAGGGCCAAGTCAGTTCACAGACCGCCGGCGGGATTGCTGGAACCGCTGCAGACACCGTCTGAACCGTGGGAGAGGGTGGCCCTGGACTTCGTCACGGATCTGCCCAGCTCGAGGGGAAAGACAGCAGTGCTAGTGGTGGTGGACATGTTTACTAAGATGGCACACTTCATTCCGTGTGCGAAGGTAGCCACGGCAGAGCAGACCGCCAAACTGTTCATAGACCACGTGTTCAAGGTCCACGGTCTGCCACGGTCTATTCTTTCCGACCGGGGGCGACAGTTCATCTCGAACTTCTGGCAGAAGCTGATGGGCATTCTGAACGTCAAGGTCAATTTGGCGTCGGCGAGACACCCGCAGACCAACGGACAAGCGGAGAGGGTCAACGCCGTCATGCAGCAGTACCTAAGATGCTACGCCAACCAGCAGCCCACGACATGGGTGGACTACCTGCCGCTCGCCGAGTTCGCTTACAACAATACGAAGCACGTGTCGACGGGGGTGACGCCGTTCTTCGCCAACAATGGGAGGCATCCCAGAACCTTCCCGGGTTTAGAGAGAGTGGGGGAGGGGGAGCCACAGGCAGCGGAAGCCTTAGCGTCAGAGTTGCAGGAAGTCCACGAACAGCTCAGGAGGCAGCTAGAACTAGCAAAGCACGCATACAAGGTGCAGGCCGACAGACACAGAAGAGTTGGGGAAGACATACAGGTGGGTGACTGGGTCTGGCTAGCAGCGCAAGCAGTGCCGACCAGATCATTAGCTAAGAAGAAGCTAGGACATAAGCAGCTAGGACCTTACCAAGTCCAGGCGCAGGTCAATCCAGTAGCCTTCCGGTTGGCTCTTCCGGAGGGTTCCAGAATGCATCCGGTGTTCCATAGATCGGTGCTCACGCCCTACAAAGCACCTCATAGGTTTCAGGAGCCGGACACAGCACCAGACCAGAGCAGTGAAGGGCCCAGAGTGAGGGGGCCGCCTAGGAAGGGACACATCAATGAGGTCACAGAGATTTTGGACTCCAGATGGGGGGAAGAGGGAGTAGAATATTTTCTAGCCAGAGAGGGTACCCCGGCCAGTGCCAACAGCTGGGTACCGGACTATGCCTTGGAGGAACCGCTGCTCAAAGAGGAGTTTCATGTCCTCTTCCCGCACAGGCCCATGCCAGCAGAGTATTTCGATGACTGGCTTTTCACACCCACTCTTTCAGCCAGCACATTCCTGGGGTTCGACTCGGACGAGGAACAGGCACCAGTCCCCAGCTCTCAGGTGGGTTCGCCACCGGGGTCTGCCTCAGACCACTCGTATTGGTGGGACGATCAACCAGAGGAGCAGTGGCGCAGGAAGTGGCTGAGGGGTCCTTGGATGGGACCACCCGAAGAGGGGGAGAGGGGCGAGACGGACATGGACGTGTTGGGGGACAACGTGGGGTTCGAGCATGAAGACAGAGAGATGGAAGCAGAGGAGAGCGACGTTGACGAGTACATGGGGGATGAACTGTATCCGGCAAGCACCCCCGCGACGACGGAGCACCCAGTACCCGCACCGGAAGGAGGGGAGGGGGGAAGGGGGGGCTTCGAGGGGGGGATGGATGTCAGGGGTTCAGGAGCAGAGGGACAGGAGAGGGAGGAAGTAGAGACCGAGGGAGAGGAATCTGAGGGAGAAGTCAGCGAGGGTAGCCATCCGAGGTCTCTAAGTCTCTCCAGTGAATCAGAGGATTCACAGAAAGGGGCCCCAGTGGTCAGAGCCAGGGGGTTGCCAGAGGGAACACCCCAGGAAGGAGGGGCCAGAGGGGACTCAGAGAGCAGCAGCTGGAAATCGGGACCAACTTTCCCACCGGAGAGCAGTAAGGGGGAGGAGTCCCAAACATCGGCAGCAGGCAGCCTTCCGTCAGCGGAAGGACATGAGTCAGGGTTAGCCACGCCTGCATCAGAGAGCGAGGTAACGGTCAAAAGGAAGGTCAGGGGCAGCGCGCGCGCGCCAAGTTCAAATGTACAGGAGGGGGGGCGCAATGGGCAGTCCGGAGAGAGAGCCGGGTCCCAAAGCCCGCCGGAGAGAAGGGGAGGAGTCCGAAGGGTCCGCTTCCGAGGCATCCCGGAAAGAAGGCACCCAGGGGGGTAGTAGGACCCAGAGGAGGAAGGAGAAACGTAGAAGGTGGAGTAAGGCTAGAGTCTTAAGCTGGTGTACAGGGGGCGGAGACTCAGACGAGGCTTCGCTGGTCTAGGGTTTAGACGTAGAGACGCACGCTAGTGTTTGGAAATGGAAACTAAATGCCAATAAAGACTTCTGTACAGTTCTAATGGCTAGCGTTGGTCTTCTGTGAGCTGAGACCGGGAGGCAGTCTCTGACAGTAACGTTTGCGAAAAATCCAGAGTCTTTTATTAGGTGTTAAATAGTGGGTAGACATAGCAGACAACACAGCAATTTCTCCAAAGCAGCTCTTTATTTGTAAGCTGGAACAGAACAGAATAGCAAACAGCTCAGCCGGCCTGCTTTTATAGGCAGCCGGCTGTCAACATTGTAGCAACAACAACCCAGGGTTTCCCGCCTAAAGTAACTGATGTGGATCTGTGTGAATACTATATACTATACACGATACTCCAGGTGGCCAGGGTGAGAACTTCAATACATAACACCAGGTATTTTAGGTGCAGAAATTCCAAAGGAGCAGAAATGACTATTTATGTAGGCGATGACAGCAGTGTGGATACTATTGCAAAGAAGATAAAGTCCTGAGCAGAGATGAATGGTTGATATGGCGAAATTGGAAATTGACTGGGAAAATCAGAAACCAGGAAGAGACTAAATTTAAGAAAGAATAGGAAAAAATTATATTGTATAAGCTACTAAAAACTTTAGCAGGATTTGAGAAATGCTTGTAATGTACAAAAAAAATGGTAGAAAGATTATTTTTATATTAAAAAAGAGGTAAAATAAGGGAAGCAGCTGGGGAGGGAGATTGATAATGGGAACCATGGAAGGGTGGAGGGGAGTCGAAGGATTCAGGGAATCCTAAATGATGATTAATGTCTGAATTTAAATTTGTTATGTAAAACTTAATAAAAATATGTTTTCATTTTAAAAAAGGATAATGTTCCAAGTATAATAATACTTTATTATAATAGTAAAAAAGGTAAAGGTACCCCTGCCCGTACGGGCCAGTCTTGCCAGACTCTAGGGTTGTGTGCCCATCTCACTCAAGAGGCCGGGGGCCAGCGCTGTCCGGAGACACTTCCGGGTCACGTGGCCAGCGTGACATCGCTGCTCTGGTGAGCCAGAGCCGCACACGGAAACGCCGTTTACCTTCCCGCTGGTAAGCGGTCCCTATTTATCTACTTGCACCCGGGGGTGCTTTCGAACTGCTAGGTTGGCAGGCGCTGGGACCGAACGACGGGAGCGCACCCCGCCGCAGGGATTCGAACTGCCGACCTTTCGATCGGCAAGCCCTGGGCTCTGAGGCTTTTACCCACAGCGCCACCTGCGTCCCATTTATTATAATAATAAAGTGCAAATATATAGATATAGCTAGCAGTATGCAGTAGAGCTACATACCAAATTTGGTCAAATCCCAAACTCAATCAAACCAGTTCAAGGCACAGATCCACCTTCCCTGATAAGGGTTCCATGACAAATCTAAGCTCCAATTCCCTCCACACAAAGCAGCCCATCATATGCCCATCAAAGCACTTTGCCCATTCAGTGACCGGAATGGGATGCTCTATCCCATACCAATAGTCAACTGAGGGCCAGATAACAGTTGACCTTAACTGCAAAGTTCTGTGCAGGTTTCTTTTCTTCATCCCTTCACAAACTGCAGATGCAGAGTTCCTGATTTAGTTTGCAAATTGAGCATATAGGAGGACCTTGCTGTGGCCCTGGCCCCTGACTCTGGGGTTGCGGCACTCATCTCGCTTTACTGGCTGAGGGAGCCAGCGTTTGTCTGCAGACAGCTTCCGAGTCATGTGGACAGCATGACAAAGCCGCTTCTGGCGAACCAGAGCAGCACATGGAAACGCCATTTACCTTCCTGCCGGAGTGGTACCTATTTATCTACTTGCACTTGACGTGCTTTCAATCTGCTAGGTTGGTAGGAGCAGGGACCGAGCAATGGGAGCTCACCCTGTCGTGGGGATATGAACCACGGACCTTCTGATTGGCAAGCCCTAGGCCCTGTGGTTTAGACCACAGCACCATCCTTGTCCCAGTCCACCCTAACCTTATACCGTAACCCTAAACCCTACCCCCAACCTGACCCTAACTCCTAAACCGTAGGACACCCCTTACCCCCTAAACCACAGATACTTCTTGCACCATTAGGGTTAGGGTTGGGTTTGAGTTAGGGTTAGGGCCAGGGTTAGGGTAATGATTACAATCAGGGTTAGGGTTAAGTTAAGAGTTTGGTTTAAATTAGAATTAGGGTTAAGGTTAGGTTTAGGGTTAAATTAGGCTTAGGTTTAGGTTTAGGCTTAAGTTTGGGTTAGGGTTAAGGTTCGGGATAGGGTTGGGTTTAAGTTAATATTAGTGAGCGCTAGGGTGAGGGTTAGGTTTGAGTTAGGGTGAGCATTAAGGTTAAGGTTTGGGATAGGGTTGGGTTTGAGTAAGAGAAGAACAGCAGCAGGAGCAATATAATTATATTATTTATACTCCACCCATCTGGCTGCGTTTCCCAAGTCACTTGTGGCCACTTTCAATAAAAGGTAAAAACATGAGTGGATGCTCATGAATGCTCATGAATTTAGAAACTCTCAATTCCCATAGAATTCCCAAAGAAGACCTGGGAATTGTAGCTCTGAGCTTCTTTACAGAGGGTTGGACTAGATGACCCTTGGGTTCCCTTCCATCTCTACCATTCCCTCTCTACCATTCTAGGATGCTCCCTGTCTCTCTCTCTCTCTCTCTCTCGCTCACTCACACACTCACTCCTCCTTTTCATGGCAGTTTCACCTTTTTCTGCACTCCTAGCTCGGAAGGGCTGAAGAGGCTGCGCTGTCACCATGTTGGGCGCGGGCAGCGGTATCGGAAGGAGGGGCCGCCGGAGGAGAGGCAAGAGGACAGGAAGGGGAGGGAAATGGGCGAGGGCAGGGATACCGGAAGGAGGTTCCAACCGGAGGAGAGACGAGCGGAAAGGGAGATGAAAGGGCGGAAGAGGCGCTGCGACGCTGGGCCAGCAGAGACGTGCCGAGCCAGGCTGGCCCTCTCTCTTTCTCCCAGCCGCTCTCTCTCGACCCCGCTCTCCCCAGGGGGCAGCCCTGCCCCCCGCCCCGCCCTCACCTGCCTTTCTCCCCCAGTGGCTTTCTTCTAGTGCCGCCATTTTGGGCTGTGCTGCCGCCATTTTGGGCGAGGGCAGGTGTACCGGAAGGAGGTTCCACAGGAGAGGCAAGAGGACAGGAAGGAGAGGGAACTGGGCGGAAGAGGCTGTGCTGCCGCCATGTTGGGCGAGGGCAGGAGTACCGGAAGGAGGTGCCAGCGGAGGAGAGGCAAGAGGACAGGAAGGGGAGGGGAAAGGGGGGAAGAGGCGCTGCGACGCTGGGCCAGCAGAGACGTGCCCAGCCAGGCTGGCCCTCTCTCTTTCTCCCAGCCGCTCTCTCTCGACCCCGCTCTCCCCAGGGTGCAGCCCTGCCCCCCGCCCCGCCCTCACCTGCCTTTCTCCCCCAGTGGCCTTCCTCTCGTGCCCCTTTGCGGAGGGATGGTGCGGGTGGGCTGCGGAAGCCAAACGGAGCCTCTCGTGGGCGAGGAACTGCAGCTTGCGGCCCCTGCCTCACGCGCGACCACAACAGCAACACGCGCGAAGGTGGGGGCCGGCCTTCTCGCTTGCAGGAGAGAGCGACTCTGCGCGCGCATAGAGTTCTGCGCATCTCATATATGCTTACACAGGAAGGGAGGTATTTTGTTAGAGCATTCAAAAAATATGATGTCATGCCTACCCATGGAAGTGACACAGTCCAGAATCAAGCTACCTGCTATTTGTGGGTGAATGAACAAAGAAAAGAAAAATCAAAGCTGATTCATCCACTTTCTATTGCGATGGAACCAAAACACCGATGCATGAAATGGGCTGATAACAAACATTTCACTCTGCGAATTCTTGGTGAATGTGCAAAAACACCAATTTGAAATAAGCACATAGTTTTATGATCTTTTTGTGTACATGGAACCCAAAACTCCTTTTTGCTTTGTTTGGGGCGATTCTGGTGCACACCCAAAAAACACCATGCGAATTGAAATAAGCCAAATCAAACCTTATTCGTCTTCTTTCTACGCATACGGAAGCGAAAAGACCGTGTTTTGCTATTTTGGTCTCATTACATACCTTTTGCGATTTCTGGGTTAAGGTTGCATTAACACCAAAGAACACAACTTGAAATAAGCGAAATCCAAGATTCTTCTTTCTATGTAGTTGGAATCCAAAATAACCTGTTTTGCCTTGTTTAGACTTATTACACTTTGCTATTTGTGGGTGAATAAATAAATTAAGAAAAATCAAAGCTGATTTGTCCACTTTCTATTGCGATAGAACCAAAACAGCTATGCATGAATTGGGCTGATAACCAACGTTTCACTGTGCGATTTCTTGGTGAATGTGCAAAAACACCGCAAAAAAACCAATTTGAAAGAAGCACATAGTTTTATGATCTTCTTTTTGTGTAGATGGAACCCAAAACTCCTTTTTGCTTTGTTTGGGGGCTACTCTGGTGCACACCCAAAAACAACCATGCGAATTGAAATAAGACCAATCAAAGCTTATTCGTCTTTCTACGCATATGGAAGCGAAAAGACCGTGTTTCGTTATTTTGGTCTCATTACATACTTTTTGCGATTTCTGGGTTAATGTTGCATTAACACCAAAGAACACAACTTGAAATAAGCGAAATCCAAAATTCTTATTTCTACGTACTTGGAACGCAAAACAACCTCTTTTGCATAGTTTAGACTTATTACACTTTGCTATTTGTGGGTGAATGAACAAAGAAAGAAAAATCAAAGCTGATTCGTCCACTTTCTATTGCGATGGAACCAAAACACCTATGCATGAATTGGGCTGATAACAAACATTTCAGTCTGCGATTTCTGGGTGAATGTGCATTCTAACCCCCAAAAAACCAATTTGAAATAACCCCAATCACAACTTTAACATCTACTTTTATGCAGATGGAACCCAAAACGCCTTTTTGCTTTGGTTGGGGGCTACTCTGGTGCACACCCAAAAACCACCATGCGAATTGAAATAAGCCCAATCAAGGCTTATTCGTCTTTCTACGCATATGGAAGCGAAAAGACCATGTTTTGTTATTTTGGTCTCATTACATACTTTTTGCGATTTCTGGGTTAATGTTGCATTAACACCAAAGAACACAACTTGAAATAAGCGAAATCCAAAATTCTTCTTTCTACGTACTTGGAACGCAAAACAACCTCTTTTGCATAGTTTAGACTTATTAAACTTTGCTATTTGTGGGTGAATGAACAAAGAAAGAAAAATCAAAGCTGATTCATCCACTTTCTATTGCGATGGAAACAAAACACCTATGCATGAATTGGGCTGATAACAAAGATTTCAGTGTGGGATTTCTGGGTGAATGTGCATTCTAACCCCAAAAACACCAATTTGAAATAACCCCAATCAGAGCTTTAACATCTACTTTTATGCAGATGGAACCCAAAACGCCTTTTTGCTTTGGTTGGGGGTGATTCTGGTGCACACCCAAACAACACCATGACTATTGAAATAAGCGCAATCATTGCTTATTCGTCTTCTTTCCACGCATATGGAAGTGAAAAGACGGTATTTTGTTATTTTGGTCTCATTACATACCTTTTGCGATTTCTGGGTTAATGTTGCATTAACACCAAAGAACACAACTTGAAATAAGCGAAATCCAAGATTCTTTTCTATGTAGTTGGAATCCAAAATAACCTGTTTGCCTTCTTTAGACTTATTACACTTTGCTTTGCTATTTGTGGGTGAATGAACAAAGAAAGAAAAATCAAAGCTGATTTGTCCACTTTCTATTGCGATAGAACCAAAACAGCTATGCAGGAATTGGGCTGATAACAAACGTTTCACTGCGATTTCTTGGTGAATGTGCAAAAACACTGCAAAAACACCAATTTGAAATAAGCACATAGTTTTATGATCTTTTTGTGTAGATGGAACCCAAAACTCCTTTTTGCTTTGTTTGGGGCGATTCTGGTGCACACCCAAAAAACGCCATGCAAATTGAAATAAGCCAAATCAAACCTTATTCGTCTTCTTTCTACGCATATGGAAGCGAAAAGACCGTGTTTTGTTATTTTGGTCTCATTACATACTTTTTGCGATTTCTGGGTTAATGTTGCATTCACACCAAAGAACACAACTTGAAATAAGCGAAATCCAAGATTCTTCTTTCTATGTAGTTGGAACGCAAAACAACCTCTTTTGCCTAGTTTAGACTTATTACACTTTGCTTTGCTAATTGTGGGTGAATGAATAAATTAAGAAAAATCAAAGCTGATTTGTCCACTTTCTATTGCGAAAGTGCAAAATAGCTATGCATGAATTGGGCTGATAACAAACGTTTCACTGCGAATTCTTGGTGAATGTGCAAAAACACCAATTTGAAATAAGCACATAGTTTTATCATCTTTTTGTGTAGATGGAACCCAAAACTCCTTTTTTCTTTGTTTGGGGCGATTCTGGTGCACACCCAAAAAACGCCATGCGAATTGAAATAAGCCAAATCAAACCTTATTCGTCTTCTTTCTACGCATATGGAAGCGAAAAGACGGTGTTTTGCTATTTTGGTCTCATTACATACTTTTTGCGATTTCTGGGTTAATGTTGCATTCACACCAAAGAACACAACTTGAAATAAGCGAAATCCAAGATTCTTCTTTCTATGTAGTTGGAACGCAAAACAACCTCTTTTGCCTAGTTTAGACTTATTACACTTTGCTTTGCTATTTGTGGGTGAATGAACAAAGAAGAAAATCAAAGCTGATTCATCCACTTTCTATTGCGATGGAACCAAAACACCGATGCATGAATTGGGCTGATAACAAACGTTTCACTGCGAATTCTTGGTGAATGTGCAAAAACACCGCAAAAACACCAATTTGAAATAAGCACATAGTTTTATCATCTTCTTTTTGTGTAGATGGAACCCAAAACTCCTTTTTGCTTTGGTTGGGGGCTACTCTGGTGCACACCCAAAAACCACCATGCGAATTGAAATAAGCCCAATCAAAGCTTATTCGTCTTTCTACGCATATGGAAGCGAAAAGACCGCGTTTTGTTATTTTGGTCTCATTACATACTTTTTGGAATTTCTGGGTTAATGTTGCATTAACACCAAAGAACACAACTTGAAATAAGCGAAATCCAAGATTCTTCTTTCTATGTAGTTGGAATCCAAAATGACCTGTTTTGCCTTGTTTAGACTTATTACACTTTGCTTTGCTATTTGTGGGTGAATGAATAAATTAAGAAAAATCAAAGCTGATTTGTCCACTTTCTATTGCGATAGAACCAAAACAGCTATGCATGAATTGGGCTGATAACCAACGTTTCACTGTGCGATTTCTTGGTGAATGTGCAAAAACACCGGAAAAAAAACCAATTTGAAAGAAGCACATAGTTTTATGATCTTTTTGTGTAGATGGAACCCAAAACTCCTTTTTGCTTTGTTTGGGGCGATTCTGGTGCACACCCAAAAAACGCCATGCGAATTGAAATAAGACCAATCAAAGCTTATTCGTCTTTCTACGCATATGGAAGCGAAAAGACCGTGTTTCGTTATTTTGGTCTCATTACATACTTTTTGCGATTTCTGGGTTAATGTTGCATTAACACCAAAGAACACAACTTGAAATAAGCGAAATCCAAAATTCTTATTTCTACGTACTTGGAACGCAAAACAACCTCTTTTGCATAGTTTAGACTTATTACACTTTGCTATTTGTGGGTGAATGAACAAAGAAAGAAAAATCAAAGCTGATTCGTCCACTTTCTATTGCGATGGAACCAAAACACCTATGCATGAATTGGGCTGATAACAAACATTTCAGTCTGCGATTTCTGGGTGAATGTGCATTCTAACCCCCAAAAAACCAATTTGAAATAACCCCAATCACAACTTTAACATCTACTTTTATGCAGATGGAACCCAAAACGCCTTTTTGCTTTGGTTGGGGGCTACTCTGGTGCACACCCAAAAACCACCATGCGAATTGAAATAAGCCCAATCAAGGCTTATTCGTCTTTCTACGCATATGGAAGCGAAAAGACCATGTTTTGTTATTTTGGTCTCATTACATACTTTTTGCGATTTCTGGGTTAATGTTGCATTAACACCAAAGAACACAACTTGAAATAAGCGAAATCCAAAATTCTTCTTTCTACGTACTTGGAACGCAAAACAACCTCTTTTGCATAGTTTAGACTTATTAAACTTTGCTATTTGTGGGTGAATGAACAAAGAAAGAAAAATCAAAGCTGATTCATCCACTTTCTATTGCGATGGAAACAAAACCCCTATGCATGATAACAAAGATTTCAGTGTGGGATTTCTGGGTGAATGTGCATTCTAACCCCAAAAACACCAATTTGAAATAACCCCAATCAGAGCTTTAACATCTACTTTTATGCAGATGGAACCCAAAACGCCTTTTTGCTTTGGTTGGGGGTGATTCTGGTGCACACCCAAACAACACCATGACTATTGAAATAAGCGCAATCATTGCTTATTCGTCTTCTTTCCACGCATATGGAAGTGAAAAGACGGTATTTTGTTATTTTGGTCTCATTACATACCTTTTGCGATTTCTGGGTTAATGTTGCATTAACACCAAAGAACACAACTTGAAATAAGCGAAATCCAAGATTCTTTTCTATGTAGTTGGAATCCAAAATAACCTGTTTTGCCTTCTTTAGACTTATTACACTTTGCTTTGCTATTTGTGGGTGAATGAACAAAGAAAGAAAAATCAAAGCTGATTTGTCCACTTTCTATTGCGATAGAACCAAAACAGCTATGCAGGAATTGGGCTGATAACAAACGTTTCACTGCGATTTCTTGGTGAATGTGCAAAAACACTGCAAAAACACCAATTTGAAATAAGCACATAGTTTTATGATCTTTTTGTGTAGATGGAACCCAAAACTCCTTTTTGCTTTGTTTGGGGCGATTCTGGTGCACACCCAAAAAACGCCATGCAAATTGAAATAAGCCAAATCAAACCTTATTCGTCTTCTTTCTACGCATATGGAAGCGAAAAGACCGTGTTTTGTTATTTTGGTCTCATTACATACTTTTTGCGATTTCTGGGTTAATGTTGCATTCACACCAAAGAACACAACTTGAAATAAGCGAAATCCAAGATTCTTCTTTCTATGTAGTTGGAACGCAAAACAACCTCTTTTGCCTAGTTTAGACTTATTACACTTTGCTTTGCTAATTGTGGGTGAATGAATAAATTAAGAAAAATCAAAGCTGATTTGTCCACTTTCTATTGCGAAAGTGCAAAATAGCTATGCATGAATTGGGCTGATAACAAACGTTTCACTGCGAATTCTTGGTGAATGTGCAAAAACACCAATTTGAAATAAGCACATAGTTTTATCATCTTTTTGTGTAGATGGAACCCAAAACTCCTTTTTGCTTTGTTTGGGGCGATTCTGGTGCACACCCAAAAAACGCCATGCGAATTGAAATAAGCCAAATCAAACCTTATTCGTCTTCTTTCTACGCATATGGAAGCGAAAAGACGGTGTTTTGCTATTTTGGTCTCATTACATACTTTTTGCGATTTCTGGGTTAATGTTGCATTCACACCAAAGAACACAACTTGAAATAAGCGAAATCCAAGATTCTTCTTTCTATGTAGTTGGAACGCAAAACAACCTCTTTTGCCTAGTTTAGACTTATTACACTTTGCTTTGCTATTTGTGGGTGAATGAACAAAGAAGAAAATCAAAGCTGATTCATCCACTTTCTATTGCGATGGAACCAAAACACCGATGCATGAATTGGGCTGATAACAAACGTTTCACTGCGAATTCTTGGTGAATGTGCAAAAACACCAATTTGAAATAAGCACATAGTTTTATCATCTTTTTGTGTAGATGGAACCCAAAACTCCTTTTTGCTTTGTTTGGGGCGATTCTGGTGCACACCCAAAAAACGCCATGCGAATTGAAATAAGCCAAATCAAACCTTATTCGTCTTCTTTCTACGCATATGGAAGCGAAAAGACGGTGTTTTGCTATTTTGGTCTCATTACATACTTTTTGCGATTTCTGGGTTAATGTTGCATTCACACCAAAGAACACAACTTGAAATAAGCGAAATCCAAGATTCTTCTTTCTATGTAGTTGGAATCCAAAATGACCTGTTTTGCCTTGTTTAGACTTATTACACTTTGCTTTGCTATTTGTGGGTGAATGAATAAATTAAGAAAAATCAAAGCTGATTTGTCCACTTTCTATTGCGAAAGTGCAAAATAGCTATGCATGAATTGGGCTGATAACAAACGTTTCACTCTGCGATTTCTTGGTGAATGTGCAAAAACACCGGAAAAAAAACCAATTTGAAAGAAGCACATAGTTTTATGATCTTTTTGTGTAGATGGAACCCAAAACTCCTTTTTGCTTTGTTTGGGGCGATTCTGGTGCACACCCAAAAAACGCCATGCGAATTGAAATAAGCCAAATCAAACCTTATTCGTCTTCTTTCTACGCATATGGAAGCGAAAAGACGGTGTTTTGCTATTTTGGTCTCATTACATACTTTTTGCGATTTCTGGGTTAATGTTGCATTCACACCAAAGAACACAACTTGAAATAAGCGAAATCCAAGATTCTTCTTTCTATGTAGTTGGAACGCAAAACAACCTCTTTTGCCTAGTTTAGACTTATTACACTTTGCTTTGCTATTTGTGGGTGAATGAACAAAGAAGAAAATCAAAGCTGATTCATCCACTTTCTATTGCGATGGAACCAAAACACCGATGCATGAATTGGGCTGATAACAAACGTTTCACTGCGAATTCTTGGTGAAAGTGCAATAACACCGCAAAAACACCAATTTTAAATAAGCACATAGTTTTATCATCTTCTTTTTGTGTAGATGGAACCCAAAACTCCTTTTTGCTTTGGTTGGGGGCTACTCTGGTGCACACCCAAAAACCACCATGCGAATTGAAATAAGCCCAATCAAAGCTTATTCGTCTTTCTACGCATATGGAAGCGAAAAGACCGTGTTTTGTTATTTTGGTCTCATTACATACTTTTTGGAATTTCTGGGTTAATGTTGCATTAACACCAAAGAACACAACTTGAAATAAGCGAAATCCAAGATTCTTCTTTCTATGTAGTTGGAATCCAAAATAACCTGTTTTGCCTTGTTTAGACTTATTACACTTTGCTTTGCTATTTGTGGGTGAATGAATAAATTAAGAAAAATCAAAGCTGATTTGTCCACTTTCTATTGCGAAAGTGCAAAATAGCTATGCATGAATTGGGCTGATAACAAACGTTTCACTGTGCGATTTCTTGGTGAATGTGCAAAAACACCGCAAAAACACCAATTTGAAAGAAGCACATAGTTTTATGATCTTTTTGTGTAGATGGAACCCAAAACTCCTTTTTGCTTTGGTTGGGGGCTACTCTGGTGCACACCCAAAAACAACCATGCGAATTGAAATAAGCCCAATCAAGGCTTATTCGTCTTTCTACGCATATGGAAGCGAAAAGACCGTGTTTTGTTATTTTGGTCTCATTACATACTTTGTGCGATTTCTGGGTTAATGTTGCATTAACACCAAAGAACACAACTTGGAATAAGCGAAATCCAAAATTCTTCTTTCTACGTACTTGGAACGCAAAACAACCTCTTTTGCATAGTTTAGACATTACACTTTGCTTTGCTATTTGTTGGTGAATGAACAAAGAAAGAAAAATCAAAGCTGATTCGTCCACTTTCTATTGCGATGGAACCAAAACACCTATGCATGAATTGGGCTGATAACAAACATTTCAGTCTGCGATTTCTGGGTGAATGTGAATTCTAACCCCTAAAACACCAATTTGAAATAACCCCAATCAGAGCTTTAATATCTACTATTATGCAGATGGAACCCAAAACGCCTTTTTGCTTTGGTTGGGGGTGATTCTGGTGCACACCCAAACAACACCATTCCAATTGAAATAAGCCCAATCAAAGCTTATTCGTCTTCTTTCAACGCATATGGAAGCGAAAAGACGGTGTTTTGCTATTTTGGTCTCATTACATACTTTTTGCGATTTCTGGGCTAATGTTGCATTAACACCAAAGAACACAACTTGAAATAACCGAAATCCAAAGTTCTTCTTTCTACGTACTTGGAACACAAAACAACCTCTTTTGCGTAGTTTAGACTTATTACACTTTGCTTTGCTATTTGTTGGTGAATGAACAAAGAAAGAAAAATCAAAGCTGATTCATCCACCTTCTATTGCGATGGAACCAAAACACCGATGCATGAATTGGGCTGATAACAAACATTTCAGTCTGCGATTTCTGGGTGAATGTGCATTCTAACCCCAAAAACACCAATTTGAAATAACCCCAATCAGAGCTTTAACATCTACTTTTATGCAGATGGAACCCAAAACGCCTTTTTGCTTTGGTTGGGGGTGATTCTGGTGCACACCCAAACAACACCATTCCAATTGAAATAAGCCCAATCAAAGCTTATTCGTCTTCTTTCAACGCATATGGAAGCGAAAAGACGGTGTTTTGTTATTTTGGTCTCATTACATACCTTTTGCGATTTCTGGGTTAATGTTGCATTAACACCAAAGAACACAACTTGAAATAAGCGAAATCCAAGATTCTTCTTTCTATGTAGTTGGAATCCAAAATAACCTGTTTTGCCGTGTTTAGACTAATAAGACTAATACACTTTGCTTTGCTATTTGTGGGTGAATGAACAAAGAAAGAAAAATCAAAGCTGATTTGTCCACTTTCTATTGCGATAGAACCAAAACAGCTATGCAGGAATTGGGCTGATAACAAACGTTTCACTCTGCGATTTCTTGGTGAATGTGCAAAAACACTGCAAAAACATTTGAAATAAGCACATAGTTTTATGATCTTTTTGTGTAGATGGAACCCAAAACTCCTTTTTGCTTTGTTTGGGGCGATTCTGGTGCACACCGAAAAAACACCATGCGAATTGAAATCAAACCTTATTCGTCTTCTTTCTACGCATATGAAAGTGAAAAGAGGGTTTTTTGTTATTTTGGTCTCATTACATACCTTTTGCGATTTCTGGGTTAATGTTGCATAAACACCAAAGAACACAACTTGAAATAAGCGAAATCCAAGATTCTTCTTTCTATGTAGTTGGAACGCAAAGCAACCTCTTTTGCCTAGTTTAGACTTATTACACTTTGCTTTGCTATTTGTGGGTGAATGAACACCGATAGCACAATTAAAGCTTGTTCGTCCTCTTTCTATTGAGATGGAACCAAAACACCTATGCTTGATTTGGGCTGATAACAAACATTTAACTCTGCGGTTTTTGGGTGAATGTGCATTCTATCCCCCAAAACAACAATTGGAAATAAGCCCATCATCTGATTATTATTATTATTATTATTATTATTATTTTGTAAACTTTAAAAAAAGAAGCCAGGGCCATTTGATAATAATCTGCCAAAATAAAAGTTAGCAACCAGAGGCAGCTAGCTTTAATGGTCGTATCGGATCTTCTTCTCCATCTTTTTCAAATATTTCTAATCTTTCAACTCTTTCCAATCCTCAGTGGGAAAAGAAAATGAAAGCTCACCTCACCAGTGTTTCTAAGGGACCCAAGCACCTGGAGGTCACAGCATTATGGGTGAAAGGATGTCAGTGGCAAGGAGGCCTGGGACAATGGGCCAGGTGTTTGCATGTGCCCCCCCCCCCCCAGTTCAGCTACAGCCTCCACTGGGTTTTCCAGAAGCCATGCAAGATTTTTCAGCCAAGCAGGTCAAGGCAATGTTATTATTACATTGATTAAACTAATTTTATTAAATTTCTATGACACCCCTCATTGGGGGATCATATGCTTGTTTCACCTCTGCACTCTTAAGTTATGGGTGGCCTTTCTCTCTTGCCAGCATTGTATATTGAAAACAAAAAATGCCCAGTTTGAAATTATTATTATAATTATTATACATTTATTTGTACCCTGCCTTTTCCCCTGATGGGGACCCAAGGCAGTTTACGGATGAAAAGAAGACAAGCTAAAACCTGGGTGGGGGATCTACAATTAAAAAGCAATTAAACACTGATAGAATTAAAACTGTGTGTGTATACATATAAAAATCTTGTAAAACCAAATAATGGCAATAAAAACAGCACAGCAGAAGCCCTTTCATTAAAAGCACATTTTTATTTTACATTGATGTATACTTCGCTAATTGTAGAGTTGGAAGGGACCCCAAGGGTCATGCAGGAATCTTTCACGCAACATGGGACTCAAACCCATGAGTCTTGGTCAAAATTTTAGGCCTTTATAGTGCAATCCTATACATATTCTCTCAGAAGTTCTTTGAAGTTCAGTGAGTTTGATTCCCAGGTAAGTGCATAGCCCCGCAGCCTTCCAGCAAAGGCTCCTCAGTGTGTTGGAATTTATTGTTACAATATGAGCTTATCGCAGTTGCAGACAGCCAGTTTGTTGACATCATGTGATATGGCTAGCTGTGGGAAAGAAGCTTCCCGGAAGTTCACAGGCTGGAAAAGTCTTTGTGAAGAGTGTAATATGAGACCTTCCTCTTGCGTATGTACAGGAAGTCTCTCTCTCGTTTGCTGGATTTTGAAGTGAACGGACATGTTTTCTGTAGTGCTGCAAAGTCAGAAATAAAGGATGTAAACAGACGTTTCTGACTATCTCTTTTCCCTGCCAGGGAAGCAGGAGGGAGGGGGGGGTGCATTTCCCACGCTGGGAAGTGTCGCCTATTGAGACCTAGCCTGGATCCTGCGGGGATTGCAGCCAGGGAGGTCACCGGACACCAAGCCGGGAGGCTGGGAGAGTTGCCAGCTTCTCCCGAAGAAGGAGGCTTGTTTCCAACATTTATATATATATATATATAGAGAGAGAGAGAGAGAGAGAGAGAGAGTTGTAAAGTATTTTGTACTTCTTTGATTTTACCAACTGAGGGATTGATATAGGCACAAAAGGCCTTATGATCTTCAGATGGACAGCAACTCCGTTGAACCTGTGTGAGTGGTGGAATCTAAAAAATGAAAACACTTAAAAAAAAAAAGGTGTTTTGAAGAATATCTTGAATTTGCCATAACCTCACAATTGCCATCTAGTGTCACATTTGTATAATGCACCTTAAACACTTCAAATGTTATATTTGCAGCCGTAGAGTTGACTCTGGTGTCCTGGGCAGGGGTGGTTGGGATCCCAGGGTAAATATAAGGCGCAAGATCTTCTAGCACCACAAGTTTTTGCATGCAGTGGTCTCTATGATAAGCCAGTCATGTGTTGTGCCACCAACTTGCAACTTCCGCTCAGGATTTTCCCCAGGGTAAGCCCCATTTCAGCCAGCATACTTTGCACCCTCCTCAAATGCTTTGGCCTGGTTGGGAGGTTTCCTGGTAACCCCCTCCCTTCCGGTGGTGCCAATGTTCCCCTGGCCTCGAATGCCCCCTTGACCGGTCACCGCAACCCCGTTCATCTCCACTGTCGCCACAGTCCTCGGTGCGGGCAGGGGCCACGCAGCTGCTTGGCAGGCACGGCTTGCCTGGGGTGCAGCTCCAGGGACTTGGAAATGTTGGGACGGTTAATGAGTTGCCTCCAAGCAATCTATCTGGTTGGTCAGGTTTTGGGGAGGCGGAAAATAAAGCTTTACTTTGGGGGCCACAGTTCATGAACTACACGTTGTCCAGTGCCACACTCGCCACCGAGGAGAAGGTCACCTGCGCTCTTGACATGCTCCAGATAAGGAGCCGGCCGGGGAGGGCGAGGAGCCCAAGACCTAACTGGAAAGCACTGTGGACTCTTCCGGTGTAGGCCAGCAGGGGGCGCCAGGTGCCTGAGGATGAGGCAGGGCTTCACCACAGGGGACAATGTGGTTGCCGTGGCTCAGCTCCACAGGGAAGCTTCCGTTGAGTCCTGCACAGGAAGGGCGGAGGGGTGAGGAACCAGGCGTCATCTAGCCTGGCCCCTGCAGGTGGGAACCATAGTTATATAAACAGAGGAGATGGGACCCGGGGGTCATCTAGCCTGACCCCTGCGAGAATTGCAGAATGACATCTCATCTCAACTGCTCTCATTTTTATCAGTCAGCTGCCAGGAATCCCAAAGGGGGATGGGAAGCAGGGCATCAGTAAATTTCATGATAAGAATGGTATTTCATTATGCTGGCCCTACCAGGCGGGTCAGTGGTCTGGAAATCAATAAATAATAATTATATGATAGCACCACGATATGTCCTGCAGCTTAGAAATGTACGGAATTACGACAACTGTGCCTGGTGGCATTTCCTCCACACAGGGAAAAAGGCCAAGTACATGGCTCTGCTCCTGTTGGTTTTCCGACCAGTGCCCCAAGCTTACCTTTCTCAGCCATACTGTACCAGGTGCGGAGTTCACAGGCTGTGGCTGCGTCACTCATGGTCAGGGAGCGGAGTCAGGCGGCTTGGTTCGCTGCTCCGAGGTGCTCATGTACCAGCCTGGTTGGGGGGTGCCAGGTCAAAGGGGTGCTCTAACTGCTAAGCAATGCTTCTCTGCCTTTCAAATGAAGCAAGTTTACCCTGGTCGGTGCCCAGAATGTGGTTGAAGGGGGAGTCGGGGCCGCACACCCAGCCTCTGCCCCACCCTGGGCACCACCAGTACCCAGACATGCTGACGTCCTCCCAGCTGCAGGCGGTGCCTTCAAAGTCGCAGGCCAAGGTGACACTTGGCGGTTCCAGCCCATTCCGGTAGCCTAGAAGGAGAAGGAATCAGGCGCCCTGAGCAAGCTACAGTTCCCAGAATTCAGGACACCAAGTGATGTTCCTCCCATGAGCTACAGTTCCCAGAGTTCCCTAGAAAAAGAAATGGGCTTGGGAACTAGATCTGTCAAGGGATTCGCAACCCTCAACACCCAGAGCAAGCAATAGTTCCCATGGTGCTTTGGGGAACATCGTGGGAACTGTAGTTTGTTCTGTTTCCCAAAGAGACCCTCTCAGAGTTATAACTCCCAGAGTTCCCTTGGGAAAGGTTGTGCAGAATATTCTCTCCCCCCATAGGAAACTACAGTTCCCAGGGTGCTTTGAGAGATGCCGTGATGGGTTAAATACTATCTGCGAGGGGAATTGAAGCACATCTCCCTGATTCCTTTGGTGACGCCAAAACTAGTGTCAATGGATCTTGTCAGAGCAATCCCAGCAGTCGCAGGCAAAGTTGCAGGCGCCAGCACTTGGCTTCCTGGAGGCGGCCCAGCTAAGAAATGGAGGCCCAGCTAGGAAAAAAAAGGGGGAAGTGCCATTAAAAGGAGAGTAACAGTGAGAGAGATAGGGAGCATGGGAGACATGGAAGGGGCATCAAGAGGCATCTAGTCCAACCCACTGAAAGGAAGCTCAGAGCTATAATTCCCAGGACTTCTTTGGGAAATGAAAGAGGGAAGAGAGAGAAATAAAAAGCATAGAGAGAGGGATGGGATTCACAGCCCCCCCTCCCTCACCCCAGCCCAGCAGGGCACCCCTCAGGCGCGCCGTCCTCACAGCAGCACCCAGCAGGCCTTCGCCCCCACCTTATCTGCAAGCCGGCAGGGTGAGGGGGGCCAAAGGTTGGCAGGGCGGAGGCCCCTGTACCCCAAAAGACGCCCAGGGGGACAGAAGCCCACCTTGTGGGGCTACCCTGGCCTCCTAGGCGCTTCTTCTCTCGGGTGGAGCCTCCCGTGCCAGTGGCAGTCTACCTGGGCAGCTCCTGAAGGAGCTTAGCGCTCAGGGAAATGCTGCAAGGAAGAGAAGGAGGAGGAGAATAAGGATAATACTGAGGATAATGATAACAGCAGCAGCAGCAGCAACAACAAACCAGAGAAAGGCCAAGGCCCCTAAGGCACTGTTGGAACTCCTCCCTGAGGGGATGGGGGGGCTCCACCCTTCCTTCTCCACAGGGACCCCTAACGTCTCCTGGGACCCCTCAAGAGATGAGGCGCCCACCTCACAAGGGAGACCAGTGCCACAAAATGGCCAGGCTAGGCCCAACTGCCCTCAACCAATATGGCGGTGGTGGCATGTCTTCATTTGCCTCTCCTCTGGTGGCGCCTCTTTCCGGTCACTCTGCCTTCATCCAAAATGGCCTCCTAGGACCCCTAGGACACGTGCACAGCAGCAACATCAACAATAAAAACAGCAGCAGCAGCAAACAAACATTTGTGAGCCAAAATGGCGACGGAGGTAGCAGCCTAGCCAGAACCTCCTGCCTTCAATTAAGCTTTTAATTAGGTTTTAGCCATCTTCTGGCCCTATGTTTATATTTTTAGTTGTCATTTTGTTTTCTTTGCTTTTAGCCTAATGGTTTATTGTTTTAATGTTTTATTATCTACTGTTTTAATGTTTTATTATCTACTGTTTTATGGCTCAATTCGATTTAGCGTAAGAAGGAACACTAAAGAAGGTAGACTGCAGTCTTTGCAACTAACACACAGCTTTCATCCATTGAACATAAGGTCCAGTCATGGCCGACTCTGAGATTGCGCACTCCTCTCGCTTTATTGGCCGAGGGAGCCGGCGTACAGCTTCCGGGTCATGTGGCCAGCATGACTAAGCCACATTTGGCAAACTAGAGCAGCGCACTTGTCAGGGTTGCTTCCAGATCCCAGCTCACAGAGGATCACGCTAGCCAACGGTCATTAAGTAAAAGTCTTTATTGAGTTACAGTTTCCATTCTCAAGCTGCTGCGTGCAACTCTACGTCTAGTAGCTAGACCGGCGAAGCTCCGTCTGAATCTCCGCCCCTCGTACACCAACTTAATATCCTAGCCCTGCTCCACCTTTTCCGCCTGACTGTTCTTCTCTGGGTCCCTCTGCCCCCCTGGGTCTCTTCCTTCCGGGATTCTTCTGACGCTGACCCCCCGGACCCTCCTGTCTCCTTGCGCCGGGCTTTAGGACCCGGCTCCCTTTCCGGGCTGCCTACTGCGTCGCCTTCCTGTGCATTTGAACTTGGCGCGCGCGCCCAACCTTCCACCTTCCGTCTAACCGTCTCTTCGCTCCCAGATGGAGGTGTGGCCACTCCTGACTCGTGCCTTCCCTCCTGTTGTGAGCTGCCAGCGCTTGCCCCCTGGCTCCCTTCCTCTTCTCTGTTCTCTGGCGGTGACGCTGGTCCCGATCTCCAACTGCTCTCCTCTGAGTCCCCTCTGGCTCTATCTTCCTGGGGTGCCCCCCTAAACTCCCCCCTTGCCCTGGCCACTGGTGCTCCTTTCTGTGAATCCTCCGATTCACTGGAAAGGCTCGGAGATCTCGGGTCGTCGTCATCGCTCATCTTTTCTTCTGCCTCCTCCCCTTCGCTCTCTGTTTCCTCCCTTGCCCTTGCCTCTGCTCCTGAACCCCTGACAGCACTGAAACACCATTTACCTTCCCGCTGGAGCAGTACCTATTTATCTTACTTGCACTTTGACATGCTTTCAAACTGCTAGGTTGGCAGGAGCAGGGACCGAGCAACGGGAGCTCACCCCGCTGCTAATTATGCCTGCTAGAAGGAAAAAACGAGGCATTAAGAGCCAAAACAGCATATCATATTTTTCACTCTGTAAGACGCACCAGACCACAAGTTTTTGGAGGAGGAAAACAAGAAAAAAAATATTCTGAATCTCAGAAGCCAGAACAGCAGGAGGGATCGCTGTGCGTGAAAGAAGCAATCCCTCTTGCTGTTCTGGCTTCTGGGATAGCTGCGCAGCCTGCATTCGCTCCATAAGACGCACACACATTTCCCCTTACTTTTTAGGAGGGAAAAAGTGAGTCTTATAGAGCAAAAAATACGGTAATTGGGACTCACAATTCCTCCAACGCAGAGAAGCGGCAGAAAGCCAACACCTTCATTCCTAGCTCGGAAACAGAGCAAATTGTGAGTAATGTTGCTGGGGGAACCCTCCCCCACTCTAAGAAGGAAGGAGATGATCCGACCCCTCCCCCCTTTCAAGGAGGGAAGGAGATGATTTCACCCAGAAAACAGGAGTAGGAGGGATCCCCCCCATCCCAAATGCTGACCCACCCATGTCTTTAGAACAAGACAAATAGAGGAACTTGTTTCCAGCAGATTCCAGATATATACCCTTACCAAGAGATTTATATGATGTCAGCAGAAACTATGGTCTAATTAGTTCTTCAAAGACTGAATGAAATTTTCACCAAAATAACTAATATAGAGGAATACTTGGATAATTGCCCTCCCTCTATAAATGCCCAAAGGGCTAAAAGGAGGATTAGACACAACTATGCCAGCGAACTATCAGTACAAGTCATGGATGAAATAAAGCCTTGCCAGGTCCTCCAAGTGAACCAGATAATGCTTGAGATTCATCAAAATGAGTACAAGTGGATGAATCGCAGGTTAATTATGACGTCCTTATCTCAGCTTGTGACCTGCCATTACCAAAAAGTAGATCTAAAAAATTTCCATTTCCTGCCCAGCATAAGAAACATCACACACCTATTTATGACTTTTAGATTGCCAGCTCTTCCATCTCGACTTATGGAGATGAAAAACATTTTATGGCGGTCTCACCTTCTTTACCTGATAAGGGTTTTCAAGGATGAGACAGTGAGGCAGCCAGTCCCCGGCAGAGAACCAAAGCAAACGCCAATAAGAAACAATACCTGCACGAAGGAGGAAGATAAACCCGTGAGTTTGGAATTAGAAGAATTAGAAGAACTGAAGAGGAGATTATTGAGCATAAAGAGCATAAAATCTCAATTGAGCATAAAATCTCAATTCAAAACATAAGGACATTATAGCTCGGAACACTATATGCCCAATAGCCCTTCATCTCGAGGAAAGACGACTATGCAATTCCCTGATCTTTCCCCAAGCGATAGCGATGGAGAAGATGAACCTGGCAACTCTGACACTCTCATGGCAACAACTTCTAAAGAACTTCATGTCGCAGATAGATTGCTGAAACCAAGCACCCAGGCTATACTCGGGCCTTTGCCTAATACTCCTAAAACTTACAAGAATGACTCACCCAAAGGGTGAGATAGGACGGACGGAGTCTCTGAACATGAAGCGGCTCTCTGCTGGCTAGTGACCTCCATTTTACAGCACATGCCTCTTTAATACTCCCAAAGGCACAGAAAGAGTTAATAGCCTGGCTACCTTATGAGGGAGAGAGGGATTGACAGTTAGTGGACCAGTGTGGGGCTCCCCTCGCTACCTGGGGTGTGGCTGGATGGGTTTTACCTATTGGGGATGTTTGTCCTGCTGATTTTTCATCTCAATATCATACCTTTTCAATTTGGGAGACTTGGCCCAGGGATGTTATGTTATCATTCCTCTACAGGGGAGGCTAGCGTGGGGTCTGGGATTGCCACCGTCAAAGGGCAAGGGAGGTACGGCAGTGGGGGTAAATATTATCTATGAAGGATTTTGAGATGCGATGATGCTCGAACCCCTTCCAAGCTACGCCCCATCCCAAGGGACATGAGCAGGGATTATCCACCTCCGTCATTGGTGCTGTGCAATGCCAGGTCCATAGGCAATAAAACTGCCACCTTGCGAGACTTATCTCGCTGGGGGTTGACCTGGCTTGTGTGACAGAGACCTGGGTGCACGAAGGCGAAGTATTCACCTTTTATGAGATGTCACCACCAGGTTTATCCATCCTCCACCAATCGGGGACTGTGGGTCGGGGGGGAGGGTTAGCGTTGTTAATCCAGAAGGATTGCTCTTTCAGGGCTCTGCCATCACCATCAATCTCCAGCATTGAATGTGCTGGCCTAGTGTGGGGCACAAAGGAGAGCTTGGCTGTCTGGCTGGTGTACCAACCACCAGTAGCCACCCTGTCAGGCCTGTTGGATGTGGTGGCAGGCTGGGTCTTGGAGGTTTTAGGGGACTTCAATGTCCATGCTGATGCCACCCCCTCCTCACAGGCTCTGGACCTGGTGTCTTCCATGGCAATATTAGGGCTCTCACCACATGCTGGATTTGATTTTTGGTGCGGGTATAGTATGATTTTTGGTGAGGATCATGTCCTCACTTGTGGAAGTGCCATGGTCTGATCACTACATTCTGAAAGCCAGGATTGACTTCCCGCCCCCACCCCGCTTGGGTGGTGAGCCTATTTGGGCTTGATGTATTGATGTAATGAGGCACAGGATAATGTAAAATTACAAAAGGGACAAGATAGGGTTGACCCCTGTCACTGTTATTGTTTATTTTAGTTACTGTTTATTTTATTGTTTATTGTATATTTGTATTAGAGACCCTGGCAAGGAACAAAAGATCTGATGAAGAAATAAAAGGTATAACAGATGGGTGCACAGCAAATAAAAGGAGATCATTTGCAGATGACCTTGTAGGAAACCTGTTGGCGAGTATACCAAATATACACAATATCTGAGGTCGGACAGGTGGCAGGATTCAAGTTAAATAAAAATAAAACAAACCTACTGGTGAAAAATATGACAGAACAAAATAAAAATGAGCTACAAGTAGCAACACAATTGATAATTGAGGGGAAAGGGGAAGGCATGGCTAACAGTCAAGAATATAAATATTTTTAAGGATAGGTATGTAACAACGTGGAAAGAGATAAAGAAATTACGGATGTCTGGGGAAGGATGAATTTATCACTTTGGGGAAGAATTTCAGTTATGAAAATGAATGTACAGTTGTCAGGGGTTCAGGGACAGAGGCACAGGTGAGGGAGGAGACGGAGAGCGAGGGGGAAGAATCCCAGGACAGCGAGGAAGAGGATGACAATGACTTGAGGGATTCCATGAGTCTTTCAAGTGAATCGGAGGATTCCCAGAAGGGGGCGCCTGTGGTCAGGCCAAGGGGAGTCGCAGGGGCGACTCGTCAGGAGCAGGGGACCAGCGGGGGAACCCAAAGTGGGAGCTGGGAGTCGGGACCGGCTTCTCCGCCAGAGCGCAGTGAAGGGGGTGGAGATTCCAGAGTGACAGGGGAAGCAGGTCCGAAAGCAGAGAGGGAGGGGAGATCGGAGCAAGACATCGTCCCGGAAAGGGAGGGGAGTAGTGCAGGGAGTAGTGTAACTGTCAAGAGGAAGGTTAGAGGTTGCGAACGCGCGCCAAGTTCAAATGTGGAGGCGCGCGGAAGAACAGGGAGCCCGGAGGAGGAGCCAGGTCCCAAAGCATGCAGGAGGGGGGAAGAGCTGTCTGGGGATTCCGCGTCAGGGGAATCCAGGAGGGGCGAAACCCCAGGGGGCAGGAAGACCCTGCGGAAATTAAAGAAAGGAAGAGGTGGACCAGCACAAGCCTCTTAAACTGGTGCAGAGGAGGGACTGACTCAGAGGGGACTTCAGCGGTCCAAGCATAACAGACGTGGGGCTGCGCGCCTCGGCTGCGGAGCGTACAATACACTGCAATAAACATCTTTGTATATAAACTGGACTTGGCGTTGGTCTCTTGTGAGCTGGGACCTGGGGCAGCCCTGACAACAGTATTGCCAAGAATGTTATTTTTATTTCAAACAATACCTGTGGTCAGTGGAGCTTCAAACAATGGCAAAAAGATGTATCTAAATTCATCTGGCAGGGGAAGAAACCAAAGATTAAATACAAACTATTAACAGATAGTAAAGAAAGAGGTGGCTTCTCTCTGCCGAATTTGAAATTATATTATGAGGTGTCATGTCCCTACTGGCTATAGGAATGGATAACTTTTTAAAAATACAGATATTCTAGACTATGAGGGTCATGATAGCAGATAGATGCACATCTAAGGTATGAGAAGACCAAAGTGCATAAATGGTTTTTGAAACATTTGGTAAAAAAAGCAATTTATGGGGAAAATATAAAAACTTGTTGGAGCAGAAGACATCATGGTGGCTTTCCCCAGGGAAGCGATATCCCTGAGAAAGACTAATGCAAAAAATGAATGGGCAACCTATAGAGAGTTGCTTATGGAAGTAGAGCAACAATTGAAATTGAAAAAGTTTTGAGGATATAAGACAGTAACAGACTGGTTGCAATATCAATTAAATGATGTGTTTAAAATAGATAAGAAAATTGGATTCAGTAAAGAAATTTCAAGGTTTGAAAAATCTTTAATGGAAAATAATGTGGTTACTTTCTAAAATGTATAAATTGTTGCTAAAGTGGCATACCAAAGATGAAAAAGTTAAATCGGTAATGATATATTTGGCACAAGATATTGGGCATAATATCCAATTTTCATCTTGGGAAAAATTATGGAGGGTTAGAACTGCTTCAAATGTTTGTTGGAAATGCAAAGAGAAAGAAATGTGGTGGACAAAAGCATTCTGAGAAATGATTTATAATAAATTGAAAAAAATGTTTAAAGTAACGTTTGCGAAAAATCCAGAGTCTTTTATTAGGTGTTAAATAGTGGGTAGACATAGCAGACAACACAGCAATTTCTCCAAAGCAGCTCTTTATTTGTAAGCTGGAACAGAACAGAATAGCAAACAGCTCAGCCGGCCTGCTTTTATAGGCAGCCGGCTGTCAACATTGTAGCAACAACAACCCAGGGTTTCCCGCCTAAAGTAACTGATGTGGATCTGTGTGAATACTATATACTATACACCAGTGTTTCCCAACCGGTGTTCCGCGGCACACTAGTGTGCCGCCGGACGTTGCCTAGTGTGCCGTGGGAGTAGTGGCGTAGCGTGGGGGGTGCCAGGGGTGCCAGTCGCACCGGGCGCAACATCTGCGGGGGGCGCGAGTCCAGAGGGAAGGGACAAGTTCCTTCCTCCGCCGGGCTTCCCGCCGCCACCGCCAGCCTTGCGCCCTAGCGCGCGTGCGCCCCCCGCCGCCGCTGTGGCTGCGCTCCACTCACTGCTCGCAGGAGGAGCAGCCACTGCAGCAGCGCTGACACCGCCACCGACGCCTGGCCGGGCACGGGCAGCCTCCGCACCCCGACGCCGACGCCATCCCCTTCCCCCTTTTTTTCCAGAGCTGGGGGAGGGGGAGGTTTTAAAAGGGGGTCTTGCATTGGCGATCCTGCAGCACTTTGGGCCGCACGACGCGAGCGCGCAGCACGGATCAGCCACGCCCCCACCCCGTGCATTTCCCGGGGAAAAGTGCTCCACGTGGGAGGCGCGTTTCCCCTTCATTCCCTCTCGTGCAAATCCTCCTTGGGTTCCCTCCCCCGTCTTTCCTCTCCCTACCTCACAAAAGCCTCACCTCGTCGCCTCCTCGCTGCCTCTCGCCTCCGCAGGAGCGTTTCCCTCCGCGGAAGAAGGAGCAGGGCGCTTTTGCAACTTTGCCTTCCCCGCCCCACCACGGAGCACATTTTCCTCGCCCCCCCCCCAACCCCCGCATGTAGAATAGAAGCCCTCCAGCCTCCACGGTGCACAAACTCTCCCCTCTGCAACGAAGCGCTTTGTTGCATATCTTTGGTGAGGTTTTTAGGCAGTCTTGGTGCACCTTAAATCAGCGCTAATTGCGCCTGGACGCAGTATTTACTTCTGAGTAGGCCCCCTTCTCCCCCCCCCCTAGCACCTGACGTTGCTATTCGTATCATCAGGTTTGTTTGTTGATAATTTAATTGTTTTAAAAGCATCATGCTAAAGAGCTCTCTCCCACCCCCAGACCCTTGGGCAAAACAGAAACACACACACACACATACACAAACACAGAGATTGAGCCCTGCAGGTTTTATGAAATGAATGGATTCTGAATGCCTGTTTCAGTGGCTTGTCCGCCTTAGGCTGCTGGGCCAGACACCTGTTACAAGGTGCAGTCCGTAAGCTGTGAGCGCTGCTACCTGCCGCCGAGACCACGTAACGACAGTCTTGAAAGACCTACATTGGCTCCCAGTACCTTTCCAAGCACAATTCAAAGTGTTGGTGCTGACCTTTAAAGCCCTAAGCGGTTTCGGTCCAGTATACCTGAAGTAGCGTCTCCGCCACCATCGTTCAGCCCAGACACTGAGATCCAGTGCCAAGGGCCTTCTGGCAATTCCCTCACTGTGAAAAGTGAGGTTACAGGGAACCAGGCAGAGGGCCTTCTCGGTAGTGGCGCCCGCCCTGTGGAATGCCCTCCCATCAGACATCAAAGAGATAACCATTACCTTCTATGCTGTTACTATTTTTTTTTTTTTTTTCATAAGTAAAAAGTGACTTTTCCCCATCTGGCATGGTGGTGTGCCTCGAGATTTTTTTCATGAAACAAGTGTGCCTTTGCCCAAAAAAGGTTGGGAAACACTGCTATACACGATACTCCAGGTGGCCAGGGTGAGAACTTCAATACATAACACCAGGTATTTTAGGTGCAGAAATTCCAAAGGAGCAGAAATGACTATTTATGTAGGCGATGACAGCAGTGTGGATACTATTGCAAAGAAGATAAAGTCCTGAGCAGAGATGAATGGTTGATATGGCGAAATTGGAAATTGACTGGGAAAATCAGAAACCAGGAAGAGACTAAATTTAAGAAAGAATAGGAAAAAATTATATTGTATAAGCTACTAAAAACTTTAGCAGGATTTGAGAAATGCTTGTAATGTACAAAAAAAATGGTAGAAAGATTATTTTTATATTAAAAAAAGAGGTAAAATAAGGGAAGCAGCTGGGGAGGGAGATTGATAATGGGAACCATGGAAGGGTGGAGGGGAGTCGAAGGATTCAGGGAATCCTAAATGATGATTAATGTCTGAATTTAAATTTGTTATGTAAAACTTAATAAAAATATGTTTTCATTTTAAAAAAGGATAATGTTCCAAGTATAATAATACTTTATTATAATAGTAAAAAAGGTAAAGGTACCCCTGCCCGTACGGGCCAGTCTTGCCAGACTCTAGGGTTGTGTGCCCATCTCACTCAAGAGGCCGGGGGCCAGCGCTGTCCGGAGACACTTCCGGGTCACGTGGCCAGCGTGACATCGCTGCTCTGGTGAGCCAGAGCCGCACACGGAAACGCCGTTTACCTTCCCGCTGGTAAGCGGTCCCTATTTATCTACTTGCACCCGGGGGTGCTTTCGAACTGCTAGGTTGGCAGGCGCTGGGACCGAACGACGGGAGCGCACCCCGCCGCAGGGATTCGAACTGCCGACCTTTCGATCGGCAAGCCCTAGGCTCTGAGGCTTTTACCCACAGCGCCACCTGCGTCCCATTTATTATAATAATAAAGTGCAAATATATAGATATAGCTAGCAGTATGCAGTAGAGCTACATACCAAATTTGGTCAAATCCCAAACTCAATCAAACCAGTTCAAGGCACAGATCCACCTTCCCTGATAAGGGTTCCATGACAAATCTAAGCTCCAATTCCCTCCACACAAAGCAGCCCATCATATGCCCATCAAAGCACTTTGCCCATTCAGTGACCGGAATGGGATGCTCTATCCCATACCAATAGTCAACTGAGGGCCAGATAACAGTTGACCTTAACTGCAAAGTTCTGTGCAGGTTTCTTTTCTTCATCCCTTCACAAACTGCAGATGCAGAGTTCCTGATTTAGTTTGCAAATTGAGCATATAGGAGGACCTTGCTGTGGCCCTGGCCCCTGACTCTGGGGTTGCGGCACTCATCTCGCTTTACTGGCTGAGGGAGCCAGCGTTTGTCTGCAGACAGCTTCCGAGTCATGTGGACAGCATGACAAAGCCGCTTCTGGCGAACCAGAGCAGCACATGGAAACGCCATTTACCTTCCTGCCGGAGTGGTACCTATTTATCTACTTGCACTTGACGTGCTTTCAATCTGCTAGGTTGGCAGGAGCAGGGACCGAGCAATGGGAGCTCACCCTGTCGTGGGGATATGAACCACGGACCTTCTGATTGGCAAGCCCTAGGCCCTGTGGTTTAGACCACAGCACCATCCTTGTCCCAGTCCACCCTAACCTTATACCGTAACCCTAAACCCTACCCCCAACCTGACCCTAACTCCTAAACCGTAGGACACCCCTTACCCCCTAAACCACAGATACTTCTTGCACCATTAGGGTTAGGGTTGGGTTTGAGTTAGGGTTAGGGCCAGGGTTAGGGTAATGATTACAATCAGGGTTAGGGTTAAGTTAAGAGTTAGGTTTAAATTAGAATTAGGGTTAAGGTTAGGTTTAGGGTTAAATTAGGCTTAGGTTTAGGTTTAGGCTTAAGTTTGGGTTAGGGTTAAGGTTCGGGATAGGGTTGGGTTTAAGTTAATATTAGTGAGCGCTAGGGTGAGGGTTAGGTTTGAGTTAGGGTGAGCATTAAGGTTAAGGTTTGGGATAGGGTTGGGTTTGAGTAAGAGAAGAACAGCAGCAGGAGCAATATAATTATATTATTTATACTCCACCCATCTGGCTGCGTTTCCCAAGTCACTTGTGGCCACTTTCAATAAAAGGTAAAAACATGAGTGGATGCTCATGAATGCTCATGAATTTAGAAACTCTCAATTCCCATAGAATTCCCAAAGAAGACCTGGGAATTGTAGCTCTGAGCTTCTTTACAGAGGGTTGGACTAGATGACCCTTGGGTTCCCTTCCATCTCTACCATTCCCTCTCTACCATTCTAGGATGCTCCCTGTCTCTCTCTCTCTCTCTCGCTCACTCACACACTCACTCCTCCTTTTCATGGCAGTTTCACCTTTTTCTGCACTCCTAGCTCGGAAGGGCTGAAGAGGCTGCGCTGTCACCATGTTGGGCGCGGGCAGGGGTATCGGAAGGAGGGGCCGCCGGAGGAGAGGCAAGAGGACAGGAAGGGGAGGGAAATGGGCGAGGGCAGGGATACCGGAAGGAGGTTCCAACCGGAGGAGAGACGAGAGGAAAGGGAGATGAAAGGGCGGAAGAGGCGCTGCGACGCTGGGCCAGCAGAGACGTGCCGAGCCAGGCTGGCCCTCTCTCTTTCTCCCAGCCGCTCTCTCTCGACCCCGCTCTCCCCAGGGGGCAGCCCTGCCCCCCGCCCCGCCCTCACCTGCCTTTCTCCCCCAGTGGCTTTCTTCTAGTGCCGCCATTTTGGGCGAGGGCAGGTGTACCGGAAGGAGGTGCCACAGGAGAGGCAAGAGGACAGGAAGGAGAGGGAACTGGGCGGAAGAGGCTGTGCTGCCGCCATGTTGGGCGAGGGCAGGAGTACCGGAAGGAGGTGCCAGCGGAGGAGAGGCAAGAGGACAGGAAGGGGAGGGGAAAGGGGGGAAGAGGCGCTGCGACGCTGGGCCAGCAGAGACGTGCCCAGCCAGGCTGGCCCTCTCTCTTTCTCCCAGCCGCTCTCTCTCGACCCCGCTCTCCCCAGGGTGCAGCCCTGCCCCCCGCCCCGCCCTCACCTGCCTTTCTCCCCCAGTGGCCTTCCTCTCGTGCCCCTTTGCGGAGGGATGGTGCGGGTGGGCTGCGGAAGCCAAACGGAGCCTCTCGTGGGCGAGGAACTGCAGCTTGCGGCCCCTGCCTCACGCGCGACCACAACAGCAACACGCGCGAAGGTGGGGGCCGGCCTTCTCGCTTGCAGGAGAGAGCGACTCTGCGCGCGCATAGAGTTCTGCGCATCTCATATATGCTTACACAGGAAGGGAGGTATTTTGTTAGAGCATTCAAAAAATATGATGTCATGCCTACCCATGAAAGTGACACAGTCCAGAATCAAGCTACCTGCTATTTGTGGGTGAATGAACAAAGAAAAGAAAAATCAAAGCTGATTCATCCACTTTCTATTGCGATGGAACCAAAACACCGATGCATGAAATGGGCTGATAACAAACATTTCACTCTGCGAATTCTTGGTGAATGTGCAAAAACACCAATTTGAAATAAGCACATAGTTTTATGATCTTTTTGTGTACATGGAACCCAAAACTCCTTTTTGCTTTGTTTGGGGCGATTCTGGTGCACACCCAAAAACCACGATGCGAATTGAAATAAGCCAAATCAAAGCTTATTCGTCTTCTTTCTACGCATATGGAAGAGAAAAGACGGTGTTTTGCTATTTTGGTCTCATTACATACTTTTTGCGATTTCTGGGTTAATGATGCATTAACACCAAAGAACACAACTTGAAATAAGCGAAATCCAAGATTCTTCTTTCTATGTAGTTGGAATCCAAAATAACCTGTTTTGCCTTGTTTAGACTTATTACACTTTGCTTTGCTATTTGTGGGTGAATGAATAAATTAAGAAAAATCAAAGCTGATTTGTCCACTTTCTATTGCGAAAGTGCAAAACAGCTATGCATGAATTGGGCTGATAACAAACGTTTCACTCTGCGATTTCTTGGTGAATGTGCAAAAACACCGCAAAAACACCAATTTGAAAGAAGCACATAGTTTTATGATCTTCTTTTTGTGTAGATGGAACCCAAAACTCCTTTTTGCTTTGGTTGGGGGCTACTCTGGTGCACACCCAAAAACCACCATGCGAATTGAAATAAGCCCAATCAAAGCTTATTCGTCTTTCTACGCATATGGAAGCGAAAAGACCGTGTTTTGTTATTTTGGTCTCATTACATACTTTTTGCGATTTCTGGGTTAATGTTGCATTAACACCAAAGAACACAACTTGGAATAAGCGAAATCCAAAATTCTTCTTTCTACGTACTTGGAACGCAAAACAACCTCTTTTGCATAGTTTAGACTTATTACACTTTGCTATTTGTGGGTGAATGAACAAAGAAAGAAAAATCAAAGCTGATTCGTCCACTTTCGATTGCGATGGAACCAAAACACCGATGCATGAATTGGGCTGATAACAAACATTTCAGTGTGGGATTTCTGGGTGAATGTGCATTCTAACCCCAAAAACACCAATTTGAAATAACCCCAATCAGAGCTTTAACATCACTTTTATGCAGATGGAACCCAAAACGCCTTTTTGCTTTGGTTGGGGGTGATTCTGGTGCACACCCAGACAACACCATGCCAATTGAAATAAGCGCAATCATAGCTTATTCGTCTTCTTTCCACGCATATGGAAGTGAAAAGACGGTATTTTGTTATTTTGGTCTCATTACATACCTTTTGCGATTTCTGGGTTAATGTTGCATTAACACCAAAGAACACAACTTGAAATAAGCGAAATCCAAGATTCTTCTTTCTACGTAGTTGGAATCCAAAATAACCTGTTTTGCCTTGTTTAGACTTATTACACTTTGCTTTGCTATTTGTGGGTGAATAAATAAATTAAGAAAAATCAAAGCTGATTCGTCCACTTTCGATTGCGATGGAACCAAAACACCGATGCATGAATTGGGCTGATAACAAACATTTCAGTGTGGGATTTCTGGGTGAATGTGCATTCTAACCCCAAAAACACCAATTTGAAATAACCCCAATCAGAGCTTTAACATCACTTTTATGCAGATGGAACCCAAAACGCCTTTTTGCTTTGGTTGGGGGTGATTCTGGTGCACACCCAAACAACACCATGCCAATTGAAATAAGCGCAATCATAGCTTATTCGTCTTCTTTCCACGCATATGGAAGTGAAAAGACGGTATTTTGTTATTTTGGTCTCATTACATACCTTTTGCGATTTCTGGGTTAATGTTGCATTAACACCAAAGAACACAACTTGAAATAAGCGAAATCCAAGATTCTTCTTTCTATGTAGTTGGAATCCAAAATAACCTGTTTTGCCTTGTTTAGACTTATTACACTTTGCTTTGCTATTTGTGGGTGAATAAATTAAGAAAAATCAAAGCTGATTTGTCCACTTTCTATTGCGATACAACCAAAACAGCTATGCATGAATTGGGCTGATAACAAACGTTTCACTGCGATTTCTTGGTGAATGTGCAAAAACACCGCAAAAACACCAATTTGAAAGAAGCACATAATTTTATGATCTTCTTTTTGTGTAGATGGAACCCAAAACTTTTGCTTTGGTTGGGGGCTACTCTGGTGCACACCCAAAAACAACCATGCGGATTGAAATAAGACCAATCAAGGCTTATTCGTCTTTCTACGCATATGGAAGCGAAAAGACCGTGTTTTGTTATTTTGGTCTCATTACATACTTTTTGCGATTTCTGGGTTAATGTTGCATTAACACCAAAGAACACAACTTGAAATAAGCGAAATCCAAAATTCTTCTTTCTACGTACTTGGAACGCAAAACAACCTCTTTTGCATAGTTTAGACTTATTACACTTTGCTATTTGTGGGTGAATGAACAAAGAAAGAAAAATCAGATTCGTCCACTTTCTATTGCGATGGAAACAAAACACCTATGCATGAATTGGGCTGATAACAAACATTTCAGTCTGCGATTTCTGGGTGAATGTGCATTCTAACCCCAAAAACACCAATTTGAAATAACCCTAATCAGAGCTTTAACATCTACTTTTATGCAGATGGAACCCAAAACGCCTTTTTGCTTTGGTTGGGGGTGATTCTGGTGCACACCCAAACAACACCATGCCAATTGAAATAAGCGCAATCATAGCTTATTCGTCTTCTTTCCACGCATATGGAAGTTAAAAGACGGTATTTTGTTATTTTGGTCTCATTACATACCTTTTGCGATTTCTGGGTTAATGTTGCATTAACACCAAAGAACACAACTTGAAATAAGCGAAATCCAAGATTCTTCTTTCTATGTAGTTGGAATCCAAAATAACCTGTTTTGCCTTGTTTAGACTTATTACACTTTGCTTTGCTATTTGTGGGTGAATAAATAAATTAAGAAAAATCAAAGCTGATTTGTCCACTTTCTATTGCGATACAACCAAAACAGCTATGCATGAATTGGGCTGATAACAAACGTTTCACTCTGCGATTTCTTGGTGAATGTGCAAAAACACCGCAAAAACACTAATTTGAAAGAAGCACATAGTTTTATGATCTTCTTTTTGTGTAGATGGAACCCAAAACTCCTTTTTGCTTTGGTTGGGGGCTACTCTGGTGCACACCCAAAAACCACCATGCGAATTGAAATAAGCCCAATCAAAGCTTATTCGTCTTTCTACGCATATGGAAGCGAAAAGACCGTGTTTTGTTATTTTGGTCTCATTACATACTTTTTGCGATTTCTGGGTTAATGTTGCATTAACACCAAAGAACACAACTTGGAATAAGCGAAATCCAAAATTCTTCTTTCTACGTACTTGGAACGCAAAACAACCTCTTTTGCATAGTTTAGACTTATTACACTTTGCTATTTGTGGGTGAATGAACAAAGAAAGAAAAATCAAAGCTGATTCGTCCACTTTCGATTGCGATGGAACCAAAACACCGATGCATGAATTGGGCTGATAACAAACATTTCAGTGTGGGATTTCTGGGTGAATGTGCATTCTAACCCCAAAAACACCAATTTGAAATAACCCCAATCAGAGCTTTAACATCACTTTTATGCAGATGGAACCCAAAACGCCTTTTTGCTTTGGTTGGGGGTGATTCTGGTGCACACCAAAACAACACCATGCCAATTGAAATAAGCGCAATCATAGCTTATTCGTCTTCTTTCCACGCATATGGAAGTGAAAAGACGGTATTTTGTTATTTTGGTCTCATTACATACCTTTTGCGATTTCTGGGTTAATGTTGCATTAACACCAAAGAACACAACGAAATAAGCGAAATCCAAGATTCTTCTTTCTATGTAGTTGGAATCCAAAATAACCTGTTTTGCCTTGTTTAGACTTATTACACTTTGCTTTGCTATTTGTGGGTGAATAAATAAATTAAGAAAAATCAAAGCTGATTTGTCCACTTTCTATTGCGATACAACCAAAACAGCTATGCATGAATTGGGCTGATAACAAACGTTTCACTGCGATTTCTTGGTGATTGTGCAAAAACACCGCAAAAACACCAATTTGAAAGAAGCACATAATTTTATGATCTTCTTTTTGTGTAGATGGAACCCAAAACTCCTTTTGCTTTGGTTGGGGGCTACTCTGGTGCACACCCAAAAACAACCATGCGGATTGAAATAAGACCAATCAAGGCTTATTCGTCTTTCTACGCATATGGAAGCGAAAAGACCGTGTTTTGTTATTTTGGTCTCATTACATACTTTTTGCGATTTCTGGGTTAATGTTGCATTAACACCAAAGAACACAACTTGGAATAAGCGAAATCCAAAATTCTTCTTTCTATGTACTTGGAACGGAAAACAACCTCTTTTGCATAGTTTAGACTTATTACACTTTGCTATTTGTGGGTGAATGAACAAAGAAAGAAAAATCAAAGCTGATTCGTCCACTTTCTATTGCGATGGAACCAAAACACCTATGCATGAATTGGCCTGATAACAAACATTTCAGTCTGCGATTTCTGGGTGAATGTGCATTCTAACCCCAAAAACACCAATTTGAAATAACCCCAATCAGAGCTTTAACATCTACTTTTATGCAGATGGAACCCAAAACGCCTTTTTGCTTTGGTTGGGGGCTACTCTGGTGCACACCCAAAAACCACCATGCGAATTGAAATAAGCCCAATCAAAGCTTATTCGTCTTTCTACGCATATGGAAGCGAAAAGACCATGTTTTGTTATTTTGGTCTCATTACATACTTTTTGCGATTTCTGGGTTAATATTGCATTAACACCAAAGAACACAACTTGAAATAAGCGAAATCCAAAATTCTTCTTTCTACGTACTTGGAACGCAAAACAACCTCTTTTGCATAGTTTAGACTTATTACACTTTGCTATTTGTGGGTGAATGAACAAAGAAAGAAAAATCAAAGCTGATTCGTCCACTTTCTATTGCGATAGAACCAAAACACCTATGCATGAATTGGGCTGATAACAAAGATTTCAGTGTGGGATTTCTGGGTGAATGTGCATTCTAACCCCAAAAACACCAATTTGAAATAACCCCAATCAGAGCTTTAACATCACTTTTATGCAGATGGAACCCAAAACGAATTTTTGCTTTGGTTGGGGGTGATTCTGGTGCACACCCAAACAACACCATGCCAATTGAAATAAGCGCAATCATAGCTTATTCGTCTTCTTTCCACGCATATGGAAGTGAAAAGACGGTATTTTGTTATTTTGGTCTCATTACATACTTTTTGCGATTTCTGGGTTAATGTTGCATTAACACCAAAGAACACAACTTGAAATAAGCGAAATCCAAGATTCTTCTTTCTATGTAGTTGGAATCCAAAATAACCTGTTTTGCCTTCTTTAGACTTATTACACTTTGTTTTGCTATTTGTGGGTGAATGAACAAAGAAAGAAAAATCAAAGCTGATTTGTCCACTTTCTATTGGGATAGAACCAAAACAGCTATGCAGGAATTGGGCTGATAACAGACGTTTCACTCTGCGATTTCTTGGTGAATGTGCAAAAACACCGCAAAAACACCAATTTGAAAGAAGCACATAGTTTTATGATCTTCTTTTTGTGTAGATGGAACCCAAAACTCCTTTTTGCTTTGGTTGGGGGCTACTCTGGTGCACACCCAAAAACCACCATGCGAATTGAAATAAGCCCAATCAAAGCTTATTCGTCTTTCTACGCATATGGAAGCGAAAAGACCGTGTTTTGTTATTTTGGTCTCATTACATACTTTTTGCGATTTCTGGGTTAATGTTGCATTAACACCAAAGAACACAACTTGGAATAAGCGAAATCCAAAATTCTTCTTTCTACGTACTTGGAACGCAAAACAACCTCTTTTGCATAGTTTAGACTTATTACACTTTGCTATTTGTGGGTGAATGAGCAAAGAAAGAAAAATCAAAGCTGATTCGTCCACTTTCTATTGCGATGGAAACAAAACACCTATGCATGAATTGGGCTGATAACAAACATTTCAGTCTGCGATTTCTGGGTGAATGTGCATTCTAACCCCTAAAACACCAATTTGAAATAACCCCAATCAGAGCTTTAATATCTACTATTATGCAGATGGAACCCAAAACGCCTTTTTGCTTTGGTTGGGGGTGATTCTGGTGCACACCCAAACAACACCATGCCAATTGAAATAAGCCCAATCAAAGCTTATTCGTCTTCTTTCAACGCATATGGAAGCGAAAAGACGGTGTTTTGCTATTTTGGTCTCATTACATACTTTTTGCGATTTCTGGGCTAATGTTGCATTAACACCAAAGAACACAACTTGAAATAACCGAAATCCAAAGTTCTTCTTTCTACGTATTTGGAACACAAAACAACCTCTTTTGCGTAGTTTAGACTTATTACACTTTGCTTTGCTATTTGTTGGTGAATGAACAAAGAAAGAAAAATCAAAGCTGATTCATCCACCTTCTATTGCGATGGAACCAAAACACCGATGCATGAATTGGGCTGATAACAAACATTTCAGTCTGCGATTTCTGGGTGAATGTGCATTCTAACCCAAAAACACCAATTTGAAATAACCCCAATCAGAGCTTTAACATCTACTTTTATGCAGATGGAACCCAAAACGCCTTTTTGCCTTGGTTGGGGGTGATTCTGGTGCACACCCAAACAACACCATTCCAATTGAAATAAGCCCAATCAAAGCTTATTCGTCTTCTTTCAACGCATATGGAAGCGAAAAGACGGTGTTTTGTTATTTTGGTCTCATTACATACCTTTTGCGATTTCTGGGTTAATGTTGCATTAACACCAAAGAACACAACTTGAAATAAGCGAAATCCAAGATTCTTCTTTCTATGTAGTTGGAATCCAAAATAACCTGTTTTGCCGTGTTTAGACTTATTACACTTTGCTTTGCTATTTGTGGGTGAATGAACAAAGAAAGAAAAATCAAAGCTGATTTGTCCACTTTCTATTGCGATAGAACCAAAACAGCTATGCAGGAATTGGGCTGATAACAAACGTTTCACTCTGCGATTTCTTGGTGAATGTGCAAAAACACTGCAAAAACACCAATTTGAAATAAGCACATAGTTTTATGATCTTTTTGTGTAGATGGAACCCAAAACTCCTTTTTGCTTTGTTTGGGGCGATTCTGGTGTACACCGAAAAAACACCATGCGAATTGAAATCAAACCTTATTCGTCTTCTTTCTACGCATATGAAAGTGAAAAGAGGGTGTTTTGTTATTTTGGTCTCATTACATACCTTTTGCGATTTCTGGGTTAATGTTGCATAAACACCAAAGAACACAACTTGAAATAAGCGAAATCCAAGATTCTTCTTTCTATGTAGTTGGAACGCAAAACAACCTCTTTTGCCTAGTTTAGGCTTATTACACTTTGCTTTGCTATTTGTGGGTGAATGAACACCGATAGCACAATTAAAGCTTGTTCGTCCTCTTTCTATTGAGATGGAACCAAAACACCTATGCTTGATTTGGGCTGATAACAAACATTTAACTCTGCGGTTTTTGGGTGAATGTGCATTCTATCCCCCAAAACAACAATTGGAAATAAGCCCATCATCTGATTATTATTATTATTATTATTATTATTATTATTATTATTTTGTAAACTTTAAAAAAAGAAGCCAGGGCCATTGATAATAATCTGCCAAAATAAAAGTTAGCAACCAGAGGCAGCTAGCTTTAATGGTCGTATCGGATCTTCTTCTCCATCTTTTTCAAATATTTCTAATCTTTCAACTCTTTCCAATCCTCAGTGGGAAAAGAAAATGAAAGCTCACCTCACCAGTGTTTCTAAGGGACCCAAGCACCTGGAGGTCACAGCATTATGGGTGAAAGGATGTCAGTGGCAAGGAGGCCTGGGACAATGGGCCAGGTGTTTGCATGTGTCCCCCCCCCCCCCAGTTCAGCTACAGCCTCCACTGGGTTTTCCAGAAGCCATGCAAGATTTTTCAGCCAAGCAGGTCAAGGCAATGTTATTATTACATTGATTAAACTAATTTTATTAAATTTCTATGACACCCCTCATTGGGGGATCATATGCTTGTTTCACCTCTGCACTCTAAGTTATGGGTGGCCTTTCTCTCTTGCCAGCATTGTATATTGAAAACAAAAAATGCCCAGTTTGAAATTATTATTATAATTATTATACATTTATTTGTACCCTGCCTTTTCCCCTGATGGGGACCCAAGGCAGTTTACGGATGAAAAGAAGACAAGCTAAAACCTGGGTGGGGGATCTACAATTAAAAAGCAATTAAACACTGATAGAATTAAAACTGTGTGTGTATACATATAAAAATCTTGTAAAACCAAATAATGGCAATAAAAACAGCACAGCAGAAGCCCTTTCATTAAAAGCACATTTTTATTTTATATTGATGTATACTTCGCTAATTGTAGAGTTGGAAGGGACCCCAAGGGTCATGCAGGAATCTTTCACGCAACATGGGACTCAAACCCATGAGTCTTGGTCAAAATTTTAGGCCTTTATAGTGCAATCCTATACATATTCTCTCAGAAGTTCTTTGAAGTTCAGTGAGTTTGATTCCCAGGTAAGTGCATAGCCCCGCAGCCTTCCAGCAAAGGCTCCTCAGTGTGTTGGAATTTATTGTTACAATATGAGCTTATCGCAGTTGCAGACAGCCAGTTTGTTGACATCATGTGATATGGCTAGCTGTGGGAAAGAAGCTTCCCGGAAGTTCACAGGCTGGAAAAGTCTTTGTGAAGAGTGTAATATGAGACCTTCCTCTTGCGTATGTACAGGAAGTCTCTCTCTCGTTTGCTGGATTTTGAAGTGAACGGACATGTTTTCTGTAGTGCTGCAAAGTCAGAAATAAAGGATGTAAACAGACGTTTCTGACTATCTCTTTTCCCTGCCAGGGAAGCAGGAGGGAGGGGGTGTGCATTTCCCACGCTGGGAAGTGTCGCCTATTGAGACCTAGCCTGGATCCTGCGGGGATTGCAGCCAGGGAGGTCACCGGACACCAAGCCGGGAGCCTGGGAGAGTTGCCAGCTTCTCCCGAAGAAGGAGGCTTGTTTCCAACATTTATATATATATATATATAGAGAGAGAGAGAGAGAGAGAGAGAGAGAGTTGTAAAGTATTTTGTACTTCTTTGATTTTACCAACTGAGGGATTGATATAGGCACAAAAGGCCTTATGATCTTCAGATGGACAGCAACTCCGTTGAACCTGTGTGAGTGGTGGAATCTAAAAAATGAAAACACTTAAAAAAAAAAAGGTGTTTTGAAGAATATATTGAATTTGCCATAACCTCACAATTGCCATCTAGTGTCACATTTGTATAATGCACCTTAAACACTTCAAATGTTATATTTGCAGCCGTAGAGTTGACTCTGGTGTCCTGGGCAGGGGTGGTTGGGATCCCAGGGTAAATATAAGGCGCAAGATCTTCTAGCACCACAAGTTTTTGCATGCAGTGGTCTCTATGATAAGCCAGTCATGTGTTGTGCCACCAACTTGCAACTTCCGCTCAGGATTTTCCCCAGGGTAAGCCCCATTTCAGCCAGCATACTTTGCACCCTCCTCAAATGCTTTGGCCTGGTTGGGAGGTTTCCTGGTAACCCCCTCCCTTCCGGTGGTGCCAATGTTCCCCTGGCCTCGAATGCCCCCTTGACCGGTCACCGCAACCCCGTTCATCTCCACTGTCGCCACAGTCCTCGGTGCGGGCAGGGGCCACGCAGCTGCTTGGCAGGCACGGCTTGCCTGGGGTGCAGCTCCAGGGACTTGGAAATGTTGGGACGGTTAATGAGTTGCCTCCAAGCAATCTATCTGGTTGGTCAGGTTTTGGGGAGGCGGAAAATAAAGCTTTACTTTGGGGGCCACAGTTCATGAACTACACGTTGTCCAGTGCCACACTCGCCACCGAGGAGAAGGTCACCTGCGCTCTTGACATGCTCCAGATAAGGAGCCGGCCGGGGAGGGCGAGGAGCCCAAGACCTAACTGGAAAGCACTGTGGACTCTTCCGGTGTAGGCCAGCAGGGGGCGCCAGGTGCCTGAGGATGAGGCAGGGCTTCACCACAGGGGACAATGTGGTTGCCGTGGCTCAGCTCCACAGGGAAGCTTCCGTTGAGTCCTGCACAGGAAGGGCGGAGGGGTGAGGAACCAGGCGTCATCTAGCCTGGCCCCTGCAGGTGGGAACCATAGTTATATAAACAGAGGAGATGGGACCCGGGGGTCATCTAGCCTGACCCCTGCGAGAATTGCAGAATGACATCTCATCTCAACTGCTCTCATTTTTATCAGTCAGCTGCCAGGAATCCCAAAGGGGGACGGGAAGCAGGGCATCAGTAAATTTCATGATAAGAATGGTATTTCATTATGCTGGCCCTACCAGGCGGGTCAGTGGTCTGGAAATCAATAAATAATAATTATATGATAGCACCACGATATGTCCTGCAGCTTAGAAATGTACGGAATTACGACAACTGTGCCTGGTGGCATTTCCTCCACACAGGGAAAAAGGCCAAGTACATGGCTCTGCTCCTGTTGGTTTTCCGACCAGTGCCCCAAGCTTACCTTTCTCAGCCATACTGTACCAGGTGCGGAGTTCACAGGCTGTGGCTGCGTCACTCATGGTCAGGGAGCGGAGTCAGGCGGCTTGGTTCGCTGCTCCGAGGTGCTCATGTACCAGCCTGGTTGGGGGGTGCCAGGTCAAAGGGGTGCTCTAACTGCTAAGCAATGCTTCTCTGCCTTTCAAATGAAGCAAGTTTACCCTGGTCGGTGCCCAGAATGTGGTTGAAGGGGGAGTCGGGGCCGCACACCCAGCCTCTGCCCCACCCTGGGCACCACCAGTACCCAGACATGCTGACGTCCTCCCAGCTGCAGGCGGTGCCTTCAAAGTCGCAGGCCAAGGTGACACTTGGCGGTTCCAGCCCATTCCGGTAGCCTAGAAGGAGAAGGAATCAGGCGCCCTGAGCAAGCTACAGTTCCCAGAATTCAGGACACCAAGTGATGTTCCTCCCATGAGCTACAGTTCCCAGAGTTCCCTAGAAAAAGAAATGGGCTTGGGAACTAGATCTGTCAAGGGATTCGCAACCCTCAACACCCAGAGCAAGCAATAGTTCCCATGGTGCTTTGGGGAACATCGTGGGAACTGTAGTTTGTTCTGTTTCCCAAAGAGACCCTCTCAGAGTTATAACTCCCAGAGTTCCCTTGGGAAAGGTTGTGCAGAATATTCTCTCCCCCCATAGGAAACTACAGTTCCCAGGGTGCTTTGAGAGATGCCGTGATGGGTTAAATACTATCTGCGAGGGGAATTGAAGCACATCTCCCTGATTCCTTTGGTGACGCCAAAACTAGTGTCAATGGATCTTGTCAGAGCAATCCCAGCAGTCGCAGGCAAAGTTGCAGGCGCCAGCACTTGGCTTCCTGGAGGCGGCCCAGCTAAGAAATGGAGGCCCAGCTAGGAAAAAAAAGGGGGAAGTGCCATTAAAAGGAGAGTAACAGTGAGAGAGATAGGGAGCATGGGAGACATGGAAGGGGCATCAAGAGGCATCTAGTCCAACCCACTGAAAGGAAGCTCAGAGCTATAATTCCCAGGACTTCTTTGGGAAATGAAAGAGGGAAGAGAGAGAAATAAAAAGCATAGAGAGAGGGATGGGATTCACAGCCCCCCCTCCCTCACCCCAGCCCAGCAGGGCACCCCTCAGGCGCGCCGTCCTCACAGCAGCACCCAGCAGGCCTTCGCCCCCACCTTATCTGCAAGCCGGCAGGGTGAGGGGGGCCAAAGGTTGGCAGGGCGGAGGCCCCTGTACCCCAAAAGACGCCCAGGGGGACAGAAGCCCACCTTGTGGGGCTACCCTGGCCTCCTAGGCGCTTCTTCTCTCGGGTGGAGCCTCCCGTGCCAGTGGCAGTCTACCTGGGCAGCTCCTGAAGGAGCTTAGCGCTCAGGGAAATGCTGCAAGGAAGAGAAGGAGGAGGAGAATAAGGATAATACTGAGGATAATGGTAACAGCAGCAGCAGCAGCAACAACAAACCAGAGAAAGGCCAAGGCCCCTAAGGCACTGTTGGAACTCCTCCCTGAGGGGATGGGGGGGCTCCACCTTTCCTTCTCCACAGGGACCCCTAACGTCTCCTGGGACCCCTCAAGAGATGAGGCGCCCACCTCACAAGGGAGACCAGTGCCACAAAATGGCCAGGCTAGGCCCAACTGCCCTCAACCAATATGGCGGTGGTGGCATGTCTTCATTTGCCTCTCCTCTGGTGGCGCCTCTTTCCGGTCACTCTGCCTTCATCCAAAATGGCCTCCTAGGACCCCTAGGACACGTGCACAGCAGCAACATCAACAATAAAAACAGCAGCAGCAGCAAACAAACATTTGTGAGCCAAAATGGCGACGGAGGTAGCAGCCTAGCCAGAACCTCCTGCCTTCAATTAAGCTTTTAATTAGGTTTTAGCCATCTTCTGGCCCTATGTTTATATTTTTAGTTGTCATTTTGTTTTCTTTGCTTTTAGCCTAATGGTTTATTGTTTTAATGTTTTATTATCTACTGTTTTAATGTTTTATTATCTACTGTTTTATGGCTCAATTCGATTTAGCGTAAGAAGGAACACTAAAGAAGGTAGACTGCAGTCTTTGCAACTAACACACAGCTTTCATCCATTGAACATAAGGTCCAGTCATGGCCGACTCTGAGATTGCGCACTCCTCTCGCTTTATTGGCCAAGGGAGCCGGCGTACAGCTTCCGGGTCATGTGGCCAGCATGACTAAGCCACATTTGGCAAACTAGAGCAGCGCACTGAAACACCATTTACCTTCCCGCTGGAGCAGTACCTATTTATCTTACTTGCACTTTGACATGCTTTCAAACTGCTAGGTTGGCAGGAGCAGGGACCGAGCAACGGGAGCTCACCCCGCTGCTAATTATGCCTGCTAGAAGGAAAAAACGAGGCATTAAGAGCCAAAACAGCATATCATATTTTTCACTCTGTAAGACGCACCAGACCACAAGTTTTTGGAGGAGGAAAACAAGAAAAAAAATATTCTGAATCTCAGAAGCCAGAACAGCAGGAGGGATCGCTGTGCGTGAAAGAAGCAATCCCTCTTGCTGTTCTGGCTTCTGGGATAGCTGCGCAGCCTGCATTCGCTCCATAAGACGCACACACATTTCCCCTTACTTTTTAGGAGGGAAAAAGTGAGTCTTATAGAGCAAAAAATACGGTAATTGGGACTCACAATTCCTCCAACGCAGAGAAGCGGCAGAAAGCCAACACCTTCATTCCTAGCTCGGAAACAGAGCAAATTGTGAGTAATGTTGCTGGGGGAACCCTCCCCCACTCTAAGAAGGAAGGAGATGATCCGACCCCTCCCCCCTTTCAAGGAGGGAAGGAGATGATTTCACCCAGAAAACAGGAGTAGGAGGGATCCCCCCCATCCCAAATGCTGACCCACCCATGTCTTTAGAACAAGACAAATAGAGGAACTTGTTTCCAGCAGATTCCAGATATATACCTGTCACGGGAATAGGGGTTGCTTGTGTGTAACCTTCTAGCTGTTCCAAACTGCTTAGGATTGTGGTGTGTCTTCCCTGACTGAGCAGCTTGGGTGCTGCTGCTGCTCAGTCGCTCGACGAATCCGTGAGTGGGCGTTTTCTAAATTTCCTCCAGCATAGAAGCTCCTTGACAGTTACTCTCCGCCTCCCCTCTCTGCGCGAAACCCTTCTGCGCAGAGTGGGCGTGCCCAGGGGCGGCCCTCCACTCTCTTCACTGCCTTCAGTGCCAGAGTCTCGGAGCCTCTCCTCCAAGATGCTTTCCCTCTCTTCCTCCTTCCTGGTGTCCCCTGGACATTCTTCCCCAGATGACGTTCTCTCTCTACCCTTACTAGTTCCTTCTCCTGCAGAGTCGGGAAGCCCGCCCTCTCTCCTCTGCTCCGATGTCAGTTCCCTGACATCCACCTCCCTCCCAGGGCCCTCCCCTCCCCCCGACCTTCCCTCTGACGGAGATTCAGGGAACCCTCGGAAAGAACTCTCTTCTCCCTCTGACGGTTCAAACACCCTTCTCCACTTGCTGCTCTCTCTCTCCTCTTCCCAATCCTCCCACTCCGATTCTTCTTCGGGCCAACCCCCCCCTTCCTCGTCAGAGACAGGAAAACCCTCAAACTCTTCCTCCTCATCGGTGGTTCCAAATTGCTCCCTCCAGAATCTCTCTGGTGGTTGGGGCTTTCTCGGGTACCTCCTATGAAACTCCTCCTGCAGGTACTCATCCCTCATTTCTTCTGCTGGTACCCATGCATTTTCCTCAGTTGTTTCCCCCTCCCATGCCACCAAATACTCCACCCTCCCTCCTTTCCACCTGGAATCGAGAATCTCAGCTGCATGTCCACTGAGTTCTCTTTCCTCCATCTGTGGCTGTAAGGGTGTTCTATTTTGCTGGCCCAGACATTCCCTCCCTTCCCTGAATGGTGAAAGTAAGGACCTGTGAAACACCGGGTGCAGTTTCATGTGATATGGCAATTTGAGCCTAAAGGTCACCGGATTGACTTGCTGAGTTACTTCGAACGGTCCCAGCCTCTTTGGCCGTAGTTTCTTGCATCCTCCCTTGAACGGTAACCCTTTGGTGGACAACCACACCTGGTCCCCCACCCTTATGCTTTCTCCCTCCCTGCGGTGCCGATCGGCCTGCCTCTTATACACTTCCTTGGCTCTCTCCAGGTTTAACTTAAGCTGTTGGTGTAAAGCCGCCATTTCTTCCACAAACTGCTCCGCGGCGGGAACACTCCAACTTCCCTCCCCTTCCCCTGGAAAAGCCCTGGGATGACACCCGTAATTTGCCATAAACGGGCTCATCCCTGTGGACACATGTTCTGCGTTATTGTATGCAAACTCAGCCAACGCTAATTTGTCCACCCAGTCCTTCTCTCTCTCGTGGACGTAGCATCGTAGATATTGTTGCAGCACGCTGTTCGCTCTCTCTGCCTGTCCATTAGTCTGCGGATGCCTGGCCGTAGAGAACACCACCTCCACGTCCAGCAGACTCATAAGCTTTCTCCAGAAGCGTGACGTGAACTGCCGGCCTCTGTCAGATAAAATCCTCAAGGGGGCGCCATGCAACCTGAAAACATGCTCTACAAACAATTTGGCCGTTTCTTCTGCAGTCACCGCATGCAAACACGCGATAAAATGGCACATCTTTGTCATCAAATCAACAACCACCATTACTGCCGTCTTTCCCCTGGCCTTGGGTAAATCAGTCATAAAGTCAATTGATACCACCTCCCATGGTCTCCCTGGTGTAGGTAATGGTTCCAGTAACCCCGCAGGAGCCGACCTCTCCCCCTTCGCTCTCTGGCAAACCTGGCACCCTCGTACATACTGCTTCACATCCTCCCTCACCCGTGGCCACCAAAATTCCCTGGTCACCCGTAACATGGTTTTATGTTGTCCAAAATGTCCCGCCGTGGGATTGTCATGCATCTGTTTGAGTATTCTGCTTCTCAATTCCCCCTCAGGTATGTACAAGGCCCCCCTATAGTACAATGCTCCGTCCTTGACTTCAAACTCCCCTTGAGTTTCCCCAGGGGTCCCAATCTCTCGCAACTTGGTTTGTGCATATTGATCATCCCTCGTCAACCCGGCTAGCTCTTGCCTCCCTACGAACACTCCCCCACAGACCCAATTTTCCTCTGGAATGACATGTCGTGCTACTTGTCCTCCCTCCCCCTCTTCATATTCAGGCTTGCGGGAGAGGGCGTCTGCTCTGACATTTTCCTTCCCGGGCACGTACCTAATCTCAAAATTAAACTTGGAGAACTCTTGAGCCCACCGCACCTGACGTTGGTTGAGCACTCTGGCCGTTCTCCAATACTCCAGGTTCTTGTGGTCAGTACACACCTGGACCTTGTGCTGCGCCCCTATGAGAAAATGTCGCCACCGTCGAAACGCTTCGTGAATAGCCAGCAGTTCTCGATCGTAAACTGTGTAGTTTTGCTCTGACTTGTTAAGCTTTCTTGAGAAGAAGGCACACGGTTTCCACTCCCCATGTGCCTGCTGGAGCAATATTCCCCCCACCGCTCTGTCTGACGCGTCCGTCTCAAGCCTCATTGGCTTCCGCAGATCCACATGTAAGAGCTGCTCTTCCGACGCAAAAGCCCTCTTGAGCCTTTCAAAGGAACGCTGGGCCTCTTCCGTCCATTCGAACTTCTTCTTACTGCTGAGGCAATCCGTTATGGGTGCCGTTAGATGTGCAAAGTTCTTGATGAACTTCCTGTAGAAATTTGCAAACCCCAAGAACCTCTGCACGTCCTTCCTGTTCTTGGGAGGCTTCCATTCTAGCACTGCTTGCACCTTGCCCGGGTCCATCGCCAAGCCCTTGTCTGACAGCCGATAGCCAAGGAACTCCACCTCTCGCACGTGGAATTGGCACTTCTCCAGTTTGACCCACAGCTGGTGCTCCTGCAGTCTCTTCAGTACTTCCCTGACGTCTTTTACATGTTGCTCTTCGTTCTCTGAATAGATTAGGACGTCGTCCAGGAAGGCTACACAATTCTTGTAGAGCAATGACCCCAACACGTGGTGCATAAAACTTTGAAATGTCGATGAGCCTGATTGGAGTCCGAAGGGCATAACTAAGTACTCAAAGGCTCCCAGAGGGGTGAACATGGTGGTTTTCCATTCATCCCCCTCCCTCATCCTTATCAAGTTGTACGCCCCCCGAAGGTCCAGCTTAGTAAAGATCTTCCCCTCCCTCACCCTGGCCAAAATGTCATCAATCCTGGGCATGGGGAAGGTCACAGGCTCCAACACCCTGTTCACGGACCTGAAATCTACGACCAAGCGTAGTTCTTTGGAGTCTCTTTTGTCCACAAAGAACACTGGACTGCCCCCCACTGCCCTTGATTCACGTATAAAACCCCTCTTCAGATTCTTGTCAATGAACTTTCTCAACTCCTGCATCTCCCTATCAGACATGGCGTACAGCTTACCCACTGGTAACTGTGCCCCTGGGAGTAGATTTATCTGACAGTCAAAGGGCCGGTGAGGGGGGAGTCTATCCGCCTCTCTCTCGCTGAAGACTTCTTCCAGGTCTGCATACTGAGGTGGTACTCTCCCCTTTTCTCCCACCGCCATTCCTGCCACCCTGGCTACTGCCATCCTCGAGGTTTCCCCTCCGTGGCAGTGCTCTACGCAGTGAGCTGATCCAAACGTGACTGTCCTCTGGTGCCACCCTACTACTGGGTCGTGTAATGCCAACCAACTCATTCCCAGTATGATGGGTGGTCCTGCTAGGGTGGCTACGTGAAAGGCAATGGTTTCAGTGTGTCTGGAAACTGTCATTTTCATGGGAGGGGTTTGGTGGGTTACTTCCCCTCCCAAAAGTTCTCTCCCATCTATCGTGGTTACTTGCAGTGGATGTTCCAAAGGCACCACCTGGAGCTGGTGCTCTAGCGCAAAGTCCTTGCTAAAGAAGTTGCACGAGCTGCCTGAATCCAGCAGCGCCTTCACCTTGATGGGGTGTCCGTTTGGGAGTTCTAGTACCACCTCTATTGCAATGGCTGCTCGGGGGGGTTCTGGTTTGGGCACTTCTACTGATTGCTCGCCTGGCTGCTGTGCCCTCCTTCCTGCAGCCAAGCCTTGCCGTTTCCCGGCTCCTCCTTCTTCTCCTCCTCACTCCCCACTGCCCCCACCATTCCTTGCCACGCCTTCTTCTGAGGGCATGCTCTGGCAAAATGTCCCGGCTGCTGGCAGAGGAAACACCTCTTGCTGTTTTTCCCCTCCTTCTTGCGTACCTCGCTGGAGTTTGAAAGCCCGCGCGCGCTCACTCCTCCGATCTCCATTGGCTCCTCGGGCGGCACTGCTGACGTTGGCATGTCTGGAATCCGGTTCTCCTGCCAACGCTCTGGCCTCCCTTCCCGCCTTTCCAAAGCGCGCGTCTCTTGTCTAACTCCCACAGCGAGCGCCAACTTGGTCAGCTGATCCATCGATTGCGGGCGGGGCGAGCGGGAAAGTTCGTCTCTCACCCAAGGTGATAGCCCCTCCTCAAAAAGCATTTGAATCGGTTCCGAACTCAAATCCCACCCAAGTTTATGGATCAGCATAGCAAATCTCGACCAGTACTCTCTCACTGACTGGTTTCCTTGTTTGCACCCCATCAGTTCTTTGCGCGTCACACTCAGTTCCACATCACTCGAGAACATGTGGTCCATCGCGGAAAAGAACTTTCTCAGGTCCTTCAAGGCAGCATTCTCCGCTGCCATCAAGGGGCGGACCCAATCCCTGGCTCGCCCCTCCAGGTGCCCCACCACGAAAGCAACTCTCCCCCCATCGTCGGTAAAATCATGGTACTGCAGATCCAACGCATACTGCACTTCAGTCTTAAAAGCGTTATAGTCTCTGGGGTTGCCCCCAAACTTCTGCACTAGTCCCGGTACCTTTCTTGCGATGGGGGTGATCTTTCCCTGGGCATCATGTGTCCTCCTCTCATCCAGCCGTGCCGCTAGTAGTGCCAGTTGCTGCTCCAGGTCTCGATTTCTCTCCTCAAGACTCTGCCCGCCTCTGGCTCCCTCTCCGGCGCCTGCTCCTTCTGTTTGACTCATGACTGTTCCCCAGTGCTCTAGCACACAAGCAACGTAAAGGTCTCACGGATTGCTGTCACGGGAATAGGGGTTGCTTGTGTGTAACCTTCTAGCTGTTCCAAACTGCTTAGGATTGTGGTGTGTCTTCCCTGACTGAGCAGCTTGGGTGCTGCTGCTGCTCAGTCGCTCGACGAATCCGTGAGTGGGCGTTTTCTAAATTTCCTCCAGCATAGAAGCTCCTTGACAGTTACTCTCCGCCTCCCCTCTCTGCGCGAAACCCTTCTGCGCAGAGTGGGCGTGCCCAGGGGCGGCCCTCCACTCTCTTCACTGCCTTCAGTGCCAGAGTCTCGGAGCCTCTCCTCCAAGATGCTTTCCCTCTCTTCCTCCTTCCTGGTGTCCCCTGGACATTCTTCCCCAGATGACGTTCTCTCTCTACCCTTACTAGTTCCTTCTCCTGCAGAGTCGGGAAGCCCGCCCTCTCTCCTCTGCTCCGATGTCAGTTCCCTGACAATACCCTTACCAAGAGATTTATATGATGTCAGCAGAAACTATGGTCTAATTAGTTCTTCAAAGACTGAATGAAATTTTCACCAAAATAACTAATATAGAGGAATACTTGGATAATTGCCCTCCCTCTATAAATGCCCAAAGGGCTAAAAGGAGGATTAGACACAACTATGCCAGCGAACTATCAGTACAAGTCATGGATGAAATAAAGCCTTGCCAGGTCCTCCAAGTGAACCAGATAATGCTTGAGATTCATCAAAATGAGTACAAGTGGATGAATCGCAGGTTAATTATGACGTCCTTATCTCAGCTTGTGACCTGCCATTACCAAAAAGTAGATCTAAAAAATTTCCATTTCCTGCCCAGCATAAGAAACATCACACACCTATTTATGACTTTTAGATTGCCAGCTCTTCCATCTCGACTTATGGAGATGAAAAACATTTTATGGCGGTCTCACCTTCTTTACCTGATAAGGGTTTTCAAGGATGAGACAGTGAGGCAGCCAGTCCCCGGCAGAGAACCAAAGCAAACGCCAATAAGAAACAATACCTGCACGAAGGAGGAAGATAAACCCGTGAGTTTGGAATTAGAAGAATTAGAAGAACTGAAGAGGAGATTATTGAGCATAAAGAGCATAAAATCTCAATTGAGCATAAAATCTCAATTCAAAACATAAGGACATTATAGCTCGGAACACTATATGCCCAATAGCCCTTCATCTCGAGGAAAGACGACTATGCAATTCCCTGATCTTTCCCCAAGCGATAGCGATGGAGAAGATGAACCTGGCAACTCTGACACTCTCATGGCAACAACTTCTAAAGAACTTCATGTCGCAGATAGATTGCTGAAACCAAGCACCCAGGCTATACTCGGGCCTTTGCCTAATACTCCTAAAACTTACAAGAATGACTCACCCAAAGGGTGAGATAGGACGGACGGAGTCTCTGAACATGAAGCGGCTCTCTGCTGGCTAGTGACCTCCATTTTACAGCACATGCCTCTTTAATACTCCCAAAGGCACAGAAAGAGTTAATAGCCTGGCTACCTTATGAGGGAGAGAGGGATTGACAGTTAGTGGACCAGTGTGGGGCTCCCCTCGCTACCTGGGGTGTGGCTGGATGGGTTTTACCTATTGGGGATGTTTGTCCTGCTGATTTTTCATCTCAATATCATAACTTTTCAATTTGGGAGACTTGGCCCAGGGATGTTATGTTATCATTCCTCTACAGGGGAGGCTAGCGTGGGGTCTGGGATTGCCACCGTCAAAGGGCAAGGGAGGTACGGCAGTGGGGGTAAATATTATCTATGAAGGATTTTGAGATGCGATGATGCTCGAACCCCTTCCAAGCTACGCCCCATCCCAAGGGACATGAGCAGGGATTATCCACCTCCGTCATTGGTGCTGTGCAATGCCAGGTCCATAGGCAATAAAACTGCCACCTTGCGAGACTTATCTCGCTGGGGGTTGACCTGGCTTGTGTGACAGAGACCTGGGTGCACGAAGGCGAAGTATTCACCTTTTATGAGATGTCACCACCAGGTTTCTCCATCCTCCACCAATCGGGGACTGTGGGTCGGGGGGGAGGGTTAGCGTTGTTAATCCAGAAGGATTGCTCTTTCAGGGCTCTGCCATCACCATCAATCTCCAGCATTGAATGTGCTGGCCTAGTGTGGGGCACAAAGGAGAGCTTGGCTGTCTGGCTGGTGTACCAACCACCAGTAGCCACCCTGTCAGGCCTGTTGGATGTGGTGGCAGGCTGGGTCTTGGAGGTTTTGGGGGACTTCAATGTCCATGCTGATGCCACCCCCTCCTCACAGGCTCTGGACCTGGTGTCTTCCATGGCAATATTAGGGCTCTCACCACATGCTGGATTTGATTTTTGGTGCGGGTATAGTATGATTTTTGGTGAGGATCATGTCCTCACTTGTGGAAGTGCCATGGTCTGATCACTACATTCTGAAAGCCAGGATTGACTTCCCGCCCCCACCCCGCTTGGGTGGTGAGCCTATTTGGGCTTGATGTATTGATGTAATGAGGCACAGGATAATGTAAAATTACAAAAGGGACAAGATAGGGTTGACCCCTGTCACTGTTATTGTTTATTTTAGTTACTGTTTATTTTATTGTTTATTGTATATTTGTATTAGAGACCCTGGCAAGGAACAAAAGATCTGATGAAGAAATAAAAGGTATAACAGATGGGTGCACAGCAAATAAAAGGAGATCATTTGCAGATGACCTTGTTGGAAACCTGTTGGCGAGTATACCAAATATACACAATATCTGAGGTCGGACAGGTGGCAGGATTCAAGTTAAATAAAAATAAAACAAACCTACTGGTGAAAAATATGACAGAACAAAATAAAAATGAGCTACAAGTAGCAACACAATTGATAATTGAGGGGAAAGGGGAAGGCATGGCTAACAGTCAAGAATATAAATATTTTTAAGGATAGGTATGTAACAACGTGGAAAGAGATAAAGAAATTACGGATGTCTGGGGAAGGATGAATTTATCACTTTGGGGAAGAATTTCAGTTATGAAAATGAATGTACAGTTGTCAGGGGTTCAGGGACAGAGGCACAGGTGAGGGAGGAGACGGAGAGCGAGGGGGAAGAATCCCAGGACAGCGAGGAAGAGGATGACAATGACTTGAGGGATTCCATGAGTCTTTCAAGTGAATCGGAGGATTCCCAGAAGGGGGCGCCTGTGGTCAGGCCAAGGGGAGTCGCAGGGGGGACTCGTCAGGAGCAGGGGACCAGCGGGGGAACCCAAAGTGGGAGCTGGGAGTCGGGACCGGCTTCTCCGCCAGAGCGCAGTGAAGGGGGTGGAGATTCCAGAGTGACAGGGGAAGCAGGTCCGAAAGCAGAGAGGGAGGGGAGATCGGAGCAAGACATCGTCCCGGAAAGGGAGGGGAGTAGTGCAGGGAGTAGTGTAACTGTCAAGAGGAAGGTTAGAGGTTGCGAACGCGCGCCAAGTTCAAATGTGGAGGCGCGCGGAAGAACAGGGAGCCCGGAGGAGGAGCCAGGTCCCAAAGCACGCAGGAGGGGGGAAGAGCTGTCTGGGGATTCCGCGTCAGGGGAATCCAGGAGGGGCGAAACCCCAGGGGGCAGGAAGACCCTGCGGAAAAGGAAAGAAAGGAAGAGGTGGACCAGCACAAGCCTCTTAAACTGGTGCAGAGGAGGGACTGACTCAGAGGGGACTTCAGCGGTCCAAGCATAACAGACGTGGGGCTGCGCGCCTCGGCTGCGGAGCGTACAATACACTGCAATAAACATCTTTGTATATAAACTGGACTTGGCGTTGGTCTCTTGTGAGCTGGGACCTGGGGCAGCCCTGACAACAGTATTGCCAAGAATGTTATTTTTATTTCAAACAATACCTGTGGTCAGTGGAGCTTCAAACAATGGCAAAAAGATGTATCTAAATTCATCTGGCAGGGGAAGAAACCAAAGATTAAATACAAACTATTAACAGATAGTAAAGAAAGAGGTGGCTTCTCTCTGCCGAATTTGAAATTATATTATGAGGTGTCATGTCCCTACTGGCTATAGGAATGGATAACTTTTTAAAAATACAGATATTCTAGACTATGAGGGTCATGATAGCAGATAGATGCACATCTAAGGTATGAGAAGACCAAAGTGCATAAATGGTTTTTGAAACATTTGGTAAAAAAAGCAATTTATGGGGAAAATATAAAAACTTGTTGGAGCAGAAGACATCATGGTGGCTTTCCCCAGGGAAGCGATATCCCTGAGAAAGACTAATGCAAAAAATGAATGGGCAACCTATAGAGAGTTGCTTATGGAAGTAGAGCAACAATTGAAATTGAAAAAGTTTTGAGGATATAAGACAGTAACAGACTGGTTGCAATATCAATTAAATGATGTGTTTAAAATAGATAAGAAAATTGGATTCAGTAAAGAAATTTCAAGGTTTGAAAAATCTTTAATGGAAAATAATGTGGTTACTTTCTAAAATGTATAAATTGTTGCTAAAGTGGCATACCAAAGATGAAAAAGTTAAATCGGTAATGATATATTTGGCACAAGATATTGGGCATAATATCCAATTTTCATCTTGGGAAAAATTATGGAGGGTTAGAACTGCTTCAAATGTTTGTTGGAAATGCAAAGAGAAAGAAATGTGGTGGACAAAAGCATTCTGAGAAATGATTTATAATAAATTGAAAAAAATGTTTAAAGTAACGTTTGCGAAAAATCCAGAGTCTTTTATTAGGTGTTAAATAGTGGGTAGACATAGCAGACAACACAGCAATTTCTCCAAAGCAGCTCTTTATTTGTAAGCTGGAACAGAACAGAATAGCAAACAGCTCAGCCGGCCTGCTTTTATAGGCAGCCGGCTGTCAACATTGTAGCAACAACAACCCAGGGTTTCCCGCCTAAAGTAACTGATGTGGATCTGTGTGAATACTATATACTATACACGATACTCCAGGTGGCCAGGGTGAGAACTTCAATACATAACACCAGGTATTTTAGGTGCAGAAATTCCAAAGGAGCAGAAATGACTATTTATGTAGGCGATGACAGCAGTGTGGATACTATTGCAAAGAAGATAAAGTCCTGAGCAGAGATGAATGGTTGATATGGCGAAATTGGAAATTGACTGGGAAAATCAGAAACCAGGAAGAGACTAAATTTAAGAAAGAATAGGAAAAAATTATATTGTATAAGCTACTAAAAACTTTAGCAGGATTTGAGAAATGCTTGTAATGTACAAAAAAAATGGTAGAAAGATTATTTTTATATTAAAAAAAGAGGTAAAATAAGGGAAGCAGCTGGGGAGGGAGATTGATAATGGGAACCATGGAAGGGTGGAGGGGAGTCGAAGGATTCAGGGAATCCTAAATGATGATTAATGTCTGAATTTAAATTTGTTATGTAAAACTTAATAAAAATATGTTTTCATTTTAAAAAAGGATAATGTTCCAAGTATAATAATACTTTATTATAATAGTAAAAAAGGTAAAGGTACCCCTGCCCGTACGGGCCAGTCTTGCCAGACTCTAGGGTTGTGCGCCCATCTCACTCAAGAGGCCGGGGGCCAGCGCTGTCCGGAGACACTTCCGGGTCACGTGGCCAGCGTGACATCGCTGCTCTGGTGAGCCAGAGCCGCACACGGAAACGCCGTTTACCTTCCCGCTGGTAAGCGGTCCCTATTTATCTACTTGCACCCGGGGGTGCTTTCGAACTGCTAGGTTGGCAGGCGCTGGGACCGAACGACGGGAGCGCACCCCGCCGCAGGGATTCGAACTGCCGACCTTTCGATCGGCAAGCCCTAGGCTCTGAGGCTTTTACCCACAGCGCCACCTGCGTCCCATTTATTATAATAATAAAGTGCAAATATATAGATATAGCTAGCAGTATGCAGTAGAGCTACATACCAAATTTGGTCAAATCCCAAACTCAATCAAACCAGTTCAAGGCACAGATCCACCTTCCCTGATAAGGGTTCCATGACAAATCTAAGCTCCAATTCCCTCCACACAAAGCAGCCCATCATATGCCCATCAAAGCACTTTGCCCATTCAGTGACCGGAATGGGATGCTCTATCCCATACCAATAGTCAACTGAGGGCCAGATAACAGTTGACCTTAACTGCATAGTTCTGTGCAGGTTTCTTTTCTTCATCCCTTCACAAACTGCAGATGCAGAGTTCCTGATTTAGTTTGCAAATTGAGCATATAGGAGGACCTTGCTGTGGCCCTGGCCCCTGACTCTGGGGTTGCGGCACTCATCTCGCTTTACTGGCTGAGGGAGCCAGCGTTTGTCTGCAGACAGCTTCCGAGTCATGTGGACAGCATGACAAAGCCGCTTCTGGCGAACCAGAGCAGCACATGGAAACGCCATTTACCTTCCTGCCGGAGTGGTACCTATTTATCTACTTGCACCCGGGGGTGCTTTCAATCTGCTAGGTTGGCAGGAGCAGGGACCGAGCAATGGGAACTCACCCTGTCGTGGGGATATGAATCACGGACCTTCTGATTGGCAAGCCCTAGGCCCTGTGGTTTAGACCACAGCACCATCCTTGTCCCAGTCCACCCTAACCTTATACCGTAACCCTAAACCCTACCCCCAACCTGACCCTAACTCCTAAACCGTAGGACACCCCTTACCCCCTAAACCACAGATACTTCTTGCACCATTAGGGTTAGGGTTGGGTTTGAGTTAGGGTTAGGGCCAGGGTTAGGGTAATGATTACAATCAGGGTTAGGGTTAAGTTAAGAGTTAGGTTTAAATTAGAATTAGGGTTAAGGTTAGGTTTAGGGTTAAATTAGGCTTAGGTTTAGGTTTAGGCTTAAGTTTGGGTTAGGGTTAAGGTTCGGGATAGGGTTGGGTTTAAGTTAATATTAGTGAGCGCTAGGGTGAGGGTTAGGTTTGAGTTAGGGTGAGCATTAAGGTTAAGGTTTGGGATAGGGTTGGGTTTGAGTAAGAGAAGAACAGCAGCAGGAGCAATATAATTATATTATTTATACTCCACCCATCTGGCTGCGTTTCCCAAGTCACTTGTGGCCACTTTCAATAAAAGGTAAAAACATGAGCGGATGCTCATGAATGCTCATGAATTTAGAAACTCTCAATTCCCATAGAATTCCCAAAGAAGACCTGGGAATTGTAGCTCTGAGCTTCTTTACAGAGGGTTGGACTAGATGACCCTTGGGTTCCCTTCCATCTCTACCATTCCCTCTCTACCATTCTAGGATGCTCCCTGTCTCTCTCTCTCTCTCTCTCTCTCTCGCTCACTCACACACTCACTCCTCCTTTTCATGGCAGTTTCACCTTTTTCTGCACTCCTAGCTCGGAAGGGCTGAAGAGGCTGCGCTGTCACCATGTTGGGCGCGGGCAGGGGTATCGGAAGGAGGGGCCGCCGGAGGAGAGGCAAGAGGACAGGAAGGGGAGGGAAATGGGCGAGGGCAGGGATACCGGAAGGAGGTTCCAACCGGAGGAGAGACGAGCGGAAAGGGAGGGGAAAGGGCGGAAGAGGCGCTGCGACGCTGGGCCAGCAGAGACGTGCCGAGCCAGGCTGGCCCTCTCTCTTTCTCCCAGCCGCTCTCTCTCGACCCCGCTCTCCCCAGGGGGCAGCCCTGCCCCCCGCCCCGCCCTCACCTGCCTTTCTCCCCCAGTGGCTTTCTTCTAGTGCCGCCATTTTGGGCTGTGCTGCCGCCATGCTGGGCGAGGGCAGGTGTACCGGAAGGAGGTGCCACAGGAGAGGCAAGAGGACAGGAAGGAGAGGGAACTGGGCGGAAGAGGCTGTGCTGCCGCCATGTTGGGCGAGGGCAGGAGTACCGGAAGGAGGTGCCAGCGGAGGAGAGGCAAGAGGACAGGAAGGGGAGGGGAAAGGGGGGAAGAGGCGCTGCGACGCTGGGCCAGCAGAGACGTGCCGAGCCAGGCTGGCCCTCTCTCTTTCTCCCAGCCGCTCTCTCTCGACCCCGCTCTCCCCAGGGTGCAGCCCTGCCCCCCGCCCCGCCCTCACCTGCCTTTCTCCCCCAGTGGCCTTCCTCTCGTGCCCCTTTGCGGAGGGATGGTGCGGGTGGGCTGCGGAAGCCAAACGGAGCCTCTCGTGGGCGAGGAACTGCAGCTTGCGGCCCCTGCCTCACGCGCGATCACAACAGCAACACGCGCGAAGGTGGGGGCCGGCCTTCTCCCTTGCAGGAGAGAGCGACTCTGCGCGCGCATAGTTCTGCGCATCTCATATATGCTTACACAGGAAGGGAGGTATTTTGTTAGAGCATTCAAAAAATATGATGTCATGCCTACCCATGGAAGTGACACAGTCCAGAATCAAGCTACCTGCTATTTGTGGATGAATGAACAAAGAAAAGAAAAATCAAAGCTGATTCATCCACTTTCTATTGCGATGGAACCAAAACACCGATGCATGAAATGGGCTGATAACAAACATTTCACTCTGCGAATTCTTGGTGAATGTGCAAAAACACCAATTTGAAATAAGCACATAGTTTTATGATCTTTTTGTGTACATGGAACCCAAAACTCCTTTTTGCTTTGTTTGGGACGATTCTGGTGCACACCCAAAAACCACGATGCGAATTGAAATAAGCCAAATCAAAGCTTATTCGTCTTCTTTCTACGCATATGGAAGCGAAGAGACGGTGTTTTGCTATTTTGGTCTCATTACATACTTTTTGCGATTTCTGGGTTAATGTTGCATTCACACCAAAGAACACAACTTGAAATAAGCGAAATCCAAGATTCTTCTTTCTATGTAGTTGGAACCAAAACAACCTCTTTTGCCTAGTTTAGACTTATTACACTTTGCTTTGCTATTTGTGGGTGAATGAACAAAGAAAGAAAAATCAAAGCTGATTCGTCCACTTTCTATTGCGATGGAACCAAAACACCGATGCATGAATTGGGCTGATAACAAACATTTCAGTCTGCGATTTCTGGGTGAATGTGCATTCTAACCCCAAATTTGAAATAACCCCAATCAGAGCTTTAACATCTACTTTTATGCAGATGGAACCCAAAACACCTTTTTGCTTTGGTTGGGGGCTACTCTGGTGCACACCCAAAAACCACCATGCGAATTGAAATAAGCCCAATCAAAGCTTAATCGTCTTTCTACGCATATGTAAGCGAAAAGACCGTGTTTTGTTATTTTGGTCTCATTACATACTTTTTGCGATTTCTGGGTTAGTTGCATTAACACCAAAGAACACAACTTGAAATAAGCGAAATCCAAAATTCTTCTTTCTACGTACTTGGAACGCAAAACAACCTCTTTTGCATAGTTTAGAGTTATTACACTTTGCTTTGCTATTTGTGGGTGAATGAACAAAGAAACAAAAATCAAAGCTGATTCGTCCACTTTCTATTGCGATGGAAACAAAACACCTATGCATGGATTGGGCTGATAACAAACATTTCAGTCTGCGATTTCTGGGTGAATGTGCATTCTAACCCCAAAAACACCAATTTGAAATAACCCAAATCAGAGCTTTAACATCTACTTTTATGCAGATGGAACCCAGAACGCCTTTTTGCTTTGGTTGGGGGTGATTCTGGTGCACACCCAAACAACACCATGCCAATTGAAATAAGCCCAATCATAGCTTATTCGTCTTCTTTCCACGCATATGGAAGTGAAAAGACGGTATATTGTTATTTTGGTCTCATTACATACCTTTTGCGATTTCTGGGTTAATGTTGCATTAACACCAAAGAACACACTTGAAGTAGGCGAAATCCAAGATTCTTCTTTCTACGTACTTGGAACGCAAAACAACCTCTTTTAGATATTACACTTTGCTTTGCTATTTGTGGGTGAATGAACAAAGAAAGAAAAATCAAAGCTGATTCATCCACCTTCTATTGCGATGGAACCAAAACACCGATGCATGAATTGGGCTGATAACAAACATTTCAGTCTGCGATTTCTGGGTGAATGTGCATTCTAACCCCAAAAACACCAATTTGAAATAACCCCAATCAGAGCTTTAACATCTACTTTTATGCAGATGGAACCCAAAACGCCTTTTTGCTTTGCTTGGGGGTGATTCTGGTGCACACCCAAACAACACCATGCCAATTGAAATAAGCCAAATCAAACCTTATTCGTCTTCTTTCTACGCATATGGAAGCGAAAAGACGGTGTTTTGCTATTTTGGTCTCATTACATACTTTTTGCGATTTCTGGGTTAATGTTGCATTCACACCAAAGAACACAACTTGAAATAAGCGAAATCCAAGATTCTTCTTTCTATGTAGTTGGAACGCAAAACAACCTCTTTTGCCTAGTTTAGACTTATTACACTTTGCTTTGCTATTTGTGGGTGAATGAACAAAGAAGAAAATCAAAGCTGATTCATCCACTTTCTATTGCGATGGAACCAAAACACCGATGCATGAAATGGGCTGATAACAAACATTTCACTCTGCGAATTCTTGGTGAATGTGCAAAAACACCAATTTGAAATAAGCACATAGTTTTATGATCTTTTTGTGTAGATGGAACCCAAAACTCCTTTTTGCTTTGTTTGGGGCGATTCTGGTGCACACCCAAAAAACACCATGCGAATTGAAATAAGCCAAATCAAACCTTATTCGTCTTCTTTCTACGCATACGGAAGCGAAAAGACCGTGTTTTGCTATTTTGGTCTCATTACATACCTTTTGCGATTTCTGGGTTAAGGTTGCATTAACACCAAAGAACACAACTTGAAATAAGCGAAATCCAAGATTCTTCTTTCTATGTAGTTGGAATCCAAAATAACCTGTTTTGCCTTGTTTAGACTTATTACACTTTGCTTTGCTATTTGTGGGTGAGTAAATAAATTAAGAAAAATCAAAGCTGATTTGTCCGCTTTCTATTGCGAAAGTGCAAAACAGCTATGCATGAATTGGGCTGATAACAAACGTTTCACTCTGCGATTTCTTGGTGAATGTGCAAAAACACCGCAAAAACACCAATTTGAAATAAGCACATACTTTTATGATCTTTTTGTGTAGATGGAACCCAAAACTCCTTTTTGCTTTGTTTGGGGCGATTCTGGTGCACACCCAAACAACACCATGCGAATTGAAATGAGCCAAATCAAACCTTATTCGTCTTCTTTCTACGCATATGGAAGCGAAAAGACGGTGTTTTGCTATTTTGGTCTCATTACATACTTTTTGCGATTTCTGGGTTAATGTTGCATTCACACCAAAGAACACAACTTGAAATAAGCGAAATCCAAGATTCTTCTTTCTATGTAGTTGGAACGCAAAACAACCTCTTTTGCCTAGTTTAGACTTATTACACTTTGCTTTGCTATTTGTGGGTGAATGAACAAAGAAGAAAATCAAAGCTGATTCATCCACTTTCTATTGCGATGGAACCAAAACACCGATGCATGAAATGGGCTGATAACAAACATTTCACTCTGCGAATTCTTGGTGAATGTGCAAAAACACCAATTTGAAATAAGCACATAGTTTTATGATCTTTTTGTGTAGATGGAACCCAAAACTCCTTTTTGCTTTGTTTGGGGCGATTCTGGTGCACACCCAAAAAACACCATGCGAATTGAAATAAGCCAAATCAAACCTTATTCGTCTTCTTTCTACGCATACGGAAGCGAAAAGACCGTGTTTTGCTATTTTGGTCTCATTACATACCTTTTGCGATTTCTGGGTTAAGGTTGCATTAACACCAAAGAACACAACTTGAAATAAGCGAAATCCAAGATTCTTCTTTCTATGTAGTTGGAATCCAAAATAACCTGTTTTGCCTTGTTTAGACTTATTACACTTTGCTTTGCTATTTGTGGGTGAGTAAATAAATTAAGAAAAATCAAAGCTGATTTGTCCGCTTTCTATTGCGAAAGTGCAAAACAGCTATGCATGAATTGGGCTGATAACAAACGTTTCACTCTGCGATTTCTTGGTGAATGTGCAAAAACACCGCAAAAACACCAATTTGAAATAAGCACATACTTTTATGATCTTTTTGTGTAGATGGAACCCAAAACTCCTTTTTGCTTTGTTTGGGGCGATTCTGGTGCACACCCAAAAAACACCATGCGAATTGAAATGAGCCAAATCAAACCTTATTCGTCTTCTTTCTACGCATATGGAAGCGAAAAGACGGTGTTTTGCTATTTTGGTCTCATTACATACTTTTTGCGATTTCTGGGTTAATGTTGCATTAACAACAAAGAACACAACTTGAAATAAGCGAAATCCAAGATTCTTCTTTCTATGTAGTTGGAACGCAAAACAACCTCTTTTGCCTAGTTTAGACATTACACTTTGCTTTGCCATTTGTGGGTGAATGAACACCGATAGAACAATTAAAGCTTGTTCGTCCTCTTTCTATTGAGATGGAACCAAAACACCAATGCTTGATTTGGGCTGGTAACAAACATTTTTGGGGGAATGTGCATTCTATCCCCCAAAACAACAATTGGAAATAATCCCATCTTCTTTTTATGTAGATGTAACCCAAAGCTTATTCGTCTTTCTACGCATATGGAAGCGAAAAGACAGTGTTTTGTTATTTTGGTCTCATTACATACTTTTTGCGATTTCTGGGTTAATTTTGCATTAACATCAAAGAACACAACTTGAAATAAGCGAAATCCAAGATTCTTTTCTATGTAGTTGGAATCCAAAATAACCTGATTTGCCTTGTTTAGACTTATTACACTTTGCTTTGCTATTTGTGAGTGAATGAACAAAGAAGGATAAATCAAAGCTGATTTGTCCACTTTCTATTGCGAAAGTGCAAAACAGCTATGCATGAATTGGGCTGATAACAAACGTATCACTGCGAATTCTTGGTGAATGTGCAAAAACACCGCAAAAACACCAATTTGAAATAAGCACATAGTTTTATGATCTTCTTTTTGTGTAGATGGAACCCAAACCTCCTTTTTGCTTTGGTTGGGGGCTACTCTGGTGCACACCCAAAAACCACCATGCGAATTGAAATAAGCCCAATCAAAGCTTATTCGTCTTCTTTCCACGCATATGGAAGTGAGAAGACGGTATTTTGTTATTTTGGTCTCATTACATACCTTTTGCGATTTCTGGGTTAATGTTGCATTAACACCAAAGAACACAACTTGAAATAAGCGATATCCAAAATTCTTCTTTCTACGTACTTGGAACGCAAAACAACCTCTTTTGCATAGTTTAGACTTATTACACTTTGCTTTCCTATTTGTGGGTGAATGAACAAAGAAAGAAAAATCAAAGCTGATTCGTCCACTTTCTATTGCGATGGAAACAAAACACCTATGCATGAATTGGGCTGATAACAAACATTTCAGTCTGCGATTTCTGGGTGAATGTGCATTCTAACCCCAAAAACACCAATTTGAAATAACCCCAATCAGAGCTTTAACATCTACTTTTATGCAGATGGAACCCAAAACTCCTTTTTGCTTTGGTTGGGGGTGATTCTGGTGCACACCCAAACAACACCATGCCAATTGAAATAAGCCCGATCATAGCTTATTCGTCTTCTTTCCACGCATATGGAAGTGAGAAGACGGTATTTTGTTATTTTGGTCTCATTACATACCTTTTGAGATTTCTGGGTTAATGTTGCATTAACACCAAAGAACACAACATGAAATAAGCGAAATCCAAGATTCTTCTTTCTATGTAGTTGGAATCCAAAATAACCTGTTTTGCCTTGTTTAGACTTATTACACTTTGCTTTGCTATTTGTGGGTGAATGAATAAATTAAGAAAAATCAAAGCTGATTTGTCCTTTCTATTGCGAAAGTGCAAAACAGCTATGCATGAATTGGGCTGATAACAAACGTTTCACTCTGCGATTTCTTGGTGAATGTGCAAAAACACCGCAAAAACACCAATTTGAAATAAGCACATAGTTTTATGATCTTTTTGTGTAGATGGAACCCAAAACTCCTTTTTGCTTTGTTTGGTGCGATTCTGGTGCACACCCAAAAATCATACGAATTGAAATAAGCCAAATCAAACCTTATTCGTCTTCTTTCTACGCATACGGAAGCGAAAAGACGGTGTTTTGCTATTTTGGTCTCATTACATACTTTTTGCGATTTCTGGGTTAATGTTGTATTCACACAAAAGAACACAACTTGAAATAAGCGATGTCCAAGATTCTTCTTTCTATGTAGTTGGAACGCAATACAACTTCTTTTGCCTAGTTTAGACTTATTACACTTTGCTTTGCCATTTGTGGGTGAATGAACACCGATAGAACAATTAAAGCTTGTTCGTCCTCTTTCTATTGAGATGGAACCAAAACACCTATGCTTGATTTGGGCTGATAACAAACATTTAACTGCGGTTTTTGGGTGAATGTGCATTCTATCCCCCAAAACAACAATTCGAAATAAACCCATCATCTTTTTATGTAGATGGAACCCAAAACTCCTTTTTGCTTTGGTTGGGGGCGATTCTGGTGCACACCCAAAAACCACCATGCGAATTGAAATAAGCCCAATCAAAGCTTATTCGACTTTCTACGCATATGGAAGGGAAAAGACCGTGTTTTGTTATTTTGGTCTCATTACATACTTTTTGCGATTTCTGGGTTAATGTTGCATTAACACCAAAGAACACAACTTGAAATAAGCGAAATCCAAAATTCTTCTTTCTACGTACTTGGAACGCAAAACAACCTCTTTTGCATAGTTTACACTTTGCTTTGCTATTTGTGGGTGAATGAACAAAGAAAGAAAAATCAAAGCTGATTCATCCACTTTCTATTGCGATGGAACCAAAACACCTATGCATGATAACAAACATTTCAGTCTGCGATTTCTGGGTGAATGTGCATTCTAACCCCAAAAACACCAATTTGAAATAACCCCAATCAGAGCTTTAACATCTACTTTTATGCAGATGGAACCCAGAACGCCTTTTTGCTTTGCTTGGTGCACATTCTGGTGCACACCCAAACAACACCATTCCAATTGAAATAAGCCCAATCATAGCTTATTCGTCTTCTTTCCACGCATATGGAAGTGAGAAGACGGTATTTTGTTATTTTGGTCTCATTACATACCTTTTGCGATTTCTGGGTTAATGTTGCATTAACACCAAAGAACACAACTTGAAATAAGCGAAATCCAAGATTCTTCTTTCTATGTAGTTGGAATCCAAAATAACCTGTTTTGCCTTGTTTAGACTTATTACACTTTGCTGTGCTATTTGTGGGTGAATGAATAAATTAAGAAAAATCAAAGCTGATTTGTCCACTTTCTATTACGAAAGTGCAAAACAGCTATGCATGAATTGGGCTGATAACAAACGTTTCACTCTGCGATTTCTTGGTGAATGTGCAAAAACACCGCAAAAACACCAATTTGAAATAAGCACATAGTTTTATGATCTTTTTGTGTAGATGGAAGCCAAAACTCCTTTTTGCTTTGTTTGGTGCGATTCTGGTGCACACCCAAAAAACACCATACGAATTGAAATAAGCCAAATCAAACCTTATTCGTCTTCTTTCTACGCATACGGAAGCGAAAAGACGGTGTTTTCCTATTTTGGTCTCATTACATACTTTTTGCGATTTCTGGGTTAATGTTGTATTCACACCAAAGAACACTTGAAATAAGCGATATCCAAGATTCTTCTTTCTATGTAGTTGGAACGCAATACAACTTCTTTTGCCTAGTTTAGACTTATTACACTTTGCTTTGCTATTTGTGGGTGAATGAACACCGATAGAACAATTAAAGCTTGTTCGTCCTCTTTCTATTGAGATGGAACCAAAACACCTATGCTTGATTCGGGCTGATAAACATTTAACTGCGGTTTTTGGGTGAATGTGCACTCTATCCCCCAAAACAACAATTGGAAATAAGCCCATCTTCTTTTTATGTAAATCGAACCCAAAACTCCTTTTTGCTTTGGTTGGGGGCGATTCTGGTGCACACCCAGAAAACACCATGCGAATTGAAATAAGCCCCATCAAAGCTTATTCGTCTTTCTACGCATATGGAAGCAAAAAGACCGTGTTTTGTTATTTTGGTCTCATTACATACACTTTGCGATTTCTGGGTTAATTTTGCATTAACACCAAGAACACAACTTGAAATAAGCGACATCCAAGATTCTTCTTTCTACGTACTTGGAACGCAAAACAACCTCTTTTGCATAGTTTAGACATTACACTTTGCTTTGCTATTTGTGGGTGAATGAACAAAGAAAGAAAAATCAAAGCTGATTCGTCCACTTTCTATTGCGATGGAACCAAAACACCTATGCATGAATTGGGCTGATAACAAACATTTCAGTCTGCGATTTCTGGGTGAATGTGCATTCTAACCCCCAAAACACCAATTTGAAATAACCCCAATCAGAGCTTTAACATCTACTTTTATGCAGATGGAACCCAAAACGCCTTTTTGCTTTGGTTGGGGGTGATTCTGGTGCACACCCAAACAACACCATGGCAAATGAAATAAGCCCAATCATAGCTTATTCGTCTTCTTTCCACGCATATGGAAGTGAGAAGACGGTATTTTGCTATTTTGGTCTCATTACATACTTTTTGCGATTTCTGGGTTAATGATGCATTAACACCAAAGAACACAACTTGAAATAAGCGAAATCCAAGATTCTTCTTTCTATGTAGTTGGAATCCAAAATAACCTGTTTTGCCTTGTTTAGACTTATTACACTTTGCTTTGCTATTTGTGGGTGAATGAATAAATTAAGAAAAATCAAAGCTGATTTGTCCACTTTCTATTGCGAAAGTGCAAAACAGCTATGCATGAATTGGGCTGATAAACGTTTCACTCTGCGATTTCTTGGTGAATGTGCAAAAACACCGCAAAAACACCAATTTGAAATAAGCACATAGTTTTATGATCTTTTTGTGTAGATGGAACCCAAAACACCTTTTTTCTTTGTTTGGTGCGATTCTGGTGCACACCCAAAAAACACCATACGAATTGAAATAAGCCAAATCAAACCTTATTCGTCTTCTTTCTACGCATACGGAAGCGAAAAGACGGTGTTTTGCTATTTTGGTCTCATTACATACTTTTTGCGATTTCTGGGTTAATGTATTCACACCAAAGAACACAACTTGAAATAAGCGACATCCAAGATTCTTCTTTCTACGTACTTGGAACGCAAAACAACCTCTTTTGCATAGTTTAGACATTACACTTTGCTTTGCTATTTGTGGGTGAATGAACAAAGAAAGAAAAATCAAAGCTGATTCGTCCACTTTCTATTGCGAGGGAACCAAAACATCTATGCATGAATTGGGCTGATAACAAACATTTCAGTCTGCGATTTCTGGGTGAATGTGCATTCTAACCCCAAAAACACCAATTTGAAATAACCCCAATCAGAGCTTTAACATCTACTTTTATGCAGATGGAACCCAAAACGCCTTTTTGCTTTGGTTGGGGGTGATTCTGGTGCACACCCAAACAACACCATTCCAATTGGAATAACCCAAATCAAACCTTATTCGTCTTCTTTCTACGCATATGGAAGCGAAAAGACGGTGTTTTGCTATTTTGGTCTCATTACATACTTTTTGCGATTTCTGGGTTAATGTTGCATTAACACCAAAGAACACAACTTGAAATAAGCGACATCCAAGATTCTTCTTTCTACGTACTTGGAACGCAAAACAACCTCTTTTGCATAGTTTAGACATTACACTTTGCTTTGCTATTTGTGGGTGAATGAACAAAGAAAGAAAAATCAAAGCTGATTTGTCCACTTTCTATTGCGATGGAACCAAAACACCTATGCATGAATTGGGCTGATAACAAACATTTCAGTCTGCGATTTCTGGGTGAATGTTCATTCTAACCCCAAAAACACCAATTTGAAATAACCCCAATCAGAGCTTTAACATCTACTTTTATGCAGATGGAACCCAAAACGCCTTTTTGCTTTGGTTGGGGGTGATTCTGGTGCACACCCAAACAACACCATTCCACTTGGAATAACCCAAATCAAACCTTATTAGTCTTCTTTCTACGCATATGGAAGCGAAAAGACGGTGTTTTGATATTTTGGTCTCATTACATACTTTTTGCGATTTCTGGGTTAATGTTGCATTAACACCAAAGAACACAACTTGAAATAAGCGAAATCCAAGATTCTTCTTTCTATGTAGTTGGAACGCAAAACAACTTCTTTTGCCTAGTTTAGACTTATTACACTTTGCTTTGCCATTTGTGGGTGAATGAACACCGATAGCACAATTAAAGCTTGTTCGTCCTCTTTCTATTGAGATGGAACCAAAACACCTATGCTTGATTCGGGCTGATAACAAACATTTAACTCTGCGGTTTTTGGGTGAATGTGCATTCTATCCCCCAAAACAACAATTCGAAATAAGCCCATCTTCTTTTTATGTAGATGGAACCCAAAACTCCTTTTTGCTTTGGTTGGGGGCGATTCTGGTGCACACCCAAAAACCACCATGCGTTGAAATAAGCCCAATCAAAGCTTATTCGTCTTTCTACTCATATGGAAGGGAAAAGACCGTGTTTTGTTATTTTGGTCTCATTACATACTTTTTGCGATTTCTGGGTTAATGTTGCATTAACACCAAAGAACACAACTTGGAATAAGCGAAATCCAAAATTCTTCTTTCTACGTACTTGGAACGCAAAACAACCTCTTTTGCCTAGTTTAGACTTATTACACTTTGCTTTGCTATTTGTGGGTGAATGAACAAAGAAAGAAAAATCAAAGCTGATTCGTCCACTTTCTATTGCGATGGAACCAAAACACCTATGCATGAATTGGGCTGATAACAAACATTTCAGTCTGCGATTTCTGGGTGAATGTGCATTCTAACCCCAAAAACACCAATTTGAAATAGCCCCAATCAGAGCTTTAACATCTACTTTTATGCAGATGGAACCCAAAACGCCTTTTTGCTTTGGTTGGGGGTGATTCTGGTGCACACCCAAACAACACCATTCCAATTGGAATAACCCAAATCAAACCTTATTCGTCTTCTTTCTACGCATATGGAAGCTGTCAGGGGTTCATTAGCAGAGAGACAGGAAAGGGAGGGATTGGAGACCGAGGGAGAGGAATCCGAGGGAGAGGTCAGCGATGATAGCCATCCGAGGTCTCTAAGTCTCTCCAGCGAATCAGAGGATTCACAGAAAGGGGCTCCCGTGGTCAGAGCTAGGGGGTTGCCAGAGGGAACACCCCAGGAAGGAGGGGCCAGAGGGGACTCAGAGAGCAGCAGCTGGAAATCGGGACCAGCTTCCCCACCGGAGAGCAGTAAGGGGGAGGAGTCCCAAGCATCGGCAGCAGGCAGCTTTCCGTCAGCGGAAGGACATGAGTCAGGGTTAGCCACGCCTGCATCAGAGAGCGAGGAAACGGTCAAAAGGAAGGTCAGGGGCAGCGCGTGCGCGCCAAGTTCAAATGTACAAGAGGGGGGCGCAATGAGCAGCCCGGAGAGGGAGCCGGGTCCTAAAGCCCGGCGAAGAGAGGGGGAGGAGTCCGAAGGGTCCGCTTCCGAGGCGTCCAGGAAGGAAGGCACCCAGGGGGGTAGTAGGACCCAGAGGAGGAAGGAGAAACGTAGAAGGTGGAGTAAGGCTAGAGTCTTAAACTGGTGTACAGGGGGCGGAGACTCAGACGAGGCTTCGCTGGTCTAGGGTCTAGACGTAGAGACGCACACTAGGGTTTGAAAATGGGAACTAAACTTCAATAAAGACTTTGTACGGTTCTGCTGGCTAGCGTTGGTCTTCTGTGAGCTGAGACCTGGGGGCCGTCTCTGACAGAAGCGAAAAGACGGTTGTCAGAGTTGCTTCAAGATCCTAGCTCACAGAGGATCACGCTAGCCAACGGTCATTAAGTAAAAGTCTTTATTGAGTTACAGTTTCCATTCTCAAGCTGCTGCGTGCAACTCTACGTCTAGTAGCTAGATCGGCGAAGCTCCGTCTGAATCTCCGCCCCTTGTACACCAACTTAATATCCTAGCCCTGCTCCACCTTTTCCGCCTGACTGTTCTTCTCTGGGTCCCTCTGCCCCCCTGGGTCTCTTCCTTCCGGGATTCTTCTGACGCTGACCCCCCGGACCCTCCTGTCTCCTTGCGCCGGGCTTTAGGACCCGGCTCCCTTTCTGGGCTGCCTACTGCGCCGCCTTCCTGTGCATTTGAACTTGGCGCGCGCGCCCAACCTTCCACCTTCCGTCTAACCGTCTCTTCGCTCCCAGATGGAGGTGTGGCCACCCCTGACTCGTGCCCTCCCTCCTGTTGTGAGCTGCCAGCGCTTGCCCCCTGGCTCCCTTCCTCTTCCCTGTTCTCTGGCGGTGACGCTGGTCCCGATCTCCAACTGCTCTCCTCTGAGTCCCCTCTGACTCTATCTTCCTGGGGTGCCCCCCTAAACTCCCCCCTTGCCTTGGCCACTGGTGCTCCTTTCTGTGAATCCTCCGATTCACTGGAAAGACTCGGAGATCTCGGGTCGTCGTCATCACTCATCTTTTCTTCTGCCTCCTCCCCTTCGCTCTCTGTTTCCTCCCTTGCCCTTGCCTCTGCTCCTGAACCCCTGACATCCATCCCCCCCTCGAAGCCCCCCACTCCCCCTCCCCCTCCTTCCGGTGCTGGAGCTGGGTGCTGCTGTGTCAAGGGGACGAATGTCGGGTACCGTTCGCTTCCCGTAGCGGGCCTCCATCCGAAGTCTTCCGGTTCTTCCTCCCTGCTCTCGTCGATGACGGTCACCTCTGCTTCCATCTCTGTGCCGCCGTGCTCGAAACCTGGGTCGTCCCCGAAAACGTCCATGTCCGTCTGTCAGGGGTTCAGGAGCAGAGGCAAGGGCAAGGAAGGAAACAGAGAGCGAAGGGGAGGAGGCAGAAGAAAGGATGAGCGATGACGACGACCCGAGATCTCCGAGTCTCTCCAGTGAGTCGGAGGATTCACAGAAAGGAGCACCAGTGGCCAAGGCAAGGGGGGAGTTTAGGGGGGCACCCCAGGGAGATAGAGCCAGAGGGGAATCAGAGGAGAGCAGTTGGAGATCGGGTCCAGCGTCACCGCCAGAGAACAGGGAAGAGGAAAGGAGCCAGGGGGCAAGCGCTGGCAGCTCACAGCAGGAGGGAGGGCACGAGTCAGGGGTGGCCACACCTCCGTCTGGGAGCGAAGAAACGGTTAGACGGAAGGTGGAAGGTTGGGCGCGCGCACCAAGTTCAAATGCACAGGAAGGAGGCGCAGTAGGCAGCCCGGAAAGAGAGCCGGGTCCTAAAGCCCGGCGCAAGGAGACAGGAGAGTCCGGGGGGTCAGCATCCGAAGAATCCCGGAAGGAAGAGACCCAGGGGGGCAGAGGGACCCAGAGAAGAACAGTCAGGCGGAAAAGGTGGAGCAGGGCTAGGATATTAAGTTGGTGTACGAGGGGCGGAGATTCAGACGGAGCTTCGCCGATCTAGCTACTAGACGTAGGGTTGCACGCAGCAGCTTGAGAATGGAAACTGTAACTCAATAAAGACTTTTACTTAATGACCGTTGGCTAGCGTGATCCTCTGTGAGCTAGGATCTTGAAGCGACCCTGACAGTAAGCTCCGTCTCCTGTATTGTGGGCATCTACAGCCTCGAGGAGAGGAGAGAAGCAGGTGCCTACTAGTGAGCTCACGAACGGCAGCCGACATGACGGCTGAACAGCAGATAGCGGAACTCAGAGAAGCAGTGTCACAGCTGAATGCCGAGGCTCTCGCATCCAGGAAGAGAGAGGAGGACGCAGCTGCCGCCTACAGGGATCTCCAGGTCAGGTTGGAAGTGCTTACGAAGCAAGGGCAACAGACACCCAAACCAGAGGGGATTGGGTTGGGGAGACGCACAGGCGGTCTGGTCTCTCACTTCGATGGGAACCTGCAACAGTATCCCAATTTTAAAGCAGACGTACTGTGTGCACTGCAACTGCTGAGTAAAGATTTTAGAGATGAGCAAGAGAAAGTGGGGTTCATCATGTCTTATTTGCATGGGGATGCCAGAGCATGGCTGCGCAATTTATGGAGGGATAACGATCCGGCGCTCCAAAATGCGAATGCCTTTATTAAAGCGATGGATGCGTGTTTTTTATCAAGCATTGACGTGGATCTTGCTCGGCAACAGATTCATGGACTGAAGCAGGGAAGGGCCAGCGTACGGCAGTACCATGCCCGCTTTTTCGCCTTGGCCAGTGCCCTAGAATGGGACAGAGATGCGACCCCTGTAAGAGACCTTTTCTGGGAGGGACTAAACAGCTCTGTAAAAGATGAGATTGCGAGGGGGGAGAGACCCCGGACCACCCAGGAGGTCGTGCAGAGGGCGCTGGCAGTGGGGGTGCGGCTGGAAGGACGTCCGTGGAGCAGGGACGAAGGGCGTGGAGGGCGCGAACCAGCCAGGGGCTCCTCCTTCTTTCCCAGAGAAGCAGCACGTACGCAATCCACGCCTCCGCCAGGGGGAGGAGCTGAACCGATGGAGGTTGGAGGTGCCAGGGCTCAGTCAGCAACCAGAGCCCTAGCACCAGCAGCAGTGAAAGCGAAGCCTCCTAGAGGGAACAGGAAGTGTTACGTCTGTGAGGAGCCAGGGCATATGGCGAAAGAGTGTCCCCAGAGGCTCCACAAGCTCTCTGCAGCCTCAGCAATGGCGACTGCAGCAACGCAGCAAGGAGAACCACAGCAGGGAAACGACGCTGTCTGGCTGGAGGAAGAGGCACTGGGGCCCAGCCAGACGTATTAATGATGCAGTCCCCAGAGATTTTACAGCCCGTGAACCCCCTCCCGCCCAAACCAGTGGTGAGGCTCACCGCGTCGCTCCAGCTGCCCAATGGCATCACCATGGACGTGCCAATCACCATTGACTCAGGCAGCAATGCGGACTTTATGGGGCAGGACTTTGTCAACCAGCATGCTATACAGTTGCTGCCGGCCACACTGCCCCTGCAGGTGGTCACGGTGGATGGCAGGGAGCTGCTAGGAGGGCAAGTGGTGCAGCAGACGCCACCGATGGTGATGCGACTTGGGAATCACCAAGAAGTCATCAGCTTCAACGTCACTCAATTGTCGGACACGCCCATTGTGTTGGGCATGAGTTGGCTGGACAAACACAGCCCAACGCTGGCTTGGTACCAGAGGCAGCTGACCTTCGGCTCTTCCTTTTGTGCTGAACACTGCATCGTGCCCAGGCAGGAAGGAGAGGAAGAGGAGTCACAGCTACTGCTAGGCACGCTGCAAGCGATTCCCCACAAGTACGCAGAATTTTTGGAAGTTTTCTGCGAGAAGGAGGCAGACAGGCTACCCCCTCACAGGCCATATGACTGCAAGATTGACCTGCTGCCAGGGGCGGCGCTGCCTAAGGGGAAACTGTATTCCATGTCAGAGGACGAGCTGCAAGAACTCAAGGAGTTCATAGATCATAATTTGGAGCGCGGTTTCATCCGAGAGTCCAAGGCGGTGGGAGGCAGCCCGGTGTTCTTCGTTAAGAAGCGGGATACGCCCCAAAAGAGGCTCGTAGTGGATTACAGGATCTTGAACAGTGTGACTAAGCCGTCGGACTTCCCCATGCCCCGAATTGACGACCTCCTCGCAAAGGTGCGGAAGGGCAGAGTGTTCACCAAATTGGATCTGCGAGGTGCGTACAACCTCATTCGCATGCGGGAGGGAGACGAGTGGAAAACAGCCATGTTCACGCCACTGGGGACCTACGAATATAGAGTTATGCCTTTTGGATTGCAAAATGGCTCCCACGTTTTTCAAGCATTCATGCATCACGTGTTGGCGGGACTTCTCTACAAGACGTGCGTCTGTTTCTTAGATGACATCCTGATCTTTTCGGAGTCGCAACAGGAGCATGACAAACACGTCAAGGAAGTACTGAACAGGCTGAAGCACCATAGGCTCTACGCCAAGCTGGAGAAGTGCCAATTTGACGTGACGGAGGTGGATTTTCTGGGCTACAAGCTGTCTGACAAGGGGCTCGCCATGGACAGCGCCAAGGTTCGAGCGGTGTTGGATTGGAAGAGCCCGCGCAACCGGAAGGAGGTCCAAAGGTTTGTCGGCTTTGCGAACTTCTATCGCAAGTTTATCAAGGGCTTCGCTATGCAGACGGCGGCCATCACTGACACGCTTAGCTCCAAGAAAAAGAAGTTCATTTGGACAGAGCAGGCGGAACAGTCCTTTCAGGCACTCAAGCGTCTCTTCGCGTCGGAAGAGCAGCTGCTTCATGTCAACCCCAGCAAGCCGATGAGGGTGGAGACTGACGCCTCGGACAGAGCCGTGGGGGCGGTCCTGCTGCAGAAAGACCCGCAGGGGGTGTGGCGACCGGGAGCGTTTTACTCCAGGAAGCTCAGCAAGTCCGAGCAGAACTACACCATATGGGACAGGGAGTTGCTGGCCATTCATGCAGCGTTCAAGGCGTGGAGGCACTTTCTGATCGGCGCCAAGCACACGGTGCAGGTTTGCACGGACCACAAGAACCTAGAGCACTGGCGCACGGCACAGTTCCTGAACCAAAGGCAGATACGTTGGGCTGAGTTCTTTGCGAACTTCGACTTCCGAATAGAGTATGTCCTGGGGGACACCAACATCATGGCGGACGCTCTCTCCCGCAAGCCACAGTATCTGGAGGAAGCAACGCCAGCGGCCGCCATGCACATCTTCGCACCAACAGTGTGGGCGTGCGCCGCGGCAACCGTGGATCTGGAGGCGGTGCGACGAGCGTTGCAGGGGGACTCCTTCGCGCAAGCAAAGATCTCAGAGGTGCAAAGGGGCAAAGCAGCGGCCGACGGTTTCCAGCTAAGAGATGGATTGCTCATCCGTAAAGGGGCCATCTACGTGCCGGGAGACGAACTTCGCGCCAAGGTGCTGCAGCAGATGCACGACGCGCCCACTGCAGGGCACTTCGGCAAGGAGAAGACGGTGGAACTAGTAGCCAGGGATTTCTGGTGGCCTGGAATGAGAAGGGAGGTCGCGGACTACGTGGCGAGGTGTGACACCTGCCAGAGGGCGAAGCCAGTGCTTAGACCGCCGGCCGGACTGTTGGAACCGCTGCAAACTCCGGCCGAACCTTGGGAGAGGGTGGCCCTGGACTTTGTCACGGATCTGCCCAGCTCGAGGGGCAAGACGGCAGTGCTGGTGGTGGTGGACTTGTTCTCCAAGATGGCACATTTCATTCCGTGTGCGAAGGTGGCCACGGCGGAACAAACCGCCAAACTGTTCATAGACCACGTGTTCAAGGTTCACGGTCTGCCACGGTCTATTCTGTCCGACCGGGGGCGGCAGTTCATCTCAAATTTCTGGCAGCGGCTGATGGGCTTCCTGAACGTCAAGATCAACCTGGCGTCGGCGAGACACCCGCAAACCAACGGGCAAGCAGAGCGGGTCAATGCCATCATGCAGCAGTACTTGAGGTGTTATGCAAATCAGCAGCCTGCGACATGGGTGGATTACCTGCCGCTCGCCGAGTTCGCTTACAACAACACGAAGCACGTGTCCACGGGGGTCACACCGTTCTTCGCCAACAACGGGAGGCACCCCAGAACCTTCCCGGGACTGGAAAGGCTGGGGGAAGGGGAGCCGCAGACGGCAGATGCGTTCGCGTCGGAACTGCAGGAAGTCCACGATCAGCTGAGGCGCCACCTGGAACTGGCCAAGCACGCATACAAGGTACAAGCGGACAAACGCAGAAGGGTTGGCGAAGAGCTACACGTGGGGGACTGGGTCTGGTTAGCAGCCCACGCAGTGCCGGCCAGGTCGTTGGCCAAGAAGAAACTAGGGCATAAGCAACTGGGGCCCTATCAAGTCGAAGAGCAGGTCAACCCGGTGGCCTTCAGGCTGGCGCTTCCGGAGGGTTCCAGAATGCATCCGGTATTCCACCGATCGGTGCTCACTCCCTACAAGGCACCGCACAGGTTTCAGGAACCCGGAACGGCGCAGAGTCCGGCCAGAGACAGAACAGGGCACGCAGGAATGGCACAGAAGGAGCGCATCAACGAAGTCACAGAGATTTTGGATTCCAGATGGGGGGAAGAAGGGGTAGAATACTTTCTCGCCAGGGAGGGCACCCCGGCCAGTGCGAACAGTTGGGTGCCGGACTACGCCTTGGACGAACCTCTGCTCAAAGACGAGTTTCATGCCCTCTTCCCACATAGACCGATGCCAGCAGACTTTTTCGACGACTGGCTTTTCACACCCACGCTTTCGGGCAGCACGTTCCGGGGGTTCGACTCGGACGAGGACCCGATACGAGACGTCCGTTCCCCGGAGGGGTCGCCCTCGGGATCTGCCTCAGAACCCTCGTATTGGTGGGACGACAAACCAGAGGAACAGTGGCGCAGGAAGTGGCAAGAAGGTCCAGGCCGAGCAACGCCGCCTGGAGGAAGCGAGGGAGAGACGGACATGGACATTTTCGGGGACGATCCAGGTTTCGAGCACGGCGGCACAGAGATGGAAGCAGAGGTGACCGTCGTCGACGAGAGAAGGGAGGAAGAACCGGAAGACTTCGGAGGGAGGCCCGCTACGGGAACCGAACGGTACCCGACATTCGTCTCCTTGACGCAGCAGCACCCAGCTCCAGCACCGGAAGGAGGGGAAGGGGGAGTGGGGGGCTTCGAGGGGGGGATGGATGTCAGGGGTTCAGGAGCAGAGGCAAGGGCAAGGAAGGAAACAGAGAGCGAAGGGGAGGAGGCAGAAGAAAGGATGAGCGATGACGACGACCCGAGATCTCCGAGTCTCTCCAGTGAGTCGGAGGATTCACAGAAAGGAGCACCAGTGGCCAAGGCAAGGGGGGAGTTTAGGGGGGCACCCCAGGGAGATAGAGCCAGAGGGGAATCAGAGGAGAGCAGTTGGAGATCGGGTCCAGCGTCACCGCCAGAGAACAGGGAAGAGGAAAGGAGCCAGGGGGCAAGCGCTGGCAGCTCACAGCAGGAGGGAGGGCACGAGTCAGGGGTGGCCACACCTCCGTCTGGGAGCAAAGAAACGGTTAGACGGAAGGTGGAAGGTTGGGCGCGCGCGCCAAGTTCAAATGCACAGGAAGGAGGCGCAGTAGGCAGCCCGGAAAGAGAGCCGGGTCCTAAAGCCCGGCGCAAGGAGACAGGAGAGTCCGGGGGGTCAGCGTCCGAAGAATCCCGGAAGGAAGAGACCCAGGGGGGCAGAGGGACCCAGAGAAGAACAGTCAGGCGGAAAAGGTGGAGCAGGGCTAGGATATTAAGTTGGTGTACGAGGGGCGGAGATTCAGACGGAGCTTCGCCGATCTAGCTACTAGACGTAGGGTTGCACGCAGCAGCTTGAGAATGGAAACTGTAACTCAATAAAGACTTTTACTTAATGACCGTTGGCTAGCGTGATCCTCTGTGAGCTAGGATCTTGAAGCGACCCTGACACCGTCTCTCCCTCACTTCCTCCTGGCGGCGTTGCTCGTCCTGGACCTTCTTGCCACTTCCTGCGCCACTGCTCCTCTGGTCTGTCGTCCCACCAATACGAGGGTTCTGAGGCAGATCCCGAGGGTGACCCCTCCGGGGAACGGATGTCTCGTGTCGGGTCCTCGTCCGAGTCGAACCCCCGGAACGTGCTGGCCGAAAGCGTGGGCGTGAAAAGCCAGTCGTCGAAAAAGTCTGCTGGCATCGGTCTATGTGGGAAGAGGGCATGAAACTCGTCTTTGAGCAGAGGTTCGTCCAAGGCGTAGCCCGGCACCCAGCTGTTCGCACTGGCCGGGGTGCCCTCCTTGGCGAGAAAGTATTCTACCCCTTCTTCCCCCCATCTGGAATCCAAAATTTCTGTGACTTCGTTGATGCGCTCCTTCTGTGCCACTCCTGCGTGCCCTGTTCTGTCTCTGACCGGACTCGGCGCCGTTCCGGGTTCCTGAAACCTGTGCGGTGCCTTGTAGGGAGTGAGCACCGATCTGTGGAACACCGGATGCATTCTGGAACCCTCCGGAAGCGCCAGCCTGAAGGCCACCGGGTTGACCTGCTCTTCGACTTGATAGGGCCCCAGTTGCTTATGCCCTAGTTTCTTCTTGGCCAACGACCTGGCCGGCACTGCGTGGGCTGCTAACCAGACCCAGTCTCCCACGTGGAGCTCCTCGCCAACCCTTCTGCGTTTGTCCGCTTGTACCTTGTATGCGTGCTTGGCCAGCTCCAGGTGGCGCCTCAGCTGATCGTGGACTTCCTGCAGTTCCGACGCGAACGCATCTGCCGTCTGCGGCTCCCCCTCCCCCAGCCTTTCCAGTCCCGGGAAGGTTCTGGGGTGCCTCCCGTTGTTGGCGAAGAACGGCGTGACCCCCGTGGACACGTGCTTCGTGTTGTTGTAGGCGAACTCGGCGAGCGGCAGGTAATCCACCCACGTCGCAGGCTGTTGATTTGCATAGCACCTCAAGTACTGCTGCAAGATGGCATTGACCCGCTCCGCTTGCCCGTTGGTCTGCGGGTGTCTCGCCGACGCCAGGTTGATCTTGACGTTCAGGAAGCCCATCAGCCTCTGCCAGAAATTCGAGATGAACTGCCGCCCCCGGTCGGACAGAATAGACCGTGGCAGACCGTGAACCTTGAACACGTGGTCTACGAACAGTTTGGCGGTTTGTTCCGCCGTGGCCACCTTCGCACACGGAATGAAATGTGCCATCTTGGAGAACAAGTCCACCACCACCAGCACTGCCGTCTTGCCCCTCGAGCTGGGCAGATCCGTGACAAAGTCCAGGGCCACTCTCTCCCAAGGTTCGGCCGGAGTTTGCAGCGGTTCCAACAGTCCGGCCGGCGGTCTAAGCACTGGCTTCGCCCTCTGGCAGGTGTCACACCTCGCCACGTAGTCCGCGACCTCCCCTCTCATTCCAGGCCACCAGAAATCCCTGGCGACTAATTCCACCGTCTTCTCCTTGCCGAAGTGCCCTGCAGTGGGCGCGTCGTGCAGCTGCTGCAGCACCTTGGCGCGAAGTTCGTCTCCCGGCACGTAGATGGCCCCTTTACGGATGAGCAATCCATCTCTTAGCTGGAAACCGTCGGCCGCTGCCTTGCCCCTTTGCACCTCTGCCATCTTTGCTTGCGCGAAGGAGTCCCCCTGCAACGCTCGTCGCACCGCCTCCAGATCCACGGTTGCCGCGGCGCACGCCCACACTGTTGGTGCGAAGATGTGCATGGCGGCCGCTGGCGTTGCGTCCTCCAGATACTGTGGCTTGCGAGAGAGAGCGTCCGCCATGATGTTGGTGTCCCCCGGGACATACTCTATTCGGAAGTCGAAGTTCGCAAAGAACTCAGCCCAACGTATCTGCCTTTGGTTCAGGAACTGTGCCGTGCGCCAGTGCTCTAGGTTCTTGTGGTCCGTGCAAACCTGCACCGTGTGCTTGGCGCCGATCAGAAAGTGCCTCCACGCCTTGAACGCTGCATGAATGGCCAGCAACTCCCTGTCCCATATGGTGTAGTTCTGCTCGGACTTGCTGAGCTTCCTGGAGTAAAACGCTCCCGGTCGCCACACCCCCTGCGGGTCTTTCTGCAGCAGGACCGCCCCCACGGCTCTGTCCGAGGCGTCTGTCTCCACCCTCATCGGCTTGCTGGGGTTGACATGAAGCAGCTGCTCTTCCGACGCGAAGAGACGCTTGAGTGCCTGAAAGGACTGTTCCGCCTGCTCTGTCCAAATGAGCTTCTTTTTCTTGGAGCTAAGCGTGTCAGTGATGGCCGCCGTCTGCATAGCGAAGCCCTTGATAAACTTGCGATAGAAGTTCGCAAAGCCGACAAACCGTTGGACCTCCTTCCGGTTGCGCGGGCTCTTCCAATCCAACACCGCTCGAACCTTGGCGCTGTCCATGGCGAGCCCCTTGTCAGACAGCTTGTAGCCCAGAAAATCCACCTCTGTCACGTCAAATTGGCACTTCTCCAGCTTGGCGTAGAGCCTATGTTGCTTTAGCCTGTTCAGCACTTCCTTGACGTGTTTGTCATGCTCCTGTTGCGACTCCGAAAAGATCAGGATGTCATCTAAGAAACAGACGCACGTCTTGTAGAGAAGTCCAGCCAACACGTGATGCATGAATGCTTGAAAAACGTGGGAGCCATTTTGCAATCCAAAAGGCATAACTCTATATTAGTAGGTCCCCAGTGGCGTGAACATGGCTGTCTTCCACTCATCTCCCTCCCGCATGCGAATGAGGTTGTACGCCCCTCGCAGGTCCAACTTGGTGAACACTCTGCCCTTCCGCACCTTTGCGAGGAGGTCGTCAATTCGGGGCATGGGGAAGTCCGACGGCTTAGTCACACTGTTCAAGATCCTGTAATCCACTACGAGTCTCTTTTGGGGCGTATCCCGCTTCTTAACGAAGAACACCGGGCTGCCTCCCGCCGCCTCGGACTCTCGGATGAAACCGCGCTCCAAATTATGATCTATGAACTCTTTGAGTTCTTGCAGTTCGTCCTCTGACATGGAATACAGTCTCCCCTTAGGCAGCGCCGCCCCTGGCAGCAGGTCAATCTTGCAGTCATATGGCCTGTGAGGGGGTAGCCTGTCTGCCTCCTTCTCGCAGAAAACTTCCAAAAATTCTGCGTACTTGTGGGGAATCGCTTGCAGCGTGCCTAGCAGCAGCTGTGACTCTTCTTCCTCTCCTTCCTGCCTGGGCACGATGCAGTGTTCAGCACAAAAGGAAGAGCCGAAGGTCAGCTGCCTCTGGTACCAAGCCAGCGTTGGGCTGTGCTTGTCCAGCCAACTCATGCCCAACACAATGGGCGTGTCCGACAATTGAGTGACGTTGAAGCTGATGACTTCTGTGTGATTCCCAAGTCGCATCACCATTGGTGGCGTCTGCTGCACCACTTGCCCCCCTAGCAGCTCCCTGCCATCCACCGTGACAACCTGCAGGGGCAGTGTGGCCGGCAGCAACTGTATAGCATGCTTGTTGACAAAGTCCTGCCCTATAAAGTCCGCATTGCTGCCTGAGTCAATGGTGATTGGCACGTCCATGGTGATGCCATTGGGCAGCTGGAGCGATGCGGTGAGCCTCACCACTGGTTTGGGCGGGAGGGGGTTCACGGGCTGTAAAATCTCTGGGGACTGCATCATTAATACGTCTGGCTGGGCCCCAGTGCCTCTTCCTCCAGCCAGACTGCGTCGTTTCCCTGCTGTGGTTCTCCTTGCTGCGTTGCTGCAGTCGCCATTGCTGAGGCTGCAGTGAGCTTGTGGAGCCTCTGGGGACACTCTTTCGCCATATGCCCTGGCTCCTCACAGACGTAACACTTCCTGTTCCCTCTAGGAGGCTTCGCTTTCACTGCTGCTGGTGCTAGGGCTCTGGTTGCTGACTGAGCCCTGGCACCTCCAACCTCCATCGGTTCAGCTCCTCCTCCTGGCGGAGGCGTGGATTGCGTACGTGCTGCTTCTCTGGGAAAGAAGGAGGAGCCCCTGGCTGGTTCGCGCCCTCCACGCCCTTCGTCCCTGCTCCACGGACGTCCTTCCAGCCGTACCCCCACTGCCAGCGCCCTCTGCACGACCTCCTGGGTGGTCCGGGGTCTCTCCCCCCTCGCAATTTCATCTTTCACAGAGCTGTTTAATCCCTCCCAGAACAGGTCTCTTACAGGAGTCGCATCTCTGTCCCACTCTAGGGCACTGGCCAGGGCGAAAAAGCGGGCATGGTACTGCCGTACGCTGGCCCTTCCCTGCTTCAGTCCATGAATCTGTTGCCGAGCAAGATCCACGTCAATGCTTGATAAAAAACACCCATCCATCGCTTTAATAAAGGCATTCGCATTTTGGAGCGCCGGATCGTTATCCCTCCACAAATTGCGCAGCCATGCCCTGGCATCCCCATGCAAATAGGACATGATGAATCCCACTTTCTCCTGCTCATCTCTAAAATCTTTATTCAGCAGTTGCAGTGCACACAGCACGTCTGCTCTAAAATTGGGATACTGTTGCAGGTTCCCATCGAAGTGAGAGACCAGACCGCCTGTGCGTCTCCCCAAACCAATCCCCTCTGGTTTGGGTGTCTGTTGCCCTTGCTTCGTAAGCACTTCCAACCTGACCTGGAGATCCCTGTAGGCGGCAGCTGCGTCCTCCTCTCTCTTCCTGGATGCGAGAGCCTCGGCATTCAGCTGTGACACTGCTTCTCTGAGTTCCGCTATTTGCTGTTCAGCCGTCATGTCGGCTGCCGTTCGTGAGCTCGCTAGTAGGCACCTGCTTCTCTCCTCTCCTCGAGGCTGTATATGCCCACAATTCTTGGGTGACGGAGCTTACTGTCAGAGTTGCTTCAAGATCCTAGCTCACAGAGGATCACGCTAGCCAACGGTCATTAAGTAAAAGTCTTTATTGAGTTACAGTTTCCATTCTCAAGCTGCTGCGTGCAACTCTACGTCTAGTAGCTAGATCGGCGAAGCTCCGTCTGAATCTCCGCCCCTTGTACACCAACTTAATATCCTAGCCCTGCTCCACCTTTTCCGCCTGACTGTTCTTCTCTGGGTCCCTCTGCCCCCCTGGGTCTCTTCCTTCCGGGATTCTTCTGACGCTGACCCCCCGGACCCTCCTGTCTCCTTGCGCCGGGCTTTAGGACCCGGCTCCCTTTCCGGGCTGCCTACTGCGCCGCCTTCCTGTGCATTTGAACTTGGCGCGCGCGCCCAACCTTCCACCTTCCGTCTAACCGTCTCTTCGCTCCCAGATGGAGGTGTGGCCACCCCTGACTCGTGCCCTCCCTCCTGTTGTGAGCTGCCAGCGCTTGCCCCCTGGCTCCCTTCCTCTTCCCTGTTCTCTGGCGGTGACGCTGGTCCCGATCTCCAACTGCTCTCCTCTGAGTCCCCTCTGACTCTATCTTCCTGGGGTGCCCCCCTAAACTCCCCCCTTGCCTTGGCCACTGGTGCTCCTTTCTGTGAATCCTCCGATTCACTGGAAAGACTCGGAGATCTCGGGTCGTCGTCATCACTCATCTTTTCTTCTGCCTCCTCCCCTTCGCTCTCTGTTTCCTCCCTTGCCCTTGCCTCTGCTCCTGAACCCCTGACAACGGTGTTTTGATATTTTGGTCTCATTACATACTTTTTGCGATTTCTGGGTTAATGTTGCATTAACACCAAAGAACACAACTTGAAATAAGCGAAATCCAAGATTCTTCTTTCTATGTAGTTGGAACGCAAAACAACCTCTTTTGCCTAGTTTAGACTTATTACACTTTGCCATTTGTGGGTGAATGAACACCGATAGCACAATTAAAGCTTGTTCGTCCTCTTTCTATTGAGATGGAACCAAAACACCTATGCTTGATTTGGGCTGATAACAAACATTTAACTCTGCGGTTTTTGGGTGAATGTGCATTCTATCCCCCAAAACCCATCATCATTTTATTATTATTATTATTATTATTATTATTATTATTATTATTATTATTATTATTTTGTAAACTTTAAAAAAAGAAGCCAGGGCCATTTGATAATAATCTGCCAAAATAAAAGTTAGCAACCAGAGGCAGCTAGCTTTAATGGTCGTATCGGATCTTCTTCTCCATCTTTTTCAAATATTTCTAATCTTTCAACTCTTTCCAATCCTCAGTGGGAAAAGAAAATGAAACCTCACCTCACCAGTGTTTCTAGGGGACCCAAGCACCTGGAGGTCACAGCATTATGGGTGAAAGGATGTCAGTGGCAAGGAGGCCTGGGACAATGGGCCAGGTGTTTGCATGTGCCCCCCCCCCCCCCAGTTCAGCTACAGCCTCCACTGGTTTTTCCAGAAGCCATGCAAGATTTTTCAGCCAAGCAGGTCAAGGCAATGTTATTATTACATTGATTAAACTAATTTTATTAAATTTCTATGACACCCCTCATTGGGGGATCATATGCTTGTTTCACCTCTGCACTCTAAGTTATGGGTGGCCTTTCTCTCTTGCCAGCATTGTATATTGAAAACAAAAAATGCCCAGTTTGAAATTATTATTATAATTATTATACATTTATTTGTACCCTGCCTTTTCCCCTGATGGGGACCCAAGGCAGTTTACGGATGAAAAGAAGACAAGCTAAAACCTGGGCGGGGGATCTACAATTAAAAAGCAATTAAACACTGATAGAATTAAAACTGTGTGTGTATACATATAAAAATCTTGTAAAACCAAATAATGGCAATAAAAACAGCACAGCAGAAGCCCTTTCATTAAAAGCACATTTTTATTTTATATTGATGTATACTTCGCTAATTGTAGAGTTGGAAGGGACCCCAAGGGTCATGCAGGAATCTTTCACGCAACATGGGACTCAAACCCATGAGTCTTGGTCAAAATTTTAGGCCTTTATAGTGCAATCCTATACATATTCTCTCAGAAGTTCTTTGAAGTTCAGTGAGTTTGATTCCCAGGTAAGTGCATAGCCCCGCAGCCTTCCAGCAAAGGCTCCTCAGTGTGTTGGAATTATTGTTACAATATGAGCTTATCGCAGTTGCAGACAGCCAGTTTGTTGACATCATGTGATATGGCTAGCTGTGGGAAAGAAGCTTCCCGGGAGTTCACAGGCTGGAAAAGTCTTTGTGAAGAGTGTAATATGAGACCTAATATGAGATGTAAACAGACGTTTCTGACTATCTCTTTTCCCTGCCAGGGAAGCAGGAGGGAGGGGGTGTGCATTTCCCACGCTGGGAAGTGTCGCCTATTGAGACCTAGCCTGGATCCTGCGGGGATTGCAGCCAGGGAGCTCACTGGACACCAAGCCGGGAGCCTGGGAGAGTTGCCAGCTTCTCCCGAAGAAGGAGGCTTGTTTCCAACATTTATATATATATATTGTCTCCTTCATGGATCACTGCCTTGCCGTGGCGAAGGGGCTTGAATAACTCAGAGAAGCTATGAGCTATGCCGTGCAGGGCCACCCAAGATGGACAGGTCATAGTGGAGAGTTTTGACCAAACGTGATCCACCTGGAGCAGGAACTGGCAAGCCACTCCAGTATCCCTGCCAAGAAAACTCCATGGACAAAGACAACAGGCATATAAAAGTTATGACGCTGGAAGATGAGCCCCTCAGGTCGGAAGGTGTCCAACATGCTACTGGGGAAGAGCGGAGGACAAGTACAAGTAGATCCAGAGCTGATGAAGCGGCTGGGCCAAAGCCGAAAGGACGCTCAGTTGCGGATATGCATGGAAGCGAAAGGAAAGTCCAATGCTGTAAAGAAAAATATTGCATAGGAACCTGGAATGTAAGAACCATGAACCTTGGTAAGTTGGATGTGGTCAAAAATGAGATGGCAAGAATAAATATTGACATCCTGGGCATCAGTGAACTAAAATGGACGGGAATGGGCGAATTCAGTTCGGATGACTATCATATCTACTACTGTGGGCAAGAAACCCGTAAAAGAAATGGAGTGGCCCTCATAGTCAACAAAAGAGTGATGAAAGCTGTACTGGGATGCAATCTCAAAAATGATAGAATGATCTCGATACGAATCCAAGGCAGACCTTTTAACATCACAGTAATCCAAGTTTATGCACCAACTACTGGTGCTGAAGAAACTGAAATTGACCAATTCTATGAAGACTTACAAGACCTTATAGAAGTGACACCAAAGAAGGATGTTCTGCTCATAATAGGGGATTGGAATGCTAAAGTAGGGAGTCAAGAGATAAAAGGAACAACTGGCAAGTTTGGCCTTGGAGTTCAAAACGAAGCAGGGCAAAGGCTAATAGAGTTCTGTCAAGAGAACAAGCTGGTCATCACAAACACTCTTTTCCAACAACACAAGAGACGACTCTACACATGGACATCACCAGATGGGCAGCATCGAAATCAGATTGATTATATTCTCTGCAGCCAAAGATGGAGAAGCTCTATACAGTCAGTAAAAACAAGACCTGGAGCTGACTGTGGCTCAGATCATCAGCTTCTTATAGCAAAATTCAAGCTTAAACTGAAGAAAGTAGGAAAAACCACTGGGCCGGTAAGATACAATCTAAGTCAAATCCCTTATGAATACACAGTGGAAGTGAGGAACAGGTTTAAGGATTTAGATTTGGTGGACAGAGTGCCTGAAGAACTATGGATGGAGGCTCGTAACATTATACAAGAGGCAGCAACTAAAACCATCCCAATGAAAAGGAAATGCAAGAAAGCAAAGTGGCTGTCCAACGAGGCCTTACAAATAGCGGGGGAGAGAAGGCAAGCAAAATGCGAGGGAGATAGTGAAAGATACAGGAAATTGAATGCAGATTTCCAAAAAATAGCAAGGAGAGACAAGAAGGCCTTCTTAAACGAGCAATGCAAAGAAATAGAGGAAAACAATAGAATGGGAAAAACCAGAGATCTGTTCAAGAAAATTGGAGATATGAAAGGAACATTTTGTACAAAGATTTCCATAATAAAAGACAAAAGTGGAAAGGACCTAACAGAAGCAGAAGACATCAAGAAGAGGTGGCAAGAATACACAGAGGAACTATACCAGAAAGAAATTGATGTCTTGTATACCCCAGGTAGTGTGGTTGCTGACCTTGAGCCAGACATCCTGGAAAGTGAAGTCAAATGGGCCTTAGAAAGCATCGCTAATAACAAGGCCAGCGGAAGTGATGATATTCCATCTGAATTATTTAAAATTTTAAAAGATGATGCTGTTAAGGTGCTACACTCAATATGCCAGCAAATTTGGAAAACTCAGCAGTGGCCAGAGGATTGGAGAAGATCAGTCTACATCCCAATCCCAAAGAAGGGAAGTGCCAAAGAATGCTCCAACTACCGCACAATTGCACTCATTTCACACGCTAGCAAGGTTATGCTTAAAATTCTACAAGGCAGGCTTAAGCAGTATGTGGACCGAGAACTCCCAGAAGTGCAAGCTGGATTTAGAAGAGGCAGAGGAACCAGAGACCAAATTGCAAACATGCGCTGGATTATGGAGAAAGCTAGAGAGTTCCAGAAAGACATCTACTTCTGCTTCATTGACTATGCAAAAGCCTTTGACTGTGTCGACCACAGCAAACTATGGCAAGTTCTTAAAGAAATGGGAGTGCCTGATCACCTCATCTGTCTCCTGAGAAATCTCTATGTGGGACAAGAAGCTACAGTTAGAACTGGATATGGAACAACTGATTGGTTCAAAATTGGGAAAGGAGTACGACAAGGCTGTATATTGTCCCCCTGCTTATTTAACTTATATGCAGAATTCATCATGCGAAAGGCTGGGCTGGATGAATCCCAAGCCGGAATTAAGATCGCCGGAAGAAATATCAACAACCTCAGATATGCAGATGACACAACCTTGATGGCAGAAAGTGAGGAGGAATTAAAGAACCTTTTAATGAGGGTGAAAGAGGAGAGCGCAAAATATGGTCTGAAGCTCAACATCAAAAAAACGAAGATCATGGCCACTGGTCCCATCACCTCCTGGCAAATAGAAGGGGAAGAAATGGAGGCAGTGAGAGATTTTATTTTCTTGGGCTCCATGATCACTGCAGATGGTGACAGCAGTCACGAAATTAAAAGACGCCTGCTCCTTGGGAGAAAGGCGATGGCAAATCTAGACAACATCTTAAAAAGTAGAGACATCACCTTACCAACAAAGGTCCGTATAGTTAAAGCCATGGTTTTCCCAGTAGTGATGTATGGAAGTGAGAGCTGGACCATAAAGAAGGCTGATCGCCGAAGAATTGATGCTTTTGAATTATGGTGCTGGAGGAGACTCTTGAGAGTCCCATGGACTGCAAGAAGATCAAACGCATCCATTCTTAAGGAAATCAGCCCTGAGTGCTCACTGGAAGGACAGATCGTGAAGCTGAGGCTCCAATACTTTGGCCACCTCATGAGAAGAGAAGACTCCCTGGAAAAGACCCTGATGTTGGGAAAGATGGAGGGCACTAGGAGAAGGGGACGACAGAGGATGAGATGGTTGGATAGTGTTCTCGAAGCTACAAACATGAGCCTGACCAAACTGCGGGAGGCAGTGGAAGACAGGAGTGCCTGGCGTGCTCTGGTCCATGGGGTCACGAAGAGTCGGACACGACTAAACGACTAAACAACAACAACAACAACAATTGTCAGAGACTGCCTCCAGGTCCCAGCTCACAGAGGACCAACGCTAGCCAGCGGTAATCTACAAAAGTCTTTATTAAAGTACATTATCCATTTTCAAACCCTAGCGTGCGTCTCTACGTCTAGACACTAGACCGGCGAAGCTCCGTCTGAGTCTCCGCCCCCTGTGCACCAGCTTAAGATTCTAGCCTTACTCCACCTCTTCCGTCTCTCCTTCCGCCTCTGGGTCCTACCACCCCCCGCGGTCCCTTCCTTCCTGGACGCTTCGGAGGCGGACCCGCCTCGGACTCTTCCCCCTCCCTTCGGCGGGCTTTGGGACCTGGCTCCCTTTCCGGGCTGCTCATTGCGCCACCCTCTTGTACATTTGAACTTGGCGCGCGCGCGCTGCCTCCGACCTTCCTTTTGACCGTTTCCTCGCTCTCAGATGCAGGCGTGGCTAACCCTGACTCATGTCCTTCCGCTGACGGAAAGCTGCCTGATGCCGATGCCTGGGACTCCTCCCCCCTACTGCTCTCCGGTGGGGAAGCTGGTCCCGATTTCCAACTGCTGCTCTCTGAGTCCCCTCTGGCCCCTCCTTCCTGGGGTGTTCCCTCTGGCAACCCCCTAGCTCTGACCACGGGAGCCCCTTTCTGTGAATCCTCCAATTCGCTGGTGTCAGAGACTGCCTCCAGGTCCCAGCTCACAGAAGACCAACGCTAGCCAGCAGAACTGTTGTTTGTTTAGTCGTTTAGTCGTGTCCGACTCTTCGTGACCCCATGGACCAGAGCACGCCAGGCACTCCTGTCTTCCACCGCCTCCCGCAGTTTGGTCAGGCTCATGTTTGTAGCTTCGAGAACACTATCCAACCATCTCATCCTCTGACGTCCCCTTCTCCTTGTGCCCTCCATCTTTCCCAACATCAGGGTCTTTTCCAGGGAGTCTTCTCTTCTCATGAGGTGGCCAAAGTATTGGAGCCTCAACTTCACAATCTGTCCTTCCAGTGAGCACTCAGGTCTGATTTCCTTAAGAATGGATGCGTTTGATCTTCTTGCAGTCCATGGGACTCTCAAGAGTCTTCTCCAGCACCATAATTCAAAAGCATCAATTCTTCGGCGATCAGCCTTCTTTATGGTCCAGCTCTCACTTCCATACATCATACATGTACAGCAGAACTGTACAAAGTCTTTATTGAAGTTTAGTTCCCATTTCCAAACCCTAGCGTGCGTCTCTACGTCTAGACCCTAGACCAGCGAAGCCTCGTCTGAGTCTCCGCCCCCTGTACACCAGTTTAAGACTCTAGCCTTACTCCACCTTCTACGTTTCTCCTTCCGCCTCTGGGTCCTACTACCCCCCTGGGTGCCTTCCTTCCTGGACGCCTCGGAAGCGGACCCTTCGGACTCCTCCCCCTCTCTTCGGCGGGCTTTGGGACCCGGCTCCCTCTCCGGGCTGCTCATTGCGCCCCCCTCTTGTACATTTGAACTTGGCGCGCGCGCGCTGCCCCTGACCTTCCTTTTGACCGTTTCCTCGCTCTCTGATGCAGGCGTGGCTAACCCTGACTCGTGTCCTTCCGCTGACGGAAAGCTGCCTGCTGCCGATGTTTGGGACTCCTCCCCCTTACTGCTCTCCGGTGGGGAAGCTGGTCCCGATTTCCAGCTGCTGCTCTCTGAGTCCCCTCTGGCCCCTCCTTCCTGGGGTGTTCCCTCTGGCAACCCCCTAGCTCTGACCACGGGAGCCCCTTTCTGTGAATCCTCTGATTCGCTGGAAAGACTTAGAGACCTCGGATGGCTATCATCGCTGACCTCTCCCTCGGATTCCTCTCCCTCGGTCTCTAATTCCTCCCTTTCCTGTCCCTCTGCTCCTGAACCCCTGACATCCATCCCCCCCTCGAAGCCCCCCCTTCCCCCCTCCCCTCCTTCCGGTGTGGGTACTGGGTGCTCCGTCGTAGCGGGGGTGCGTGCAGGATACAGTTCGTCCCCCATGTACTCGTCGACGTCGCTCTCCTCTGCTTCCATCTCTCTGTCTCCGTGCTCGAACCCCACGTTGTCCCCCAACACGTCCATGTCCGTCTCGCCCCCCTCCCCCTCTTCGGGTGGTCCCAGCCAAGGACCCCTCAGCCACTTCCTGCGCCACTGCTCCTCTGGTTGATCGTCCCACCAATACGAGTGGTCTGAGGCAGACCCCGGTGGCGAACCCACCTGGGAGCTCGGGACTGGTGCCTGTTCCTCGTCCGAGGCGAACCCCTGGAATGTACTGGCTGAAAGAGTGGGTGTGAAGAGCCAGTCGTCGAAATACTCTGCTGGCATGGGCCTGTGCGGGAAGAGGGCATGAAACTCCTCTTTGAGCAGAGGCTCCTCCAAGGCATAGTCCGGTACCCAGCTGTTGGCACTGGCCGGGGTACCCTCTCTGGCTAGGAGATATTCTACTCCCTCTTCCCCCCATCTCGAGTCCAAAATCTCTGTGACCTCGTTGATGTGTCCCCTCCTAGGCGACCCCCCCTTTTTGGGCCCTTCTCTGAGCGGGTCTGGTGCTGTGTCTGGCTCCTGAAATCTATGAGGTGCTTTGTAGGGCGTGAGCACCGATCTATGGAACACCGGATGCATTCTGGAACCCTCCGGAAGAGCCAACCGGAAGGCCACTGGATTGACCTGTGCCTGGACTTGGTAAGGTCCTAGCTGCTTATGTCCTAGCTTCTTCTTCGCTAACGATCTGGTCGGCACTGCTTGCGCTGCTAACCAGACCCAGTCTCCCACCTGTATGTCTTCCCCAACTTTTCTGTGTCTGTCGGCCTGCACCTTGTATGCGTGCTTTGCTAGTTCTAACTGCCTCCTGAGTTGTTCGTGGACTTCCTGCAACTCCGACGCTAAGGCTTCCGCTGCCTGTGGCTCCCCCTCCCCCACTCTCTCTAAACCCGGGAAGGTTCTGGGATGCCTCCCGTTGTTGGCGAAGAACGGCGTCACCCCCGTCGACACGTGCTTCGTATTGTTGTAAGCGAACTTGGCGAGTGGCAGGTAGTCCACCCATGTCGTGGGCTGCTGATTGGCGTAGCATCTCAGGTACTGCTGCATGATGGCGTTGACCCTCTCCGCTTGTCCGTTGGTCTGTGGGTGTCTCGCCGACGCCAAATTGACTTTGACGTTCAGAATGCCCATCAGCTTCTGCCAGAAGTTCGAGATGAACTGTCGCCCCCGGTCGGAGAGAATAGACCGTGGCAGACCGTGGACTTTGAACACGTGGTCTATGAACAGTTTGGCGGTCTGCTCTGCCGTGGCTACCTTCGCGCACGGAATGAAGTGTGCCATTTTAGTAAACATGTCCACCACCACTAGCACTGCTGTCTTTCCCCTCGAGCTGGGCAGATCCGTGACAAAGTCCAGGGCCACCCTCTCCCACGGTTCAGACGGTGTCTGCAGCGGTTCCAGCAGTCCCGCCGGCGGTTTGTGAACTGACTTGGCCCTTTGGCAGGTGTCACATCTCGAGACGTAATCCGCTACTTCCCCCCGCATCTTGGGCCACCAAAAGTCTCTGGCTACTAGTTCGACAGTCTTTTCTTTGCCAAAGTGCCCGGCGGTGGGAGCGTCGTGTAGCTGCTGCAGGACCCTTGCGCGGAGGTCGTCTCCCGGCACGTAGAGTGCTCCCTTGTGGAGGAGCAACCCATCGCGTATCTGGAACTCGTCGGCCCTCGCTGTGCCCCTGTGCACCTCCTCCATCTTGGCCTGTGCGAAGGGGTCTTCCCGCAGCGCGCGACGTACGGCGTCCAGGTCCACGGTTGCCGACGCGCATGCCCACGCTTCCGGTGCGAAAATGTGCTTGGCCGCCGCCGGTGCCGCCTCCTCAAGGTATTGCGGCTTTCTGGACAATGCATCCGCCATCACGTTGTTGTCGCCTGGAATGTACTCTATCTTGAAGTCGAAGTCCGCGAAGAACTCTGCCCATCTAATGTGTCTCTGGTTGAGGAACCTAGCCGTGCGCCAGTGCTCCAGATTCTTGTGGTCCGTGTGGACCTGCACTGTATGTCTGGCTCCGATGAGGAAGTGCCTCCATGCCTTGAATGCTGCATGTATGGCTAGCAACTCCCTGTCCCAGATCGTGTAATTCTGCTCCGACTTGCTGAGCTTCCTCGAGTAGAAGGCGCACGGCCTCCAGTCCCCCTGCTGGTCTTGTTGCAACAGGACAGCTCCCACGGCTCTGTCTGAGGCGTCTGTCTCCACCCTCATGGGTCTGCTGGGATTCACATGCAGCAGCTGCTCTTCGGACGCGAAGAGACGCTTGAGTTTCTGAAAGGACTGCTCCGCTTGCTCCGTCCAGATGAATTTCTTCTTCTTGGAGCTGAGCGTGTCGGTGATGGCCGCTGTCTGCATGGCAAATCCCTTGATGAACTTGCGGTAAAAGTTGGCAAAGCCGACAAACCGCTGGACTTCCTTCCGATTGCGTGGGCTTTTCCAGTCCAAAACTGCGCGAACCTTGGCGCTGTCCATGGCGAGCCCCTTGTCCGACAACTTGTAGCCCAGGAAATCCACCTCCGTCACGTCGAACTGGCACTTCTCCAGCTTGGCGTACAGCCTGTGCTCCTTCAGTCTCTGCAGCACTTCCCTGACATCCCTCTCGTGCGCCTCTCGCGATTCTGAAAAAATCAGGATGTCGTCCAGGAAGCATACGCACTTCTTGTAAAGGAGCCCCGCCAGCACATGATGCATAAAGGCTTGGAAAGTGTGAGAGCCATTTTGTAATCCGAAGGGCATAACTCTGTATTCGTAGGTGCCCAGTGGCGTGAACATGGCCGTCTTCCACTCGTCGCCGTCGCGCATGCGAATCAGGTTGTACGCCCCACGTAGATCCAACTTGGTGAAAACGCGTCCTTTCCGCACCGTCGCGAGCAGGTCGTCTATCTTGGGCATGGGGAAGGCTGAGGGCTTGGTTTTCGAGTTTAAAATTCGAAAGTCCACCACCAGCCTCCTTTGGGGCGTGTCCCGCTTCTTCACAAAGAAAACTGGACTGCCTCCCACCGCTTTTGACTCCCGGATGAACCCACGCTTCAAATTGTGGTCTATGAACTCCCTGAGTTCCTGCAGTTCATCCTCAGACATGGAGTACAGTTTCCCAGTTGGCAGCGTCGCCCCCGGCAGGAGGTCAATCTTGCAGTCATAGGGTCTGTGAGGAGGTAGCTTGTCCGCCTCCTCTCGCAGAATACCTCCAAAAATTCCGCATACTTGTGGGGTACTGCTTGCAGCGTGCCCAACTGTAACTGCGGGTCTTCCTCTTCCCCTTCTGGGCTGGGTATAATGCAGTGTTCCGCACAGTAGGAGGATCCAAAAGTCAGTTGGCGCTGGTACCAAGCCAATGCTGGGCTGTGCCTGTGCAGCCAACTCATGCCTAATACTACAGGCGTGTCCGACAGTTGGGTGACATTGAAGCTGATGACCTCCCGGTGATTCCCAATTTGCATCACCATCGGCGGCGTCTGCTGCACCACCTGCCCCCCTAGCAGTTCCCTGCCATCCACCGTGACAACCTGGACAACCACCGTGGCAGCTGCCGCTTCTTCCTCTCTCTTCCTGGATGCGATTATTTCAGCGCTGAGTTGTGTCACCGCTTCTTCCAGGGAAGCTATTTTCTGTTCTGTAGTCATCTCGCCTGACTTTTGTGAGCTCGCAAGGCACCAGTCTTCTGCCCTCCCTGCCTCGCTCCCGTAGCGATGCTTGAGGCGAAGAAAACCGATGAAACTGGGAGACGAGGCTTACTGTCAGAGACTGCCTCCAGGTCCCAGCTCACAGAAGACCAACGCTAGCCAGCAGAACTGTACAAAGTCTTTATTGAAGTTTAGTTCCCATTTCCAAACCCTAGCGTGCGTCTCTACGTCTAGACCCTAGACCAGCGAAGCCTCGTCTGAGTCTCCGCCCCCTGTACACCAGTTTAAGACTCTAGCCTTACTCCACCTTCTACGTTTCTCCTTCCGCCTCTGGGTCCTACTACCCCCCTGGGTGCCTTCCTTCCTGGACGCCTCGGAAGCGGACCCTTCGGACTCCTCCCCCTCTCTTCGGCGGGCTTTGGGACCCGGCTCCCTCTCCGGGCTGCTCATTGCGCCCCCCTCTTGTACATTTGAACTTGGCGCGCGCGCGCTGCCCCTGACCTTCCTTTTGACCGTTTCCTTGCTCTCTGATGCAGGCGTGGCTAACCCTGACTCGTGTCCTTCCGCTGACGGAAAGCTGCCTGCTGCCGATGTTTGGGACTCCTCCCCCTTACTGCTCTCCGGTGGGGAAGCTGGTCCCGATTTCCAGCTGCTGCTCTCTGAGTCCCCTCTGGCCCCTCCTTCCTGGGGTGTTCCCTCTGGCAACCCCCTAGCTCTGACCACGGGAGCCCCTTTCTGTGAATCCTCTGATTCGCTGGAAAGACTTAGAGACCTCGGATGGCTATCATCGCTGACCTCTCCCTCGGATTCCTCTCCCTCGGTCTCTAATTCCTCCCTTTCCTGTCCCTCTGCTCCTGAACCCCTGACAGCTGGAGAGACTTAGAGACCTCGGGCAGCTATCATCGCTAACTTCTCCCTCGGATTCCTCCCCCTCGGTCTCTAATTCCTCCCTTTCCTGTCCCTCTGCTCCTGAGCCCCTGACATATATATATATATAGAGAGAGAGAGAGAGAGAGAGAGTTGTAAAGTATTTTGTACTTCTTTGATTTTACCAACTGAGGGATTGATATAGGCACAAAAGGCCTTATGATCTTCAGATGGACAGCAACTCCGTTGAACCTGTGTGAGTGGTGGAATCTAAAAAATGAAAACACTTAAAAAAAAAAAGGTGTTTTGAAGAATATATTGAATTTGCCATAACCTCACAATTGCCATCTAGTGTCACATTTGTATAATGCACCTTAAACACTTCAAATGTTATATTTGCAGCCGTAGAGTTGACTCTGGTGTCCTGGGCAGGGGTGGTTGGGATCCCAGGGTAAATATAAGGCGCAAGATCTTCTAGCACCACAAGTTTTTGCATGCAGTGGTCTCTATGATAAGCCAGTCATGTGTTGTGCTGAGACTTATAGTTTAGGGGCAAACTACAGTTCCCATGATTCTTGGGGGGTGGAGTCATGTACTGTAATGTTATGCCATGTCCACAGCCACTAACCGCAACAAAGAGGAATACTTTCTGGTGAATTTTCCTTAAATTGTCTCTTCTCAATTATATTTTTAGCATTTCTCCTGAAAATTTTTTATTGATTTGACATTTGTTTTAAATACAGAACGTAATCTGCATTTCATCCAGTGTTTAATCCAGAAGCTGGCCAGTTTGGTGGAAAGATTAGCAGAGCAAATATTAGCACTGCTCGATCCAAGGAATATTTGGAGGCTTTTAAACCAAGCCCGGTCAGAGAGCAGATACTGTACGGTGTGAAAACCCCTATGAAGAAAAAGAGAAAGGTCAGAGCACTTTCCATTGGGAGTTTCCCAGTTTGGGAGAGAGCAGGAAAGCAAAGGTCTTTTTGTAGTCCAACCCTCTGCAAGGGAAGAATCTTTTTGCCCCTCAAACCCAGGTCTTTGAGATGGAAAGTCTCCTGCTCTACAGACTGAGCTGTCGCAGTGATTTTCGGCGTCTGGGCATGCGCAGAAGCAATTTCCAGAGCCGCAGACACACACAGATGCGATTTCTGTGGGAGTGATCTGGCCCATGGCCTTGCCAACCCCTGGGTTAGGGTTAGGATTTTGTTAGGGGTAGGGTTCCCTTCTTGCCAGGGAACTCTGGGAACATGGGGCTCAAAGGATGGCCCTGAGATTAAGAGTCTTGTGCTCTGCCCAATGAGCTATATGGATAGATTTAAATAACAAACACTATTTGTCAGAGACTGCCTCCAGGTCTCAGCTCACAGAAGACCAACGCTAGCCAGTAGAACTGTACAGAAGTCTTTATTGACATTTAGTTTCCATTTTCAAGCACTAGCGTGCGTCTCTACGTCTAGACCCTAGACCAGCGAAGCCTCGTCTGAGTCTCCACCCCCTGTACACCAGCTTAAGACTCTAGCCTTACTCCACCTTCTACGTTTCTCCTTCCTCCTCTGGGTCCTACTACCCCCCTGGGTGCCTTCCTTCCTGGATGCCTCGGAAGCGGACCCTTCGGACTCCTCCCCTTCTCTCCGGCGGGCTTTGGGACCCGGCTCTCTCTCCGGACTGCCCATTGCGCCCCCCTCTTGTACATTTGAACTTGGCGCGCGCGCGCTGCCCCTGACCTTCCTTTTGACCGTTACCTCGCTCTCTGATGCAGGCGTGGCTAACCCTGACTCCTGTCCTTCCGCTGACGGAATGCTGCCTGCTGCCGATGTTTGGGACTCCTCCCCCTTACTGCTCTCCGGTGGAGAAGCTGGTCCCGATTTCCAGCTGCTGCTCTCTGAGTCCCCTCTGGCCCCTCCTTCCTGGGGTGTTCCCTCTGGCAACCCCCCGGCTCTGACCACTGGAGCCCCTTTCTGTGAATCCTCTGATTCACTGGAGAGACTTAGAGACCTCGGATGGCTATCATCGCTGACTTCTCCCTCAGAACCCTCTCCCTCGGTCTCTAATTCCTCCCTTTCCTGTCCCTCTGCTCCTGAACCCCTGACATCCATCCCCCCCTCGAAGCCCCCCCCTTCCCCCCTTCCCTCCTTCCGGTGCGGGTACTGGGTGCTCCGTCGTAGCGGGGGTGCTCGCAGGATACAGTTCGTCCCCCATGTACTCGTCAACGTCGCTCTCCTCTGCTTCCATCTCTGTCTTCGTGCTCGAACCCCACGTTGTCCCCCAACACGTCCATATGCGTCTCGCCCCTCTCCCCCTCTTCGGGTGGTCCCATCCAAGGACCCCTCAGCCACTTCCTGCGCCACTGCTCCTCTGGTTGATCGTCCCACCAATACGAGTGGTCTGAGGCAGACCCCGGTGGCGAACCCACCTGGGAGCTGGGGACTGGTGCCTGTTCCTCGTCCGAGTCGAACCCCAGGAATGTGCTGGCTGAAAGAGTGGGTGTGAAGAGCCAGTCGTCGAAATACTCTGCTGGCATGGGCCTGTGCGGGAAGATGGCATGAAACTCCTCTTTGAGCAGAGGCTCCTCCAAGGCATAGTCCGGTACCCAGCTGTTGGCACTGGCCGGGGTACCCTCTCTGGCTAGGAAATATTCTACTCCCTCTTCCCCCCATCTCGAGTCTAAAATCTCTGTGACCTCATTGATGTGCCCCCTCCTAGGCGACCCCCCCTTTCTGGGCCCTTCTCTGAGCGGGTCTGGTGCTGTGTCTGGCTCCTGAAACCTATGAGGTGCTTTGTAGGGCGTGAGCACCGATCTATGGAACACCGGATGCATTCTGGAACCCTCCGGAAGAGCCAACCGGAAGGCCACTGGATTGACCTGTGCCTGGACTTGGTAAGGTCCTAGCTGCTTGTGCCCTAGCTTCTTCTTCGCTAACGATCTGGTCGGCACTGCTTGCGCTGCTAACCAGACCCAGTCTCCCACCTGTATGTCTTCCCCAACTCTTCTGTGTCTGTCAGCCTGCACCTTGTATGCGTGCTTTGCTAGTTCTAACTGCCTCCTGAGTTGTTCGTGGACTTCCTGCAACTCCGACGCTAAGGCTTCCGCTGCCTGTGGCTCCCCCTCCCCCACTCTCTCTAAACCCGGGAAGGTTCTGGGATGCCTCCCGTTGTTGGCGAAGAACGGCGTCACCCCCGTCGACACGTGCTTCGTATTGTTGTAAGCGAACTCGGCGAGCGGCAGGTAGTCCACCCATGTCGTGGGCTGCTGATTGGCGTAGCATCTCAGGTACTGCTGCATGATGGCGTTGACCCTCTCCGCTTGCCCGTTGGTCTGTGGGTGTCTCGCCGACGCCAAATTGACTTTGACGTTCAGAATGCCCATCAGCTTCTGCCAGAAGTTCGAGATGAACTGTCGCCCCCGGTCGGAGAGAATAGACCGTGGCAGACCGTGGACTTTGAACACGTGGTCTATGAACAGTTTGGCGGTCTGCTCTGCCGTGGCTACCTTCGCACACGGAATGAAGTGTGCCATCTTAGTAAACATGTCCACCACCACTAGCACTGCTGTCTTTCCCCTCGAGCTGGGCAGATCCGTGACGAAGTCCAGGGCCACCCTCTCCCACGGTTCAGACGGTGTCTGCAACGGTTCCAGCAGTCCCGCCGGCGGTCTGTGAACTGACTTGGCCCTTTGGCAGGTGTCAAGGTTGCTTCAAGATCCTAGCTCACAGAGGATCACGCTAGCCAACGGTCATTAAGTAAAAGTCTTTATTGAGTTACAGTTTCCATTCTCAAGCTGCTGCGTGCAACCCTACGTCTAGTAGCTAGATCGGCGAAGCTCCGTCTGAATCTCCGCCCCTCGTACACCAACTTAATATCCTAGCCCTGCTCCACCTTTTCCGCCTGACTGTTCTTCTCTGGGTCCCTCTGCCCCCCTGGGTCTCTTCCTTCCGGGATTCTTCGGACGCTGACCCCCCGGACTCTCCTGTCTCCTTGCGCCGGGCTTTAGGACCCGGCTCTCTTTCCGGGCTGCCTACTGCGCCTCCTTCCTGTGCATTTGAACTTGGCGCGCGCGCCCAACCTTCCACCTTCCGTCTAACCGTTTCTTCGCTCCCAGATGGAGGTGTGGCCACCCCTGACTCGTGCCCTCCCTCCTGCTGTGAGCTGCCAGCGCTTGCCCCCTGGCTCCTTTCCTCTTCCCTGTTCTCTGGCGGTGACGCTGGACCCGATCTCCAACTGCTCTCCTCTGATTCCCCTCTGGCTCTATCTCCCTGGGGTGCCCCCCTAAACTCCCCCCTTGCCTTGGCCACTGGTGCTCCTTTCTGTGAATCCTCCGACTCACTGGAGAGACTCGGAGATCTCGGGTCGTCGTCATCGCTCATCCTTTCTTCTGCCTCCTCCCCTTCGCTCTCTGTTTCCTCCCTTGCCCTTGCCTCTGCTCCTGAACCCCTGACATCCATCCCCCCCTCGAAGCCCCCCACTCCCCCTTCCCCTCCTTCCGGTGCTGGAGCTGGGTGCTGCTGCGTCAAGGAGACGAATGTCGGGTACCGTTCGGTTCCCGTAGCGGGCCTCCCTCCGAAGTCTTCCGGTTCTTCCTCCCTTCTCTCGTCGACGACGGTCACCTCTGCTTCCATCTCTGTGCCGCCGTGCTCGAAACCTGGATCGTCCCCGAAAATGTCCATGTCCGTCTCTCCCTCGCTTCCTCCAGGCGGCGTTGCTCGGCCTGGACCTTCTTGCCACTTCCTGCGCCACTGTTCCTCTGGTTTGTCGTCCCACCAATACGAGGGTTCTGAGGCAGATCCCGAGGGCGACCCCTCCGGGGAACGGACGTCTCGTATCGGGTCCTCGTCAGAGTCGAACCCCCGGAACGTGCTGCCCGAAAGCGTGGGTGTGAAAAGCCAGTCGTCGAAAAAGTCTGCTGGCATCGGTCTATGTGGGAAGAGGGCATGAAACTCGTCTTTGAGCAGAGGTTCGTCCAAGGCGTAGTCCGGCACCCAACTGTTCGCACTGGCCGGGGTGCCCTCCCTGGCGAGAAAGTATTCTACCCCTTCTTCCCCCCATCTGGAATCCAAAATTTCCGTGACTTCGTTGATGCGCTCCTTCCGTGCCACTCCTGCGTGCCCTGTTCTGTCTCTGGCCGGACTCTGCGCCGTTCCGGGTTCCTGAAACCTGTGCGGTGCCTTGTAGGGAGTGAGCACCGATCTGTGGAATACCGGATGCATTCTGGAACCCTCCGGAAGCGCCAGCCTGAAGGCCACCGGGTTGACCTGCTCTTCGACTTGATAGGGCCCCAGTTGCTTATGCCCTAGTTTCTTCTTGGCCAACGACCTGGCCGGCACTGCGTGGGCTGCTAACCAGACCCAGTCCCCCACGTGTAGCTCTTCGCCAACCCTTCTGCGTTTGTCCGCTTGAACCTTGTATGCGTGCTTGGCCAGCTCCAGGTGGCGCCTCAGCTGATCGTGGACTTCCTGCAGTTCCGACGCGAACGCATCTGCCGTCTGCGGCTCCCCTTCCCCCAGCCTTTCCAGTCCCGGGAAGGTTCTGGGGTGCCTCCCGTTGTTGGCGAAGAACGGTGTGACCCCCGTGGACACGTGCTTCGTGTTGTTGTAAGCGAACTCGGCGAGCGGCAGGTAATCCACCCACGTCGCAGGCTGTTGATTTGCATAGCACCTCAAGTACTGCTGCATGATGGCATTGACCCGCTCTGCTTGCCCGTTGGTTTGCGGGTGTCTCGCCGACGCCAGGTTGATCTTGACGTTCAGGAAGCCCATCAGCCGCTGCCAGAAATTTGAGATGAACTGCCGCCCCCGGTCGGACAGAATAGACCGTGGCAGACCGTGAACCTTGAACACGTGGTCTATGAACAGTTTGGCGGTTTGTTCCGCCGTGGCCACCTTCGCACACGGAATGAAATGTGCCATCTTGGAGAACAAGTCCACCACCACCAGCACTGCCGTCTTGCCCCTCGAGCTGGGCAGATCCGTGACAAAGTCCAGGGCCACCCTCTCCCAAGGTTCGGCCGGAGTTTGCAGCGGTTCCAACAGTCCGGCCGGCGGTCTAAGCACTGGCTTCGCCCTCTGGCAGGTGTCACACCTCGCCACGTAGTCCGCGACCTCCCTTCTCATTCCAGGCCACCAGAAATCCCTGGCTACTAGTTCCACCGTCTTCTCCTTGCCGAAGTGCCCTGCAGTGGGCGCGTCGTGCAGCTGCTGCAGCACCTTGGCGCGAAGTTCGTCTCCCGGCACGTAGATGGCCCCTTTACGGATGAGCAATCCATCTCTTAGCTGGAAACCGTCGGCCGCTGCTTTGCCCCTTTGCACCTCTGAGATCTTTGCTTGCGCGAAGGAGTCCCCTTGCAACGCTCGTCGCACCGCCTCCAGATCCACGGTTGCCGCGGCGCACGCCCACACTGTTGGTGCGAAGATGTGCATGGCGGCCGCTGGCGTTGCTTCCTCCAGATACTGTGGCTTGCGGGAGAGAGCGTCCGCCATGATGTTGGTGTCCCCCGGGACATACTCTATTCGGAAGTCGAAGTTCGCAAAGAACTCAGCCCAACGTATCTGCCTTTGGTTCAGGAACTGTGCCGTGCGCCAGTGCTCTAGGTTCTTGTGGTCCGTGCAAACCTGCACCGTGTGCTTGGCGCCGATCAGAAAGTGCCTCCACGCCTTGAACGCTGCATGAATGGCCAGCAACTCCCTGTCCCATATGGTGTAGTTCTGCTCGGACTTGCTGAGCTTCCTGGAGTAAAACGCTCCCGGTCGCCACACCCCCTGCGGGTCTTTCTGCAGCAGGACCGCCCCCACGGCTCTGTCCGAGGCGTCAGTCTCCACCCTCATCGGCTTGCTGGGGTTGACATGAAGCAGCTGCTCTTCCGACGCGAAGAGACGCTTGAGTGCCTGAAAGGACTGTTCCGCCTGCTCTGTCCAAATGAACTTCTTTTTCTTGGAGCTAAGCGTGTCAGTGATGGCCGCCGTCTGCATAGCGAAGCCCTTGATAAACTTGCGATAGAAGTTCGCAAAGCCGACAAACCGTTGGACCTCCTTCCGGTTGCGCGGGCTCTTCCAATCCAACACCGCTCGAACCTTGGCGCTGTCCATGGCGAGCCCCTTGTCAGACAGCTTGTAGCCCAGAAAATCCACCTCCGTCACGTCAAATTGGCACTTCTCCAGCTTGGCGTAGAGCCTATGGTGCTTCAGCCTGTTCAGTACTTCCTTGACGTGTTTGTCATGCTCCTGTTGCGACTCCGAAAAGATCAGGATGTCATCTAAGAAACAGACGCACGTCTTGTAGAGAAGTCCCGCCAACACGTGATGCATGAATGCTTGAAAAACGTGGGAGCCATTTTGCAATCCAAAAGGCATAACTCTATATTCGTAGGTCCCCAGTGGCGTGAACATGGCTGTTTTCCACTCGTCTCCCTCCCGCATGCGAATGAGGTTGTACGCACCTCGCAGATCCAATTTGGTGAACACTCTGCCCTTCCGCACCTTTGCGAGGAGGTCGTCAATTCGGGGCATGGGGAAGTCCGACGGCTTAGTCACACTGTTCAAGATCCTGTAATCCACTACGAGCCTCTTTTGGGGCGTATCCCGCTTCTTAACGAAGAACACCGGGCTGCCTCCCACCGCCTTGGACTCTCGGATGAAACCGCGCTCCAAATTATGATCTATGAACTCCTTGAGTTCTTGCAGCTCGTCCTCTGACATGGAATACAGTCTCCCCTTAGGCAGCGCCGCCCCTGGCAGCAGGTCAATCTTGCAGTCATATGGCCTGTGAGGGGGTAGCCTGTCTGCCTCCTTCTCGCAGAAAACTTCCAAAAATTCTGCGTACTTGTGGGGAATCGCTTGCAGCGTGCCTAGCAGTAGCTGTGACTCCTCTTCCTCTCCTTCCTGCCTGGGCACGATGCAGTGTTCAGCACAAAAGGAAGAGCCGAAGGTCAGCTGCCTCTGGTACCAAGCCAGCGTTGGGCTGTGTTTGTCCAGCCAACTCATGCCCAACACAATGGGCGTGTCCGACAATTGAGTGACGTTGAAGCTGATGACTTCTTGGTGATTCCCAAGTCGCATCACCATCGGTGGCGTCTGCTGCACCACTTGCCCTCCTAGCAGCTCCCTGCCATCCACCGTGACCACCTGCAGGGGCAGTGTGGCCGGCAGCAACTGTATAGCATGCTGGTTGACGAAGTCCTGCCCCATAAAGTCCGCATTGCTGCCTGAGTCAATGGTGATTGGCACGTCCATGGTGATGCCATTGGGCAGCTGGAGCGACGCGGTGAGCCTCACCACTGGTTTGGGCGGGAGGGGGTTCACGGGCTGTAAAATCTCTGGGGACTGCATCATTAATACGTCTGGCTGGGCCCCAGTGCCTCTTCCTCCAGCCAGACAGCGTCGTTTCCCTGCTGTGGTTCTCCTTGCTGCGTTGCTGCAGTCGCCATTGCTGAGGCTGCAGTGAGCTTGTGGAGCCTCTGGGGACACTCTTTCGCCATATGCCCTGGCTCCTCACAGACGTAACACTTCCTGTTCCCTCTAGGAGGCTTCGCTTTCACTGCTGCTGGTGCTAGGGCTCTGGTTGCTGACTGAGCCCTGGCACCTCCAACCTCCATCGGTTCAGCTCCTCCCCCTGGCGGAGGCGTGGATTGTGTACGTGCTGCTTCTCTGGGAAAGAAGGAAGAGCCCCTGGCTGGTTCGCGCCCTCCACGCCCTTCGTCCCTGCTCCACGGACGTCCTTCCAGCCGTACCCCCACTGCCAGCGCCCTCTGCACGACCTCCTGGGTGGTCCGGGGTCTCTCCCCCCTCGCAATCTCATCTTTTACAGAGCTGTTTAGTCCCTCCCAGAAAAGGTCTCTTACAGGGGTCGCATCTCTGTCCCATTCTAGGGCACTGGCCAAGGCGAAAAAGCGGGCATGGTACTGCCGTACGCTGGCCCTTCCCTGCTTCAGTCCATGAATCTGTTGCCGAGCAAGATCCACGTCAATGCTTGATAAAAAACACGCATCCATCGCTTTAATAAAGGCATTCGCATTTTGGAGCGCCGGATCGTTATCCCTCCATAAATTGCGCAGCCATGCTCTGGCATCCCCATGCAAATAAGACATGATGAACCCCACTTTCTCTTGCTCATCTCTAAAATCTTTACTCAGCAGTTGCAGTGCACACAGTACGTCTGCTTTAAAATTGGGATACTGTTGCAGGTTCCCATCGAAGTGAGAGACCAGACCGCCTGTGCGTCTCCCCAACCCAATCCCCTCTGGTTTGGGTGTCTGTTGCCCTTGCTTCGTAAGCACTTCCAACCTGACCTGGAGATCCCTGTAGGCGGCAGCTGCGTCCTCCTCTCTCTTCCTGGATGCGAGAGCCTCGGCATTCAGCTGTGACACTGCTTCTCTGAGTTCCGCTATCTGCTGTTCAGCCGTCATGTCGGCTGCCGTTCGTGAGCTCACTAGTAGGCACCTGCTTCTCTCCTCTCCTCGAGGCTGTAGATGCCCACAATACAAGAGACGGAGCTTACTGTCAAGGTTGCTTCAAGATCCTAGCTCACAGAGGATCACGCTAGCCAACGGTCATTAAGTAAAAGTCTTTATTGAGTTACAGTTTCCATTCTCAAGCTGCTGCGTGCAACCCTACGTCTAGTAGCTAGATCGGCGAAGCTCCGTCTGAATCTCCGCCCCTCGTACACCAACTTAATATCCTAGCCCTGCTCCACCTTTTCCGCCTGACTGTTCTTCTCTGGGTCCCTCTGCCCCCCTGGGTCTCTTCCTTCCGGGATTCTTCGGACGCTGACCCCCCGGACTCTCCTGTCTCCTTGCGCCGGGCTTTAGGACCCGGCTCTCTTTCCGGGCTGCCTACTGCGCCTCCTTCCTGTGCATTTGAACTTGGCGCGCGCGCCCAACCTTCCACCTTCCGTCTAACCGTTTCTTCGCTCCCAGATGGAGGTGTGGCCACCCCTGACTCGTGCCCTCCCTCCTGCTGTGAGCTGCCAGCGCTTGCCCCCTGGCTCCTTTCCTCTTCCCTGTTCTCTGGCGGTGACGCTGGACCCGATCTCCAACTGCTCTCCTCTGATTCCCCTCTGGCTCTATCTCCCTGGGGTGCCCCCCTAAACTCCCCCCTTGCCTTGGCCACTGGTGCTCCTTTCTGTGAATCCTCCGACTCACTGGAGAGACTCGGAGATCTCGGGTCGTCGTCATCGCTCATCCTTTCTTCTGCCTCCTCCCCTTCGCTCTCTGTTTCCTCCCTTGCCCTTGCCTCTGCTCCTGAACCCCTGACAGCAGGTGTCACATCTCGAGACGTAATCCGCTACTTCCCCCCGCATCTTGGGCCACCAAAAGTCTCTGGCTACGAGTTCGACAGTCTTTTCTTTGCCAAAGTGCCCGGCGGTGGGAGCGTTGTGTAGCTGCTGCAGGACCCTTGCGCGGAGGTCGTCTCCCGGCACGTAGAGTGCTCCCTTGTGGAGGAGCAACCCATCGCGTATCTGGAACTCGTCGGCCCTCGCTGTGCCCCTGTGCACCTCCTCCATCTTGGCCCGTGCGAAGGGGTCTTCCCGCAGCGCGCGACGTACGGCGTCCAGGTCCACGGTTGCCGACGCGCATGCCCACGCTTCCGGTGCGAAAATGTGCTTGGCCGCCGACGGTGCCGCCTCCTCCAGGTATTGCGGCTTTCTGGACAATGCATCCGCCATCACGTTGTTGTCGCCTGGAATGTACTCTATCTTGAAGTCGAAGTCCGCGAAGAACTCTGCCCATCTAATGTGTCTCTGGTTGAGGAACCTAGCCGTGCGCCAGTACTCCAGATTCTTGTGGTCCGTGTGGACCTGCACTGTATGTCTGGCTCCGATGAGGAAGTGCCTCCATGCCTTGAATGCTGCATGTATGGCTAGCAACTCCCTGTCCCAGATCGTGTAATTCTGCTCCGACTTGCTGAGCTTCCTCGAGTAGAAGGCGCACGGCCTCCAATCCCCCTGCTGGTCTTGTTGCAACAGGACAGCTCCCACGGCTCTGTCTGAGGCGTCTGTCTCCACCCTCATGGGTCTGCTGGGATTCACATGCAGCAGCTGCTCTTCGGACGCGAAGAGACGCTTGAGTTTCTGAAAGGACTGCTCCGCTTGCTCCGTCCAGATGAATTTCTTCTTCTTGGAGCTGAGCGTGTCGGTGATGGCCGCTGTCTGCATGGCAAATCCCTTGATGAACTTGCGGTAAAAGTTGGCAAAGCCGACAAACCGCTGGACTTCCTTCCGATTGCGTGGGCTTTTCCAGTCCAAAACTGCGCGAACCTTGGCGCTGTCCATGGCGAGCCCCTTGTCCGACAACTTGTAGCCCAGGAAATCCACCTCCGTCACGTCGAACTGGCACTTCTCCAGCTTGGCGTACAGCCTGTGCTCCTTCAGTCTCTGCAGCACTTCCCTGACATCCCTCTCGTGCGCCTCTCGCGATTCTGAAAAAATCAGGATGTCGTCCAGGAAGCATACGCACTTCTTGTAAAGGAGCCCCGCCAGCACGTGATGCATAAAGGCTTGGAAAGTGTGAGAGCCATTTTGTAATCCGAAGGGCATAACTCTGTATTCGTAGGTGCCCAGTGGCGTGAACATGGCCGTCTTCCACTCGTCGCCGTCGCGCATGCGAATCAGGTTGTACGCCCCACGTAGATCCAGCTTGGTGAAAACGCGTCCTTTCCGCACCGTCGCGAGCAGGTCGTCTATCTTGGGCATGGGGAAAGCTGAGGGCTTGGTTTTCGAATTTAAGATTCTGAAGTCCACCACCAGCCTCCGTTGGGGCGTGTCCCGCTTCTTCACAAAGAATACGGGACTGCCTCCCACCGCTTTCGACTCCCGGATGAACCCACGCTTCAAATTGTGATCTATGAACTCCCTGAGTTCTTGCAGTTCATCCTCAGACATGGAGTACAGTTTCCCAGTTGGCAGCGTCGCCCCCGGCAGGAGGTCAATCTTGCAATCATAGGGTCTGTGAGGGGGTAGCTTGTCCGCCTCCTTCTCGCAGAATACCTCCAAAAACTCCGCATACTTGTGGGGTACTGCTTGCAGCGTGCCCAACTGTAACTGCGGGTCCTCCTCTTCCCCTTCCGGGCTGGGTATAATGCAGTGTTCTGCACAGTAGGAGGAGCCAAAAGTCAGTTGGCGCTGGTACCAAGCCAATGCTGGGCTGTGTCTGTGCAGCCAACTCATGCCTAATACTATAGGCGTGTCGGACAGTTGGGTGACATTGAAACTGATGACTTCCCGGTGATTCCCAATTTGCATCACCATAGGCGGCGTCTGCTGCACCACCCGCCCCCCTAGCAGTTCCCTGCCATCCACCGTGACAACCTTCAGGGGCAGTGTGGCTGGCAGTAATGCTACGTTGTGTTGTTGAATGAACTCCAATCCTATAAAGTCTGCGTTACTGCCAGAGTCAATTGTAATAGGCACTTCTAAGGTGAGTCCATTGGGCAGCTGAAGCGATGCGGTTAGCTGCACCACTGGCTTGGGCGGGAGGGGGTCTGTGGGCTGCAAAATCTCTGGGGACTTCCTCACTGACTCGTCTGGCTGGGCCCCAGTGCCTCCTCTTCCAGCCAGACTTGGTCGTTTCCCTGCTGTGGTGCTCTCTGCTGAGTTGTTTCCAATACTGTCACTGAAGCTGCAGTGTGCTTGAGGATCCTCTGGGGACACTCTTTCGCCATGTGCTCTGCACTCTCACATATATAACACTTCCTGTTCCTTCTAGGCAGCTTCGATTTTACTGCTCCCGGTGTTAAGGCTCTGGTAGCTGAGTGAGCCCTAGCACCGCCAATCTCCATCTGCTCCTCGCCCCCTCCCTGTGGAGGCGTGGACTGCGCACGCGCTGCCTCTCTGGGCAAGAGGGAGGGCACTCTCGCTGGTGAGCGTCCCCAACGCCCTTCTTCTTTGCTCCACGGGCGTTCTTCCTGCCTCACCCCAATAGACAACGCTCTTTCAACCACTTGTTGAGTGGTTGTGGGTCTCTCTCCCCTTGCCATCTCATCCTTGATCTGTGCATTCAGACCCTCCCAAAAAAGGTCTCTAACCGGCGGAGAATCCTTACCCCAATTCAGCGCGTTGACCAATGCAAAAAACCGGGAATGATACTGCCTTACGCTGGCTTTCCCTTGTCTTAGCCTAAATATGTCCCTCCGGGCAATGTCAAGGTCTATTTTGGATAAGAAACAGGAGTCCATCGCCTTAATGAACGCATCTGTGCTTTGGAGCGCTGGATCCTTATCCCTCCACAGGTTGCGCAGCCATGCTTTCGCGTCCCCATGCAGATGAGACAAAATAAACCCCACTTTCTCCCGCTCATCTCTAAAGTCTCTTTCCAGCAGCTGCAGCGCAAACAGCACATCTGCTCGGAAATTGGGGTACTGCTGCAAATTCCCATCAAAATGAGATACAATGCTGCCTCCTCTCTTCCCCAAACCGATCCCCTCGGATCTGGGTACTGGGATCCCCTGCTTTACAAGCCCTTCCAACCTGACTTGAAGATCTCTGCAGGCAGCTGCCGCTTCTTCCTCTCTCTTCCTGGATGCGATTATTTCAGCGTTGAGTAGTGTCACCGCTTCTTGCAGGGAAGCTATTTTCTGTTCTGTAGTCATCTTGCCTGACTCTTGTGAGCTCGCAAGGCACCAGTCTTCTACCCTCCCTGCCTCGCTTCCTTAGCGATGCTTGAGGCGAAGAAAACCGATGATACGTGAGACGAGGCTTACTGTCAGAGACTGCCTCCAGGTCTCAGCTCACAGAAGACCAACGCTAGCCAGTAGAACTGTACAGAAGTCTTTATTGACATTTAGTTTCCATTTTCAAGCACTAGCGTGCGTCTCTACGTCTAGACCCTAGACCAGCGAAGCCTCGTCTGAGTCTCCACCCCCTGTACACCAGCTTAAGACTCTAGCCTTACTCCACCTTCTACGTTTCTCCTTCCTCCTCTGGGTCCTACTACCCCCCTGGGTGCCTTCCTTCCTGGATGCCTCGGAAGCGGACCCTTCGGACTCCTCCCCTTCTCTCCGGCGGGCTTTGGGACCCGGCTCTCTCTCCGGACTGCCCATTGCGCCCCCCTCTTGTACATTTGAACTTGGCGCGCGCGCGCTGCCCCTGACCTTCCTTTTGACCGTTACCTCGCTCTCTGATGCAGGCGTGGCTAACCCTGACTCCTGTCCTTCCGCTGACGGAATGCTGCCTGCTGCCGATGTTTGGGACTCCTCCCCCTTACTGCTCTCCGGTGGAGAAGCTGGTCCCGATTTCCAGCTGCTGCTCTCTGAGTCCCCTCTGGCCCCTCCTTCCTGGGGTGTTCCCTCTGGCAACCCCCCGGCTCTGACCACTGGAGCCCCTTTCTGTGAATCCTCTGATTCACTGGAGAGACTTAGAGACCTCGGATGGCTATCATCGCTGACTTCTCCCTCAGAACCCTCTCCCTCGGTCTCTAATTCCTCCCTTTCCTGTCCCTCTGCTCCTGAACCCCTGACACTATTTTTTATTATTTAATAATTTACAGTGATGTAAAATAAAGGGCAATATAAATAAATAAATAAATAATCCCTCAACTGCCAAAACAAATGGTCTTGTAGCACTGTAAAAACTAACAGATTTTGGGGAAACTTTTTTAAGAGGGGGCCTTGGTGAGTGCTAAGAGGGTGCCATGGAGTCCACGTGCCACCCTGGGAACCTCAGTCTGGACCCTAATGATGAAGCGAATCACCAGTCCCTAAATAATGGGAACACCATATGTAACATTAACCCCACAAGAGAGGTTGGTCTTTGTTCTCGGCTGGGAGCAGAGCGATTGAGAGAGTGAGGAGGTGCAGGCACAGTAGGTGAGAGATCCTCCCAGGTTGTCCTTGTTACAGTTCAAAGGCCTGGGACGTGCCTCCTTCGCATCCAGCTCCCCAAGGCCACTTTGCACGACACCCACCTCCCAAAGAAGAGAATTACAGAGTCTCATGTGCCTTCCATTTCGGGAGAAACTTCTCAAAGGAATATTTGCTCCCTTACAGGTTAACGGGTGACCTCTCCCTTCTGTTTTAGCTGATTCTGGAAAAACAAAACACTATGGGTAAAATTTTCTGTCCTGGATTGTTGATATTCTCCTGTGTTTTGGCAGGTGAGCTCGTCAGAGTGTTAAATAAATTTATCCCAGCAACACAAATGAGGGATGTGGTTATTTAGCAAACGCAGGGGAGTTTTCCTATTTGTTCCTATTTCCTATTTGTTCTTTGACTGTTTGTGCATTAAATTGTGCAAAGATGTGATTTCTCCAGGCCAATGAGACATGGCCTGGAGAATGTGGATGGAGGAAAGTTTTTCTCCCTCTCATAATGGTAGAACTCATGGAGCTGGACGCTGGAAGATTCAGGACACATCAAAGAAAGGAAGTACTTCTTTACAAAGCGCACATTATGGAACTCCCTGCCACAAGAGGCAGTGGTGGCCACCAACTTGCAACTTCCGCTCAGGATTTTCCCCAGGGTAAGCCCCATTTCAGCCAGCATACTTTGCACCCTCCTCAAATGCTTTGGCCTGGTTGGGAGGTTTCCTGGTAACCCCCTCCCTTCCGGTGGTGCCAATGTTCCCCTGGCCTCGAATGCCCCCTTGACCGGTCACCGCAACCCCGTTCATCTCCACTGTCGCCACAGTCCTCGGTGCGGGCAGGGGCCACGCAGCTGCTTGGCAGGCACGGCTTGCCTGGGGTGCAGCTCCAGGGACTTGGAAATGTTGGGACGGTTAATGAGTTGCCTCCAAGCAATCTATCTGGTTGGTCAGGTTTTGGGGAGGCGGAAAATAAAGCTTTACTTTGGGGGCCACAGTTCATGAACTACACGTTGTCCAGTGCCACACTCGCCACCGAGGAGAAGGTCACCTGCGCTCTTGACATGCTCCAGATAAGGAGCCGGCCGGGGAGGGCGAGGAGCCCAAGACCTAACTGGAAAGCACTGTGGACTCTTCCGGTGTAGGCCAGCAGGGGGCGCCAGGTGCCTGAGGATGAGGCAGGGCTTCGCCACAGGGGACAATGTGGTTGCCGTGGCTCAGCTCCACAGGGAAGCTTCCGTTGAGTCCTGCACAGGAAGGGCGGAGGGGTGAGGAACCAGGCGTCATCTAGCCTGGCCCCTGCAGGTGGGAACCATAGTTATATAAACAGAGGAGATGGGACCCGGGGGTCATCTAGCCTGACCCCTGCGAGAATTGCAGAATGACATCTCATCTCAACTGCTCTCATTTTTATCAGTCAGCTGCCAGGAATCCCAAAGGGGGACGGGAAGCAGGGCATCAGTAAATTTCATGATAAGAATGGTATTTCATTATGCTGGCCCTACCAGGCGGGTCAGTGGTCTGGAAATCAATAAATAATAATTATATGATAGCACCACGATATGTCCTGCAGCTTAGAAATGTACGGAATTACGACAACTGTGCCTGGTGGCATTTCCTCCACACAGGGAAAAAGGCCAAGTACATGGCTCTGCTCCTGTTGGTTTTCCGACCAGTGCCCCAAGCTTACCTTTCTCAGCCATACTGTACCAGGTGCGGAGTTCACAGGCTGTGGCTGCGTCACTCATGGTCAGGGAGCGGAGTCAGGCGGCTTGGTTCGCTGCTCCGAGGTGCTCATGTACCAGCCTGGTTGGGGGGTGCCAGGTCAAAGGGGTGCTCTAACTGCTAAGCAATGCTTCTCTGCCTTTCAAATGAAGCAAGTTTACCCTGGTCGGTGCCCAGAATGTGGTTGAAGGGGGAGTCGGGGCCGCACACCCAGCCTCTGCCCCACCCTGGGCACCACCAGTACCCAGACATGCTGACGTCCTCCCAGCTGCAGGCGGTGCCTTCAAAGTCGCAGGCCAAGGTGACACTTGGCGGTTCCAGCCCATTCCGGTAGCCTAGAAGGAGAAGGAATCAGGCGCCCTGAGCAAGCTACAGTTCCCAGAATTCAGGACACCAAGTGATGTTCCTCCCATGAGCTACAGTTCCCAGAGTTCCCTAGAAAAAGAAATGGGCTTGGGAACTAGATCTGTCAAGGGATTCGCAACCCTCAACACCCAGAGCAAGCAATAGTTCCCATGGTGCTTTGGGGAACATCGTGGGAACTGTAGTTTGTTCTGTTTCCCAAAGAGACCCTCTCAGAGTTATAACTCCCAGAGTTCCCTTGGGAAAGGTTGTGCAGAATATTCTCTCCCCCCATAGGAAACTACAGTTCCCAGGGTGCTTTGAGAGATGCCGTGATGGGTTAAATACTATCTGCGAGGGGAATTGAAGCACATCTCCCTGATTCCTTTGGTGACGCCAAAACTAGTGTCAATGGATCTTGTCAGAGCAATCCCAGCAGTCGCAGGCAAAGTTGCAGGCGCCAGCACTTGGCTTCCTGGAGGCGGCCCAGCTAAGAAATGGAGGCCCAGCTAGGAAAAAAAAGGGGGAAGTGCCATTAAAAGGAGAGTAACAGTGAGAGAGATAGGGAGCATGGGAGACATGGAAGGGGCATCAAGAGGCATCTAGTCCAACCCACTGAAAGGAAGCTCAGAGCTATAATTCCCAGGACTTCTTTGGGAAATGAAAGAGGGAAGAGAGAGAAATAAAAAGCATAGAGAGAGGGATGGGATTCACAGCCCCCCCTCCCTCACCCCAGCCCAGCAGGGCACCCCTCAGGCGCGCCGTCCTCACAGCAGCACCCAGCAGGCCTTCGCCCCCACCTTATCTGCAAGCCGGCAGGGTGAGGGGGGCCAAAGGTTGGCAGGGCGGAGGCCCCTGTACCCCAAAAGACGCCCAGGGGGACAGAAGCCCACCTTGTGGGGCTACCCTGGCCTCCTAGGCGCTTCTTCTCTCGGGTGGAGCCTCCCGTGCCAGTGGCAGTCTACCTGGGCAGCTCCTGAAGGAGCTTAGCGCTCAGGGAAATGCTGCAAGGAAGAGAAGGAGGAGGAGAATAAGGATAATACTGAGGATAATGATAACAGCAGCAGCAGCAGCAGCAACAACAAACCAGAGAAAGGCCAAGGCCCCTAAGGCACTGTTGGAACTCCTCCCTGAGGGGATGGGGGGGCTCCACCCTTCCTTCTCCACAGGGACCCCTAACGTCTCCTGGGACCCCTCAAGAGATGAGGCGCCCACCTCACAAGGGAGACCAGTGCCACAAAATGGCCAGGCTAGGCCCAACTGCCCTCAACCAATATGGCGGTGGTGGCATGTCTTCATTTGCCTCTCCTCTGGTGGCGCCTCTTTCCGGTCACTCTGCCTTCATCCAAAATGGCCTCCTAGGACCCCTAGGACATGTGCACAGCAGCAACATCAACAATAAAAACAGCAGCAGCAGCAAACAAACATTTGTGAGCCAAAATGGCGACGGAGGTAGCAGCCTAGCCAGAACCTCCTGCCTTCAATTAAGCTTTTAATTAGGTTTTAGCCATCTTCTGGCCCTATGTTTATATTTTTAGTTGTCATTTTGTTTTCTTTGCTTTTAGCCTAATGGTTTATTGTTTTAATGTTTTATTATCTACTGTTTTAATGTTTTATTATCTACTGTTTTATGGCTCAATTCGATTTAGCGTAAGAAGGAACACTAAAGAAGGTAGACTGCAGTCTTTGCAACTAACACACAGCTTTCATCCATTGAACATAAGGTCCAGTCATGGCCGACTCTGAGATTGCGCACTCCTCTCGCTTTATTGGCCGAGGGAGCCGGCGTACAGCTTCCGGGTCATGTGGCCAGCATGACTAAGCCACATTTGGCAAACTAGAGCAGCGCACTGAAACACCATTTACCTTCCCGCTGGAGCAGTACCTATTTATCTTACTTGCACTTTGACATGCTTTCAAACTGCTAGGTTGGCAGGAGCAGGGACCGAGCAACGGGAGCTCACCCCGCTGCTAATTATGCCTGCTAGAAGGAAAAAACGAGGCATTAAGAGCCAAAACAGCATATCATATTTTTCACTCTGTAAGACGCACCAGACCACAAGTTTTTGGAGGAGGAAAACAAGAAAAAAAATATTCTGAATCTCAGAAGCCAGAACAGCAGGAGGGATCGCTGTGCGTGAAAGAAGCAATCCCTCTTGCTGTTCTGGCTTCTGGGATAGCTGCGCAGCCTGCATTCGCTCCATAAGACGCACACACATTTCCCCTTACTTTTTAGGAGGGAAAAAGTGAGTCTTATAGAGCAAAAAATACGGTAATTGGGACTCACAATTCCTCCAACGCAGAGAAGCGGCAGAAAGCCAACACCTTCATTCCTAGCTCGGAAACAGAGCAAATTGTGAGTAATGTTGCTGGGGGAACCCTCCCCCACTCTAAGAAGGAAGGAGATGATCCGACCCCTCCCCCCTTTCAAGGAGGGAAGGAGATGATTTCACCCAGAAAACAGGAGTAGGAGGGATCCCCCCCATCCCAAATGCTGACCCACCCATGTCTTTAGAACAAGACAAATAGAGGAACTTGTTTCCAGCAGATTCCAGATATATACCCTTACCAAGAGATTTATATGATGTCAGCAGAAACTATGGTCTAATTAGTTCTTCAAAGACTGAATGAAATTTTCACCAAAATAACTAATATAGAGGAATACTTGGATAATTGCCCTCCCTCTATAAATGCCCAAAGGGCTAAAAGGAGGATTAGACACAACTATGCCAGCGAACTATCAGTACAAGTCATGGATGAAATAAAGCCTTGCCAGGTCCTCCAAGTGAACCAGATAATGCTTGAGATTCATCAAAATGAGTACAAGTGGATGAATCGCAGGTTAATTATGACGTCCTTATCTCAGCTTGTGACCTGCCATTACCAAAAAGTAGATCTAAAAAATTTCCATTTCCTGCCCAGCATAAGAAACATCACACACCTATTTATGACTTTTAGATTGCCAGCTCTTCCATCTCGACTTATGGAGATGAAAAACATTTTATGGCGGTCTCACCTTCTTTACCTGATAAGGGTTTTCAAGGATGAGACAGTGAGGCAGCCAGTCCCCGGCAGAGAACCAAAGCAAACGCCAATAAGAAACAATACCTGCACGAAGGAGGAAGATAAACCCGTGAGTTTGGAATTAGAAGAATTAGAAGAACTGAAGAGGAGATTATTGAGCATAAAGAGCATAAAATCTCAATTGAGCATAAAATCTCAATTCAAAACATAAGGACATTATAGCTCGGAACACTATATGCCCAATAGCCCTTCATCTCGAGGAAAGACGACTATGCAATTCCCTGATCTTTCCCCAAGCGATAGCGATGGAGAAGATGAACCTGGCAACTCTGACACTCTCATGGCAACAACTTCTAAAGAACTTCATGTCGCAGATAGATTGCTGAAACCAAGCACCCAGGCTATACTCGGGCCTTTGCCTAATACTCCTAAAACTTACAAGAATGACTCACCCAAAGGGTGAGATAGGACGGACGGAGTCTCTGAACATGAAGCGGCTCTCTGCTGGCTAGTGACCTCCATTTTACAGCACATGCCTCTTTAATACTCCCAAAGGCACAGAAAGAGTTAATAGCCTGGCTACCTTATGAGGGAGAGAGGGATTGACAGTTAGTGGACCAGTGTGGGGCTCCCCTCGCTACCTGGGGTGTGGCTGGATGGGTTTTACCTATTGGGGATGTTTGTCCTGCTGATTTTTCATCTCAATATCATACCTTTTCAATTTGGGAGACTTGGCCCAGGGATGTTATGTTATCATTCCTCTACAGGGGAGGCTAGCGTGGGGTCTGGGATTGCCACCGTCAAAGGGCAAGGGAGGTACGGCAGTGGGGGTAAATATTATCTATGAAGGATTTTGAGATGCGATGATGCTCGAACCCCTTCCAAGCTACGCCCCATCCCAAGGGACATGAGCAGGGATTATCCACCTCCGTCATTGGTGCTGTGCAATGCCAGGTCCATAGGCAATAAAACTGCCACCTTGCGAGACTTATCTCGCTGGGGGTTGACCTGGCTTGTGTGACAGAGACCTGGGTGCACGAAGGCGAAGTATTCACCTTTTATGAGATGTCACCACCAGGTTTCTCCATCCTCCACCAATCGGGGACTGTGGGTCGGGGGGGAGGGTTAGCGTTGTTAATCCAGAAGGATTGCTCTTTCAGGGCTCTGCCATCACCATCAATCTCCAGCATTGAATGTGCTGGCCTAGTGTGGGGCACAAAGGAGAGCTTGGCTGTCTGGCTGGTGTACCAACCACCAGTAGCCACCCTGTCAGGCCTGTTGGATGTGGTGGCAGGCTGGGTCTTGGAGGTTTTAGGGGACTTCAATGTCCATGCTGATGCCACCCCCTCCTCACAGGCTCTGGACCTGGTGTCTGACAGTAAGCTCCGTCTCACTTTTTCACCAAAAACCTCGCAACGTGAGTAGGCGCAGCGAGGGGACGAAGATTGGTGCTTCGCGAGCTCACAAAAGTCAGGCAAGATGACTACCGAACAGCAAATAGCAGCCCTGCAAAATGCAGTGACGCAGCTCAACGCGGAGATACTCGCATCCAGGAAGAGGGAAGACGAAGCAGCTGCCGCCTGCAGGGATCTCCAAGCCAGGTTGGAAGTGCTCACTAAGCAGGGGCAACCGGGATTGGGCTGGGGAAGAGAGGAGGCAGCCTTGTATCTCATTTTGATGGGAATTTACAGCAGTACCCTAACTTCCGAGCAGACGTGCTGTTTGCGCTGCAATTGCTGGATAAAGACTTTAGAGATGAGCAAGAGAAGGTGGGGTTTATCTTATCTCATTTGCATGGAGAAGCTAAAGCGTGGCTGCGCAATCTGTGGAGAGATAAGGATCCGGCGCTCCGAAGTGCGGATGCCTTCATTAAAGCGATGGATTCGTGTTTTTTATCAAATATAGACATTGATATCGCCAGAAAAGAGATACATGGGCTGAAACAAGGGAGAGCCACTGTAAGGCAGTATCATTCCCGCTTTTTTGCATTGGTCAATGCGCTGGGATGGGAGAAAGATTCAGCTGCAGTCAGAGACCTTTTCTGGGAAGGGTTGAATGGAGCTGTGAAAGACGAAATTGCAAGGGGGGAGAGACCCCCAGAGCACTCAGGAAGTTATTCAGAGGGCGCTGACGATTGGGGTGCGCCTGGAAGAACGTCCATGGAGCAAAGAAGAAGGGCGTTGGGGAAGCACGCCAGCGAGAGCACCTCCCCTCTTTCCCAAGGATGCAGCGCGTGCGCAATCCACGCCTCCGCTGGGAGGGGGAGAGGAACCGATGGAGATTGGAGGCGCCAGGGCTCAGTCAGCAACCAGAGCCCTAACACCGGGAGCAGTCAAAGCGAAGCCTCCTAGAGGGAACAGGAAGTGCTACATCTGCGACAGTGCTCAGCACATGGCGAAAGAGTGTCCCCAGAGGGTCCACAAGCACACTGCAGCCTCCGCAACAGTAACAGAAGCAACTCAGCAGAGAGAACCACAGCAGGGAAACGACGGAGTCTGGCTGGAGGCAGAGGCACTGGGACCCAGCCAGACGAGTCAGTGAAGCAGTCCCCAGAAATTTTGCAGCCCACAGACCCTCTCCCGCCCAAACCAGTGGTGCAGCTCACCGCATCGCTCCAGCTACCCAATGGACTCACACTGGAAGTGCCAATTACCATTGACTCTGGTAGTAACGCAGACTTTATAGGACTGGATTTCACTAAGCAACACAGCATAGCGCTACTGCCAGCCACGCTGCCCCTGAAGGTTGTCACGGTGGATGGCAGGGAATTGCTGGGGGGGCAGGTGGTGAAGCAAACGCCCCCGATGGTGATGCAAATTGGAAATCACCGGGAAGTCATCAGCTTCAATGTCACCCAACTGTCGGACACGCCTGTAGTATTGGGCATGAGTTGGCTGCACAGGCACAGCCCAGCATTGGCTTGGTACCAGCGCCAACTGACTTTCGGCTCCTTCTACTGTGCAGAATACTGCATTCTGCCTAGCCCGGAAGGGGAAGAGGATGACCCACTGCTACAATTAGGCACGCTGCAAGCAGTGCCCCACAAGTATGCAGCGTTTTTGGAGGTTTTCTGCGAGAAGGAAGCGGACAAGCTACCTCCCCACAGGTCCTATGACTGCAAGATTGACCTCCTGCCGGGGGCGACGCTGCCGACCGGGAAACTGTATTCCATGTCTGAAGATGAACTGCAGGAACTCAGGGAGTTCATAGATCACAACTTGAAGCGCGGTTTCATCCGGGAGTCCAAGGCAGTGGGGGGCAGTCCCGTATTCTTTGTGAAGAAAAAAGACACGCCCCAAAAAAGGCTTGTGGTAGACTATCGAATTTTGAACTCGAAAACCAAGCCCATGGCCTTCCCCATGCCCAAAATCGACGACCTGCTCGCGACGGTGAGAAAAGGACGCGTTTTCACCAAGTTGGATCTGCGAGGGGCGTACAACCTTATTCGCATACGGGAGGGCGACGAGTGGAAGACGGCCATGTTCACGCCCCTGGGCACCTATGAATACAGAGTTATGCCGTTTGGATTACAAAATGGCTCCCACTGTTTTCAAGCCTTCATGCATCACGTGTTAGCGGGACTCCTCTACAAGAAGTGCGTCTGCTTCCTGGACGACATCCTGATATTTTCAGAATCGCAGGAGGTTCACGAGAGAGACGTCAAGGAAGTTCTGCAGAGACTACAGCAGCACAGACTGTACGCCAAGCTGGAGAAGTGCCAGTTCGACATGACGGAGGTGGATTTCCTGGGCTACAAATTATCGGACAAGGGGCTCGCCGTGGACAGCGCCAAGGTTCGCTCAGTGTTGGACTGGAAGAGCCCGCGCAATCGGAAGGAGGTCCAGCGGTTTGTCGGCTTTGCAAACTTTTATCGCAAGTTCATCAAGGGGTTCGCTATGCAGACGGCGGCCATTACCGACACGCTCAGCTCCAAGAAGAAGAAGTTCATCTGGACGGAGCGGGCGGAGCAGTCCTTTCAGAAACTCAAGCGTCTCTTCTCGTCCGAAGAGCAGCTACTGCATGTGAATCCCAGCAGACCGATGAGGGTTGAAACGGACGCCTCAGACAGGGCCGTGGGAGCAGTCCTGTTGCAGCAAGACCCGCATGGGGACTGGAGGCCGTGCGCCTTCTACTCCAGGAAGCTCAGCAAGTCGGAGCAGAACTACACCATCTGGGACAGGGAGTTGCTAGCCATTCATGCAGCATTCAAGGCGTGGCGGCACTTCCTTATCGGAGCCAAACACACAGTGCAGGTACGCACAGACCATAAGAACCTGGAGTACTGGCGCACGGCACGGTTCCTGAACCAGAGGCACATACGCTGGGCGGAGTTCTTTGCGGATTTCGACTTCAGGATAGAGTACACCCCAGGCGACAACAACGTCATGGCGGATGCACTGTCCAGGAAGCCGCAATACCTCGAGGAGGCGGCACCAGCGGCGGCCAAGCACATTTTCGCACTGAAATCGTGGGCGTGCGCTTCGGCAACCGTGGACCTGGATGCGGTACGTCGCGCGCTGCAGGAGGACTCCTTCGCACAAGCCAAGATGGAGGAGGTGCACAGGGGCACGGCGAAGGACGACGAGTTCCAGATACGCGACGGATTGCTCATCCGCAAAGGGGCCCTCTACGTACCGGGAGACGACCTCCGCGCGAAGGTACTGCAACAGTTGCACGACGCACCCACCGCCGGGCACTTTGGCAAAGAGAAGACGGTAGAATTAGTAGCCAGAGACTTTTGGTGGCCCAAGATGCGGGGGGAAGTCGCAGACTACGTCTCGAGGTGCGACACCTGCCAAAGGGCCAAGCCAGTGCACAAACCGCCGGCGGGACTGCTGGAACCGCTGCAGACACCGCTCGAACCGTGGGAGAGGGTGGCCCTGGACTTTGTCACGGATCTACCCAGCTCGAGAGGCAAGACAGCAGTGCTAGTGGTGGTCGACATGTTCACCAAAATGGCCCACTTCATTCCGTGCGCGAAGGTGGCCACGGCGGAACAGACCGCCAAACTGTTCATAGACCACGTGTTCAAGGTTCACGGTCTACCACGGTCTATCCTATCCGACCGGGGGCGGCAGTTCATCTCGAACTTCTGGCAGAAGCTGATGGGCATCCTGAACGTCAAGATCAACCTAGCGTCGGCGAGACACCCGCAGACCAACGGACAAGCGGAGCAGGTCAACGCCATCATGCAGCAGTACCTGAGATGCTACGCGAATCAGCAGCCTGCAACATGGGTGGACTACCTGACGCTCGCCAAGTTCGCCTACAACAACACGAAGCACGTGTCCACGGGGGTGACACCGTTCTTCGCCAACAACGGGAGGCATCCCAGAACCTTCCCGGGATTAGAGAGAGTGGGGGAGGGGGAGCCACAGGCAGCGGAAGCCTTAGCATCAGAGTTGCAGGAGGTCCACGAACAGCTTCGAAGGCAGTTAGAATTAGCAAAGCACGCATACAAACTGCAGGCTGACAGACACAGAAGGGTTGGGGAGGACATACAGGTGGGAGACTGGGTTTGGTTAGCAGCCCAGGCAGTGCCGGCCAGATCGTTAGCGAAGAAGAAGCTCGGACATAAGCAGCTAGGGCCTTACCAAGTCGAGGCACAGGTCAATCGAGTGGCATTCCGGTTGACACTTCCGGAGGGGTCCAGAATGCACCCGGTGCTCACGCCCTACAAGGCACCTCACAGATTTCAGGAGCCAGGGACGGCACCAGACCCGCTCAGGGAGGCGCCCACAAGGGGGAGGTCGCCAAGGGGGGAGCCCATCAACGAGGTCACAGAGATTTTAGACTCGAGATGGGGGGAAGAGGGGGTTGAGTATCTTCTCAGCGAGAAGTGGTTGCTGAACAACTCCAGGCACGCCTGGAAGAAGCGGACCATTTGGATCCCTTCCAATCGGGATTCAGGCCTCATCACGGAACTGAAACTGCCTTGGTCGCACTGGTTGATGATCTCCGGCGGGCTAGGGACAAAGGTGAGAGCTGTTTCCTAGTTCTGCTGGATCTCTCAGCGGCATTTGATACCATCGACCATAACATCCTTCTGGACCGTCTTGAGGGGCTGGGAGCTGGGGGTACTGTCATACAGTGGTTCCGCTCCTTCCTCCTGGGCCGTGTTCAGAAAGTGGTGGTGGGGGATGAGTGTTCAGACCCCTGGGCTCTCACTTGTGGGGTGCCTCAGGGTTCTGTCCTCTCCCCTATGCTTTTCAACATCTACATGCAGCCTCTGGGAGAGATCATCAGGGGGTTTGGGCTGGGTGTTCATCAGTATGCAGATGATACCCAGCTCTACCTTTCTTTCAAATCAGAACCAGTGAAGGCGGTGACGGTCCTGTGTGAGTGTCTGGAGGCGGTTGGAGGATGGATGGCGGCAAACAGATTGAGATTGAATCCTGACAAGACAGAAGTACTGTTTCTGGGGGACAGGAGGCGGGCAGGTGTGGAGGATTCCCTGGTCCTGAATGGGGTAACCGTGCCCCTGAAGGACCAGGTGCGCAGCCTGGGAGTCATTTTGGACTCACAGCTGTCCATGGAGGCACAGGTTAAATCCGTGTCCAGGGCAGCTGTGTACCAGCTCCATCTGGTACGTAGGCTGAGACCCTATCTGCCCGCGGACTGCCTCGCCAGTGTGGTGCATGCTCTGGTTATCTCCCACTTGGACTACTGCAATGCGCTCTACGTGGGGCTACCTTTGAAGGTGACCCGGAAACTACAACTAATCCAGAATGCAGCAGCCAGACTGGTGACTGGGAACGGCCGCCGAGACCATATAACACCGGTCTTGAAAGACCTACATTGGCTCCCAGTACGTTTCCGAGCACAATTCAAAGTGTTGGTGCTGACCTTTAAAGCCCTAAACGGCCTCGGTCCAGTATACCTGAAGGAGCGTCTCCACCTCCATCGTTCTACCCGGACACTGAGGTCCAGCACCGAGGGCCTTCTGGCGGTTCCCTCACTGCAAGAAGCCAAGTTACAGGGAACCAGGCAGAGGGCCGTCTCGGTAGTGGCGCCCTCCCTGTGGAACGCCCTCCCACCAGATGTCAAAGAGAACAACAACTACCAGACTTTTAGAAGACATCTGAAGGCAGCCCTGTTTAGGGAAGCTTTTAATGTTTGATGTATCACAGTATTTTAATATTCTTTTGGAAGCCGCCCAGAGTGGCTGGGGAAACCCAGCCAGATGGGCGGGGTATAAATAATAAATTATTATTATTATTATTATTATTCTCGCCAGAGAAGGTACCCCGGCCAGCGCCAACAGTTGGGTGCCGGACTATGCTTTGGAGGAACCTCTGCTCAAAGACGAGTTTCATGCCCTTTTCCCACACAGGCCCATGCCAGCCGAGTATTTCGACGACTGGCTTTTCACACCCACACTTTCAGCCAGCACGTTCCAGGGGTTCGCCTCGGACGAGGAACCGGCACTAGACACACGTTCCCCGGAGGGATCACCCTCGGGGTCTGCCTCAGACCGCTCTTATTGGTGGGACGATCGACCAGAGGAGCAGTGGCGCAGGAAGTGGCTGGGGGGTCCTGGACAGGCAACGTCCCCAGAGGAGACCGGGGGAGAGACGGACATGGACGTGTTGGGGGAGGACCTTGGGTTCGAGCACGGAGGCAAAGAGATGGAAGCAGAGGAGATCGACGTCGGCGAGAGCACGGAGGACGAGCCGGACTTATCCGGCTGGATGCACGCCACGGGGGACGAACTGTATCCGGCACTCACCCCCACAACGACGGAGCACCCAGTACCCACACCTGAAGGAGGGGAGGGGGGAAGGGGGGGCTTCGAGGAGGGGATGGATGTCAGGGGCTCAGGAGCAGAGGCACAGGAAAGGGAGGAAATAGAGAGCGAGGGGGAGGAATCCGAAGGAAATGTTAGCGATGACAGCGGCCCGAGGTCTCTGAGTCTTTCCAGCGAATCGGAAGATTCACAGAAAGGGGCTCCCATGGTCAGAGCAAGGGGGGTGCCTAGGGGGACACCCCAGGAAGAAGGGGCCAGAGGGGACTCAGAGAGCAGCAGTTGGAAATCAGGACCAGCTTCCCCACCAGAGCGCAGTAGGGGGGAGGAGTCCCAGGTATCGGGATCAGGCGGCTCACCGCCAGTGGGAGGAGATGAGTCAGGATTGGCCACGCCTCCATCGGAGAGCGAGGAAACGGTCAAGAGGAAGGTTGGAGGCTGGGCGCGCGCGCCAAGTTCAAATGTACAGGAGGGCGGCGCAGTTGGTAGCCCGGATAGGGAGCCAGGTCCTAAAGCCCGCAGAAAGGAGGGACAGGAGTCAGGGGGGTCAGCGTCAGCGTCAGAAGAGTCCAGAAAGGAGGAGACCCCGGGGGGCAGAAGGACCCAGAGGAGAAAGGAGAGACGGAAGAGGTGGAGTAAGGTTAGAGTCTTAAACTGGTGTACAGGGGGTGGAGACTCAGACGGAGCTTCGCCGGTCTAGCTTCTAAGACGTAGAGCTGCGCGCTGCGGCTTGAAAATGGAAACTGTACTTCAATAAAGACTTTTGTACATTACTACCGGCTAGCGTTGGTCCTCTGTGAGCTGGGACCTGGAGGCAGCTCTGACAGCAACCTATAGAGAGTTGCTTATGGAAGTAGAGCAACAATTGAAATTGAAAAAGTTTTGAGGATATAAGACAGTAACAGACTGGTTGCAATATCAATTAAATGATGTGTTTAAAATAGATAAGAAAATTGGATTCAGTAAAGAAATTTCAAGGTTTGAAAAATCTTTAATGGAAAATAATGTGGTTACTTTCTAAAATGTATAAATTGTTGCTAAAGTGGCATACCAAAGATGAAAAAGTTAAATCGGTAATGATATATTTGGCACAAGATATTGGGCATAATATCCAATTTTCATCTTGGGAAAAATTATGGAGGGTTAGAACTGCTTCAAATGTTTGTTGGAAATGCAAAGAGAAAGAAATGTGGTGGACAAAAGCATTCTGAGAAATGATTTATAATAAATTGAAAAAAATGTTTAAAGTAACGTTTGCGAAAAATCCAGAGTCTTTTATTAGGTGTTAAATAGTGGGTAGACATAGCAGACAACACAGCAATTTCTCCAAAGCAGCTCTTTATTTGTAAGCTGGAACAGAACAGAATAGCAAACAGCTCAGCCGGCCTGCTTTTATAGGCAGCCGGCTGTCAACATTGTAGCAACAACAACCCAGGGTTTCCCGCCTAAAGTAACTGATGTGGATCTGTGTGAAAACTATATACTATACACGATACTCGATAGAGTCTTGCCAGACTCTAGGGTTGTGTGCCCATCTCACTCAAGAGGCCGGGGGCCAGCGCTGTCCGGAGACACTTCCGGGTCACGTGGCCAGCGTGACATCGCTGCTCTGGTGAGCCAGAGCCGCACACGGAAACGCCGTTTACCTTCCCGCTGGTAAGCGGTCCCTATTTATCTACTTGCACCCGGGGGTGCTTTCGAACTGCTAGGTTGGCAGGCGCTGGGACCGAACGACGGGAGCGCACCCCGCCGCAGGGATTCGAACTGCCGACCTTTCGATCGGCAAGCCCTAGGCTCTGAGGCTTTTACCCACAGCGCCACCTGCGTCCCATTTATTATAATAATAAAGTGCAAATATATAGATATAGCTAGCAGTATGCAGTAGAGCTACATACCAAATTTGGTCAAATCCCAAACTCAATCAAACCAGTTCAAGGCACAGATCCACCTTCCCTGATAAGGGTTCCATGACAAATCTAAGCTCCAATTCCCTCCACACAAAGCAGCCCATCATATGCCCATCAAAGCACTTTGCCCATTCAGTGACCGGAATGGGATGCTCTATCCCATACCAATAGTCAACTGAGGGCCAGATAACAGTTGACCTTAACTGCATAGTTCTGTGCAGGTTTCTTTTCTTCATCCCTTCACAAACTGCAGATGCAGAGTTCCTGATTTAGTTTGCAAATTGAGCATATAGGAGGACCTTGCTGTGGCCCTGGCCCCTGACTCTGGGGTTGCGGCACTCATCTCGCTTTACTGGCTGAGGGAGCCAGCGTTTGTCTGCAGACAGCTTCCGAGTCATGTGGACAGCATGACAAAGCCGCTTCTGGCGAACCAGAGCAGCACATGGAAACGCCATTTACCTTCCTGCCGGAGTGGTACCTATTTATCTACTTGCACCCGGGGGTGCTTTCAATCTGCTAGGTTGGCAGGAGCAGGGACCGAGCAATGGGAACTCACCCTGTCGTGGGGATATGAATCACGGACCTTCTGATTGGCAAGCCCTAGGCCCTGTGGTTTAGACCACAGCACCATCCTTGTCCCAGTCCACCCTAACCTTATACCGTAACCCTAAACCCTACCCCCAACCTGACCCTAACTCCTAAACCGTAAGGTTTGGGATAGGGTTGGGTTTGAGTAAGAGAAGAACAGCAGCAGGAGCAATATAATTATATTATTTATACTCCATCCATCTGGCTGCGTTTCCCAAGTCACTTGTGGCCACTTTCAATAAAAGGTAAAAACATGAGCGGATGCTCATGAATGCTCATGAATTTAGAAACTCTCAATTCCCATAGAATTCCCAAAGAAGACCTGGGAATTGTAGCTCTGAGCTTCTTTACAGAGGGTTGGACTAGATGACCCTTGGGTTCCCTTCCATCTCTACCATTCCCTCTCTACCATTCTAGGATGCTCCCTGTCTCTCTCTCTCTCTCTCTCGCTCACTCACACACTCACTCCTCCTTTTCATGGCAGTTTCACCTTTTTCTGCACTCCTAGCTCGGAAGGGCTGAAGAGGCTGCGCTGTCACCATGTTGGGCGCGGGCAGGGGTATCGGAAGGAGGGGCCGCCGGAGGAGAGGCAAGAGGACAGGAAGGGGAGGGAAATGGGCGAGGGCAGGGATACCGGAAGGAGGTTCCAACCGGAGGAGAGACGAGCGGAAAGGGAGATGAAAGGGCGGAAGAGGCGCTGCGACGCTGGGCCAGCAGAGACGTGCCGAGCCAGGCTGGCCCTCTCTCTTTCTCCCAGCCGCTCTCTCTCGACCCCGCTCTCCCCAGGGGGCAGCCCTGCCCCCCGCCCCGCCCTCACCTGCCTTTCTCCCCCAGTGGCTTTCTTCTAGTGCCGCCATTTTGGGCTGTGCTGCCGCCATGTTGGGCGAGGGCACGGGTACCGGAAGGAAGTGCCACCGGAGGAGAGGCAAGAGGACAGGAAGGGGAGGGGAAAGGGGGGGAGAGGCGCTGCGACGTTGGGCCAGCAGAGACGTGCCGAGCCAGGCTGGCCCTCTCTCTTTCTCCCAGCCGCTCTTTTCTCCCCCAGTGGCTTTCTTCTAGTGCCGCCATTTTGGGCTGTGCTGCCGCCATGTTGAGCGAGGTCAGGGGTACCGGAAGGAGGTGCCACAGGAGAGGCAAGAGGACAGGAAGGAGAGGGAACTGGGCGGAAGAGGCTGTGCTGCCGCCATGTTGGGCGGGGGCAGGAGTACCGGAAGGAGGTGCCAGCGGAGGAGAGGCAAGAGGACAGGAAGGGGAGGGGAAAGGGGGGAAGAGGCGCTGCGACGCTGGGCCAGCAGAGACGTGCCGAGCCAGGCTGGCCCTCTCTCTTTCTCCCAGCCGCTCTCTCTCGACCCCGCTCTCCCCAGGGTGCAGCCCTGCCCCCCGCCCCGCCCTCACCTGCCTTTCTCCCCCAGTGGCCTTCCTCTCGTGCCCCTTTGCGGAGGGATGGTGCGGGTGGGCTGCGGAAGCCAAACGGAGCCTCTCGTGGGCGAGGAACTGCAGCTTGCGGCCCCTGCCTCACGCGCGACCACAACAGCAACACGCGCGAAGGTGGGGGCCGGCCTTCTCCCTTGCAGGAGAGAGCGACTCTGCGCGCGCATAGAGTTCTGCGCATCTCATATATGCTTACACAGGAAGGGAGGTATTTTGTTAGAGCATTCAAAAAATATGATGTCATGCCTACCCATGGAAGTGACACAGTCCAGAATCAAGCTACCTGCTATTTGTGGGTGAATGAACAAAGAAAAGAAAAATCAAAGCTGATTCATCCACTTTCTATTGCGATGGAACCAAAACACCGATGCATGAAATGGGCTGATAACAAACATTTCACTCTGCGAATTCTTGGTGAATGTGCAAAAACACCAATTTGAAATAAGCACATAGTTTTATGATCTTTTTGTGTACATGGAACCCAAAACTCCTTTTTGCTTTGTTTGGGACGATTCTGGTGCACACCCAAAAACCACGATGCGAATTGAAATAAGCCAAATCAAAGCTTATTCGTCTTCTTTCTACGCATATGGAAGCGAAGAGACGGTGTTTTGCTATTTTGGTCTCATTACATACTTTTTGCGATTTCTGGGTTAATGTTGCATTAACACCAAAGAACACAACTTGAAATAAGCGAAATCCAAGATTCTTCTTTCTATGTAGTTGGAATCCAAAATAACCTGTTTTGCCTTGTTTAGACTTATTACACTTTGCTTTGCTATTTGTGGGTGAATAAATAAATTAAGAAAAATCAAAGCTGATTTGTCCACTTTCTATTGCGATACAACCAAAACAGCTATGCATGAATTGGGCTGATAACAAACGTTTCACTCTGCGATTTCTTGGTGAATGTGCAAAAACACCGCAAAGACACCAATTTGAAAGAAGCACATAGTTTTATGATCTTCTTTTTGTGTAGATGGAACCCAAAACTCCTTTTTGCTTTGGTTGGGGGCTACTCTGGTGCACACCCAAAAACAACCATGCGAATTGAAATAAGCCCAATCAAGGCTTATTCGTCTTTCTATGCATATGGAAGCGAAAAGACCGTGTTTTGTTATTTTGGTCTCATTACATACTTTTTGCGATTTCTGGGTTAATGTTGCATTAACACCAAAGAACACAACTTGGAATAAGCGAAATCCAAAATTCTTCTTTCTACGTACTTGGAACGCAAAACAACCTCTTTTGCATAGTTTAGACTTATTACACTTTGCTATTTGTGGGTGAATGAACAAAGAAAGAAAAATCAAAGCTGATTCGTCCACTTTCTATTGCGATGGAACCAAAACACCTATGCATGAATTGGGCTGATAACAAACATTTCAGTCTGCGATTTCTGGGTGAATGTGCATTCTAACCCCAAAAACACCAATTTGAAATAACCCCAATCAGAGCTTTAACATCTACTTTTATGCAGATGGAACCCAAAACGCCTTTTTGCTTTGGTTGGGGGCTACTCTGGTGCACACCCAAAAACCACCATGCGAATTGAAATAAGCCCAATCAAAGAACACAACTTGAAATAAGCGAAATCCAAGATTCTTCTTTCTATGTAGTTGGAATCCAAAATAACCTGTTTTGCCTTCTTTAGACTTATTACACTTTGTTTTGCTATTTGTGGGTGAATGAACAAAGAAAGAAAAATCAAAGCTGATTTGTCCACTTTCTATTGCGATAGAACCAAGATTTTTCTTTCTTTGTTCATTCACCCACAAATAGCAAAGTGTAATAAGTCTAAACTATGCAAAAGAGGTTATTTGCGTTCCAAGTACGTAGAAAGAAGAATTTTGGATTTCGCTTATGTCAGGGGCTCAGGAGCAGAGGGACAGGAAAGGGAGGAATTAGAGACCGAGGGGGAGGAATCCGAGGGGGAAGTGAGCGATGAGAGCCGCCCGAGGTCTCTAAGTCTCTCCAGTGAATCGGAGGATTCACAGAAAGGGGCTCCCGTGGTCAGAGCTAGGGGGTTGCCAGAGGGAACACCTCAGGAAGGAGGGGCCAGAGGGGACTCAGAGAGCAGCAGCTGGAAATCGGGACCAGCTTCCCCACCGGAGAGCAGTAGGGGGGAGGAGTCCCAGGCATCGGCATCAGGCAGCTTTCCGTCAGCGGAAGGACATGAGTCAGGGTTAGCCACGCCTGCATCAGAGAGTGAGGAAACGGTCAAAAGGAAGGTCGGAGGCAGCGCGCGCGCGCCAAGTTCAAATGTACAAGAGGGTGGCGCAATGAGCAGCCCGGATAGGGAGCCAGGTCCTAAAGCCCGCCGAAGGGAGGGGGAAGAGTCCGAGGGGTCCGCCTCTGAAGCGTCCAGGAAGGAAGGGACCCCGGGGGGTGGTAGGACCCAGAGGCGGAAGGAGAGATGGAAAAGGTGGAGTAAGGCTAGAGTCTTAAGCTGGTGTACAGGGGGCGGAGACTCAGACGGAGCTTCGCCGGTCTAGTGTCTAGACGTAGAGACGCACGCTAGGGTTTGAAAATGGATAATGTACTTTAATAAAGACTTTTGTATATTACCGCTGGCTAGCGTTGGTCCTCTGTGAGCTGGGACCTGGAGGCAGTCTCTGACAGCTTATTTCAAGTTGTGTTCTTTGGTGTTAATGCAATATTAACCCAGAAATCGCAAAAAGTATGTGTCAGGCGTTCAGGAGCAGAGGGACAGGAAAGGGAGGAATTAGAGACCGAGGGAGAGGAATCCGAGGGAGAGGTCAGCGATGATAGCCGTCCGAGGTCTCTAAGTTTCTCCAGCGAATCAGAGGATTCACAGAAAGGGGCTCCCGTGGTCAGAGCTAGGGGGTTGCCAGAGGGAACACCTCAGGAAGGAGGGGCCAGAGGGGACTCAGAGAGCAGCAGCTGGAAATCGGGACCAGCTTCCCCACCGGAGAGCAGTAGGGGGGAGGAGCCCCAGGCATCGGCAGCAGGCAGCTTTCCGTCAGCGGAAGGACATGAGTCAGGGTTAGCCACGCCTGCATCAGAGAGCGAGGAAACGGTCAAAAGGAAGGTCAGGGGCAGCGCGCGCGCGCCAAGTTCAAATGTACAAGAGGGTGGCGCAATGAGCAGCCCGGAGAGGGAGCCGGGTCCCAAAGCACGCCGAAGAGAGGGGGAGGAGTCCGAGGGGTCCGCATCCGATGCGTCCAGGAAGGAAGGCACCCCGGGGGGTAGTAGGACCCAGAGGCGGAAGGAGAAACGAAGAAGGTGGAGTAAGGCTAGAGTCTTAAACTGGTGTACAGGGGGCGGAGACTCAGACGAGGCTTCGCTGGTCTAGGGTCTAGACGTAGAGACGCACGCTAGGGCTTGAAAATGGGAACTAAACTTCAATAAAGACTTTTGCACAGTTCTGCTGGCTAGCGTTGGTCTTCTGTGAGCTGGGACCTGGAGGCAGTCTCTGACAGTAAGCCTCGTCTCACATTTTCATCGGTTTTCTTCGCCTCAAGCATCGCTACGGGAGCGAGGAAGGGAGGGCAGAAGACTGGTGCCTTGCGAGCTCACAAAAGTCAGGCGAGATGACTACAGAACAGAAAATAGCTTCCCTGCAAGAAGCGGTGACACAACTCAGCGCTGAAATAATCGCATCCAGGAAGAGAGAAGAAGAAGCGGCGGCTGCCTGCAAAGATCTTCAAGCCAGGTTGGAAGGGCTTGCGAAGCAGGGGCTACCGGGACCCAGATCCGAGGGGATTGGGTTGGGGAAGAGAGGAGGCAGCATTGTATCTCATTTTGATGGGAATTTGCAGCAGTACCCCAATTTCCGAGCAGACGTGCTGTTTGCGCTGCAGCTGTTGGATAGAGACTTTAGAGATGAGCAAGAGAAAGTGGGGTTTATCTTGTCCCATTTGCATGGGGACGCGAAAGCATGGCTGCGCAATCTGTGGAGGGATAAGGATCCAGCGCTCCAAAGCGCAAATGCATTCATTAAGGCAATGGATTCCTGTTTCTTATCAAACATAGACATTGACATTGCCCGGAAAGACATATTTGGGCTAAGACAAGGGAAAGCCAGCGTAAGGCAGTATCATTCCCGGTTTTTTGCATTGGTCAACGCGCTGAATTGGGATAAGGATTCTCCGCCAGTTAGAGACCTTTTTTTGGAGGGATTGAGCCCACAGATCAAGGATGAGATGGCACGGGGAGAGAGACCCACAACCACTCAGCAAGTGGTTGAAAGAGCGCTATCGATTGGGGTGAGGCAGGAAGAACGCCCATGGAGCAAAGAAGAAGGGCGTTGGGGACGCACACCAGCGAGAGTGCCCCCCCTCTTGCCCAGAGATGCAGCGCGTGCGCAGTCCACGCCTCCACAGGGAGGGGGCGAAGAGCAGATGGAGATTGGCGGTGCTAGGGCTCACTCAGCTACCAGAGCCTTAACACCGGGAGCAGTCAAACCGAAGCTGCCTAGAGGGAACAGGAAGTGCTATATATGTGATAGTGGACAGCACATGGCGAAAGAGTGTCCCCAGAGGCTCCACAAGCACACTGCAGCTTCAGTGACAGTACTGGAAACAACTCAGCAGAGAGAACCACAGCAGGGAAACGACGGAGTCTGGCTGGAAACGGAGGCACTGGGGCCCAGCCAGACGAGTCAGTGAGGAAGTCCCCAGAGATTTTGCAGCCCACAGACCCCCTCCCGCCCAAACCAGTGGTGCAGCTCACCGCATCGCTCCAGCTGCCCAATGGACTCACCTTAGAAGTGCCTATTACAATTGACTCTGGCAGTAATGCAGACTTTATAGGACTGGAGTTCATTCAACAACACAACGTAGCGTTACTGCCAGCCACGCTGCCCCTGAAGGTTGTCACGGTGGATGGCAGGGAACTGCTAGGGGGGCAGGTGGTACAGCAGACGCCGCCGATGGTGATGCAAATTGGGAATCACCGGGAGGTCATCAGCTTCAATGTCACCCAACTGTCGAACACGCCTGTAGTATTAGGCATGAGTTGGCTGCACAGGCACAGCCCAGCATTGGCTTGGTACCAGCGCCAACTGACTTTTGGCTCCTCCTACTGTGCGGAACACTGCATTATACCCAGCCCAGAAGGGGAAGAGGAAGACCCGCAGTTACAGTTGGGCACGCTGCAAGCAGTACCCCTCAAGTATGCGGAGTTTTTGGAGGTGTTCTGCGAGAAGGAGGCGGACAAGCTACCTCCTCACAGACCCTATGACTGCAAGATTGACCTCCTGCCGGGGGCGACGCTGCCAACTGGGAAACTGTACTCCATGTCTGAGGATGAACTGCAGGAACTCAGGGAGTTCATACATCACAATTTGAAGCGTGGGTTCATCCGGGAGTCAAAAGCGGTGGGAGGCAGTCCAGTATTCTTTGTGAAGAAGCGGGACACGCCCCAAAAGAGGCTGGTGGTGGACTATCGAATTTTAAACTCGAAAACCAAGCCCTCAGCCTTCCCCATGCCCAAGATAGACGACCTGCTCGCGACGGTGCGGAAAGGACGCGTTTTCACCAAGTTGGATCTACGTGGGGCGTACAACCTGATTCGCATGCGCGAAGGCGACGAGTGGAAGACGGCCATGTTCACGCCACTGGGCACCTACGAATACAGAGTTATGCCCTTCGGATTACAAAATGGCTCTCACTGTTTCCAAGCCTTTATGCATCATGTGCTGGCGGGGCTCCTTTACAAGAAGTGCGTATGCTTCCTGGACGACATCCTGATTTTTTCAGAATCGCGAGAGGCGCACGAGAGGGATGTCAGGGAAGTTCTGCAGAGACTGAAGGAGCACAGGATGTACGCCAAGCTGGAGAAGTGCCAGTTCGACATGACGGAGGTGGATTTCCTGGGCTACAAGTTGTCGGACAAGGGGCTCGCCATGGACAGCGCCAAGGTTCGCGCAGTTTTGGACTGGAAAAGCCCACGCAATCGGAAGGAAGTCCAGCGGTTTGTCGGCTTTGCCAACTTTTACCGCAAGTTCATCAAGGGATTTGCCATGCAGACAGCGGCCATCACCGACACGCTCAGCTCCAAGAAGAAGAAATTCATCTGGACGGAGCAAGCGGAGCAGTCCTTTCAGAAACTCAAGCGTCTCTTCGCGTCCGAAGAGCAGCTGCTGCATGTGAATCCCAGCAGACCCATGAGGGTGGAGACAGACGCCTCAGACAGAGCCGTGGGAGCTGTCCTGTTGCAACAAGACCAGCAGGGGGACTGGAGGCCGTGCGCCTTCTACACGAGGAAGATCAGCAAGTCGGAGCAGAATTACACGATCTGGGACAGGGAGTTGCTAGCCATACATGCAGCGTTCAAGGCATGGCGGCACTTCCTTATCGGAGCCAGACACACAGTGCAGGTCCACACGGACCACAAGAATCTGGAGTACTGGCGCACGGCTAGGTTCCTCAACCAGAGACACATTAGATGGGCAGAGTTCTTCGCGGACTTCGACTTCAAGATAGAGTACATTCCAGGCGACAACAACGTGATGGCGGATGCATTGTCCAGAAAGCCGCAATACCTTGAGGAGGCGGCACCGTCGGCGGCCAAGCACATTTTCGCACCGGAAGCGTGGGCATGCGCGTCGGCAACCGTGGACCTGGACGCCGTACGTCGCGCGCTGCGGGAAGACCCCTTCGCACAGGCCAAGATGGAGAGGTGCACAGGGGCACAGCGAAGGCCGACGAGTTCCAGATACGCGATGGGTTGCTCCTCCACAAGGGAGCACTCTACGTGCCGGGAGACGACCTCCGCGCAAGGGTACTGCAGCAGCTACACGACGCTCCCACCGCCGGGCACTTTGGCAAAGAAAAGACTGTCGAACTAGTAGCCAGAGACTTTTGGTGGCCCAAGATGCGGGGGGAAGTAGCGGATTACGTCTCGAGATGTGACACCTGCCAAAGGGCCAAGTCAGTTCACAAACCGCCGGCGGGACTGCTGGAACCGCTGCAGACACCGTCTGAACCGTGGGAGAGGGTGGCCCTGGACTTCGTCACGGATCTGCCGAGTTCGAGGGGAAAGACAGCAGTGCTAGTGGTGGTGGACATGTTTACTAAAATGGCACACTTCATTCCGTGCGCGAAGGTAGCCACGGCAGAGCAGACCGCCAAACTGTTCATAGACCACGTGTTCAAAGTCCACGGTCTGCCACAGTCTATTCTCTCCGACCGGGGGCGACAGTTCATCTCGAACTTCTGGCAGAAGCTGATGGGCATTCTGAACGTCAAAGTCAATTTGGCGTCGGCGAGACACCCACAGACCAACGGGCAAGCGGAGAGGGTCAACGCCATCATGCAGCAGTACCTGAGATGCTACGCCAATCAGCAGCCCACGACATGGGTGGACTACCTGCCACTCGCCGAGTTCGCTTACAACAATACGAAGCACGTGTCGACGGGGGTGACGCCGTTCTTCGCCAACAACGGGAGGCATCCCAGAACCTTCCCGAGTTTAGAGAGAGTGGGGGAGGGGGAGCCACAGGCAGCGGAAGCCTTAGCGTCGGAGTTGCAGGAAGTCCACGAACAACTCAGGAGGCAGTTAGAACTAGCAAAGCACGCATACAAAGTGCAGGCCGACAGACACAGAAGAGTTGGGGAAGACATACAGGTGGGAGACTGGGTCTGGTTAGCAGCGCAAGCAGTGCCGACCAGATCTTTAGCGAAGAAGAAGCTAGGACATAAGCAGCTAGGACCTTACCAAGTCCAGGCACAGGTCAATCCAGTGGCCTTCCGGTTGGCTCTTCCGGAGGGTTCCAGAATGCATCCGGTGTTCCATAGATCGGTGCTCACGCCCTACAAAGCACCTCATAGATTTCAGGAGCCAGACACAGCACCAGACCCGCTCAGAGAAGGGCCCAGAAAGGGGGGGTCGCCAAGGAGGGGGCACATCAACGAGGTCACAGAGATTTTAGACTCGAGATGGGGGGAAGAGGGAGTAGAATATCTCCTAGCCAGAGAGGGTACCCCGGCCAGTGCCAACAGCTGGGTACCGGACTATGCTTTGGAGGAGCCTCTGCTCAAAGAGGAGTTTCATGCCCTCTTCCCACACAGGCCCATGCCAGCCGAGTATTTCGACGACTGGCTCTTCACACCCACTCTTTCAGCCAGCACATTCCAGGGGTTCGCCTCGGACGAGGAACAGGCCCCAGTCACGAGCTCCCAGGTGGGTTCGCCACCGGGGTCTGCCTCAGACCGCTCTTATTGGTGGGACGATCGTCAAGAGGAGCAGTGGCGCAGGAAGTGGCTGAGGGGTCCTTGGCAGGGACCACCCGAAGAGGGGGAGGGGGGCGAGACGGACATGGACGTGTTGGGGGAAGACGTGGGGTTCGAGCAAGGAGGCAGAGAGATGGAAGCAGAGGAGAGCGACGTCGACGAGTACATGGGGGACGAACTGTATCCTGCACGCACCCCCGCTACGACGGAGCACCCAGTACCCACACCGGAAGGAGGGGAGGGGGGAAGGGGGGGCTTCGAGGGGGGGGATGGATGTCAGGGGTTCAGGAGCAGAGGGACAGGAAAGGGAGGAATTAGAGACCGAGGGAGAGGAATCCGAGGGAGTTAGGGTTAGGGGTTAGGGTTAGGGTTAGGGTTAGGGTTAGGGTTAGGGTTGTTAGGGTTAGGGTTGTTAGGGTTAGGGTTGTTAGGGTTAGGGTTGTTAGGGTTAGCCACGCCTGCATCAGAGAGCGAGCAAACGGTCAAAAGGAAGGTCAGGGGCAGCGCGCGCGCGCCAAGTTCAAATGTACAAGAGGGGGGCGCAATGAGCAGCCCGGAGAGGGAGCCGGGTCCCAAAGCCCGCCGAAGAGAGGGGGAGGAGTCCGAAGGGTCCGCTTCCGAGGCGTCCAGGAAGGAAGGCACCCCGGGGGGTAGTAGGACCCAGAGGCGGAAGGAGAAACGTAGAAGGTGGAGTAAGGCTAGAGTCTTAAACTGGTGTACAGGGGGCGGAGACTCAGACGAGGCTTCGCTGGTCTAGGGTCTAGACGTAGAGACGCACGCTAGGGCTTGAAAATGGGAACTAAACTTCAATAAAGACTTTTGCACAGTTCTGCTGGCTAGCGTTGGTCTTCTGTGAGCTGGGACCTGGAGGCAGTCTCTGACAGTATGTAATGAGACCAAAATAACAAAATACCGTCTTTTCACTTCCATATGCGTAGAAAGACGAATAAGCTTTGATTGGGCTTATTTCAATTCGCATGGTGGTTTTTGGGTGTGCACCAGAGTAGCCCCCAACCAAAGCAAAAAGGCGTTTTGGGTTCCATCTGCATAAAAGTAGATGTTAAAGCTCTGATTGGGGTTATTTCAAATTGGTGTTTTTGGGGTTAGAATGCACATTCACCCAGAAATCGCAGACTGAAATGTTTGTTATCAGCCCAATTCATGCATAGGTGTTTTGTTTCCATCGCAATAGAAAGTGGACGAATCAGCTTTGATTTTTCTTTCTTTGTTCATTCACCCACAAATAGCAAAGTGTAATAAGTCTAAACTATGCAAAAGAGGTTGTTTTGCGTTCCAAGTACGTAGAAAGAAGAATTTTGGATTTCGCTTATTCCAAGTTGTGTTCTTTGGTGTTAATGCAACATTCCATCTACACAAAAAGAAGATCATAAAGAAGTCTCATTACATACTTTTTGCGATTTCTGGGTTAATGTTGGGGTTAGGGGTTAGGGTTAGGGTTAGGGTTAGGGTTGTTAGGGTTAGGGTTGTTAGGGTTAGGGTTAGGGTTAGGGTTAGGGTTAGGGTTAGGGGTTAGGGTTAGGGTTAGGGGTTAGGGTTAGGGTTAGGGTTAGGGTTAGGGGTTAGGGTTAGGGGTTAGGGTTAGGGTTAGGGGTTAGGGTTAGGGTTAGGGTTAGGGTTAGGGTCAGGGGTTCAGGAGCAGAGGGACAGGAAAGGGAGGAATTAGAGACCGAGGGAGAGGAATCCGAGGGAGAGGTCAGCGATGATAGCCATCCGAGGTCTCTAAGTCTCTCCAGCGAATCAGAGGATTCACAGAAAGGGGCTCCGTGGTCAGAGCTAGGGGGTTGCCAGAGGGAACACCCCAGGAAGGAGGGGCCAGAGGGGACTCAGAGAGCAGCAGCTGGAAATCGGGACCAGCTTCCCCACCGGAGAGCAGTAAGGGGGAGGAGTCCCAAACATCGGCAGCAGGCAGCTTTCCGTCAGCGGAAGGACATGAGTCAGGGTTAGCCACGCCTGCATCAGAGAGCGAGCAAACGGTCAAAAGGAAGGTCAGGGGCAGCGCGCGCGCGCCAAGTTCAAATGTACAAGAGGGGGGCGCAATGAGCAGCCCGGAGAGGGAGCCGGGTCCCAAAGCCCGCCGAAGAGAGGGGGAGGAGTCCGAAGGGTCCGCTTCCGAGGCGTCCAGGAAGGAAGGCACCCCGGGGGGTAGTAGGACCCAGAGGCGGAAGGAGAAACGTAGAAGGTGGAGTAAGGCTAGAGTCTTAAACTGGTGTACAGGGGGCGGAGACTCAGACGAGGCTTCGCTGGTCTAGGGTCTAGACGTAGAGACGCACGCTAGGGCTTGAAAAATGGGAACTAAACTTCAATAAAGACTTTTGCACAGTTCTGCTGGCTAGCGTTGGTCTTCTGTGAGCTGGGACCTGGAGGCAGTCTCTGACAGTATGTAATGAGACCAAAATAACAAAATACCGTCTTTTCACTTCCATATGCGTAGAAAGACGAATAAGCTTTGATTGGGCTTATTTCAATTCGCATGGTGGTTTTGGGTGTGCACCAGAGTAGCCCCCAACCAAAGCAAAAAGGCGTTTTGGGTTCCATCTGCATAAAAGTAGATGTTAAAGCTCTGATTGGGGTTATTTCAAATTGGTGTTTTTGGGGTTAGAATGCACATTCACCCAGAAATCGCAGACTGAAATGTTTGTTATCAGCCAATTCATGCATAGGTGTTTTGTT